>NC_067400.1:65749740-66067240 GCF_016432865.1 Antechinus flavipes | reverse complement strand
ATTATCCTTGTTTGATGGAAATCACACTGTAAACTTCTTGAGGAAAAGGACCATGCCTTATACTTTGGAAAATTCCAAAGAAAGTAAAGATTGCTAAAGGTTGAAATAACCCAAGAAGTTTCTTAAAAATAGTATGGCACTTGAATCAAGTTTTGATGGGTAGACAGAGGAAAGAAGAGAGGATATTCTGAGAAAGAAGAGCATGAGCAAAGATGGAAATGAGCAGTATGTGTGAAAGAGGCAGTGTCTGTAGGAGAAGAGAGTTGGGAAAAAAAATTGAACAGGTCGTGCTGGGATGGATTATGACAAGTAAGAAGAAAATTTGACACCTGTTACAATATGCACTAGGGAGACATTGCTGACTTTTGAGTTACATAATGGAAGTCAATCATCTAGCATTTATTAAGTACTCATCTGGGCACTTGTACTAAGCACTGGGAATACAAAGAAAGGCAAAAAACCAGCAATAGGTTGAGGTAGGTCCAATGGCAGAGTGTACACTGGATTGGAGTTTTGAGGGATTATAACCAGGAAGGTAAATTGGATGATTGTCATAAAAAGAGCTGGAAGAAACATCACTGGTTATCTCATCTTTTCCTCTCCTACTTCAGTTTTGCAAATGAGGAAACTAAAGCCTATAATAGTGTGACTTGCCCAGTATTACATAAGTAGTATCAGAGTAGTAGAAGGAAGATTTGAACACATTTTCTCTGAGTTTAGAATCAGTTCAGCTTAAATATACATATATTTAAATGTGTATAGGGATAGATACATAGATGGATAGATAGAAGTAAAGATAGATAAATGATTGATAGATAAATAGATATGTGTTCATATTATTTAGACCTGAAAGATCTTCAGTCCAAATCTTTCATCTCATATATAGAAACTAAGGTCAGGGAAAGAAGGTTAAAGGATAAGCAATTTACCCATGTTCACCTAAGGAATAAATAGTCAAATAAGAACTAACTAGGTTGCAGAATTGTAAAATCCCAGAAATTCAGAATTGAAGGGACTTTCATAGATATCTAGTCTAAGTTATACTCAGGAAAAGATCCTGGCTATAGAACATGGAGGGCAAGCTAAGTGCCCCCCAGCCAAAAAAAAAAAAAAAGCAAATGGGGTCATGAAGAATAATGATTAAAACACCTCAACATAGAACATGGAGATTGTGACTTGCCTTTCTGACAGTCATTTAGTCTTTGCTTTAAGAGCAAACACAGTGAAAACATAAGTACTCATTATCTCCTGAGGATGATCATTCCACTTTGATACATATAGTCTTTTAGGAAGGTCTTCCCCAAATCAAATCTAAATTCGACTCTTTGCAATTTTCATCTATTCTTAGTTTTGTTCTTTGGACAAATCAAAATAAGTGCAACATTTCTTCCATGATTGCTTTTCAAGTACTAAAAGATAATGATTATAATGATTATATCTTTAGAATAGACAGCTTCTGTTCTAAAGAGTCAACATCCCCATTTCCTTTAACTGATCCCTACCGGATGTGAACTTGAAATCTTTCACCACTCTAAGTATCCTAACTTTCCAAATGATAAGTATATTTCTTCCTCTAGTGGCACTAACTCCAATGGAGATCTTTTTCCAAGATGACATCCAACAATGAGTGACTTGTTTTTATAAAATTGGCCATTTGACCATCTAGATTAATCTTTTTTTTTTTTTTTTTTTTTTTTTTTAATTTTTTATTTAATAATTACATTATATTGACACTCATTTCTGTTCCGATTTTTTCCCCTCCCTCCCTCCACCCCCTCCCCTAGATGGCAAGCAGTCCTTTATATGTTGGATATGTTGCAGTATATCCTAGATACAATATATGTTTGCAGAACCGAACAGTTCTCTTGTTGCGTAGGGAGAATTGGATTCAGAAGGTATAAATAATCCGGGAAGAAAAACAAAAATGCAGATAGTTCACATTCGTTTCCCAGTGTTCTTTCTTTGGGTGTAGCTGCTTTTGTCCGTCATTTATCAATTGAAACTCAGGTCTCTTTGTCAAAGAAATCCACTTCCATCAAAATATGTCCTCATACAATATCGTTGTCGAAGTGTATAATGATCTCCTGGTTCTGCTCATTTCACTTAGCATCAGTTCATGAAGGTCTCTCCAAGCCTCTCTGTATTCATCCTGCTGGTCATTTCTTACAGAACAATAATATTCCATAACATTCATATACCACAATTTACCCAGCCATTCTCCAATTGATGGGCATCCATTCATTTTCCAGTTTCTAGCCACTACAAACAGGGCTGCTACAAACATTTTGGCACATACAGGTCCCTTTCCCTTCTTTAGTATTTCTTTGGGATATAAGCCCAATAGAAACACTGCTGGATCAAAGGATATGCACATTTTGATAATTTTTTGGGCATAATTCCAGATTGCTCTCCAGAATGGTTGGATTCGTTCACAACTCCACCAACAATGCATTAGTGTCCCAGTTTTCCCGCATCCCCTCCAACATTCATCATTATTTTTTCCTGTCATCTTAGCCAATCTGACAGGTGTGTAGTGGTATCTCAGAGTTGTCTTAATTTGCATTTCTCTGATCAATAATGATTTGGAACACTCTTTCATATGAGTGGTAATAGTTTCAATCTCATCCTCTGAGAATTGTCTGTTCATATCCTTTGACCATTTATCAATTGGAGAATGGCTTGATTTCTTATAAATTTGAGTCAGTTCTCTATATATTTTGGAAATGAGGCCTTTATCAGAACCTTTAACTGTGAAAATGTTTTCCCAGTTTGTTGCTTCCCTTCTAATCTTGTTTGCATTAGTTTTATTTGTACAAAGGCTTTTTAATTTGATGTAATCGAAATTTTCTATTCTGTGATCAGTAATGGTCTCTAGTTCATCTTTGGTCACAAATTTCTTTCTCCTCCACAAGTCTGAGAGATAAACTATTCTATGTTCCTCTAATTTATTTATAGTCTCGTTCTTTATGCCTAGGTCATAGACCCATTTTGATCTTATCTTGGTATATGGTGTTAAGTGTGGGTCCATGCCTAATTTCTGCCATACTAATTTCCAATTATCCCAGCAGTTTTTATCAAATATTGAATTCTTTTCCCAGAAGTTAGGGGCTTTGGGCTTGTCAAACACTAGATTGCTATAATTGACTATTCTGTCTTGTGAGCCTAGCCTTTTCCACTGATCCACTAATCTATTTCTTAGCCAATACCAAATGGTTTTGGTGACTGCTGCTTTATAATATAATTTTAGATCAGGTACAGCTAGGCCACCTTCATTTGATTTTTTTTTCATTAGTTCCCTTGAGATTCTCGACTTTTTATTGTTCCATATGAATTTTGTTGTTATTTTTTCTAGATCAATAAAATATTTTCTTGGAAGTCTGATTGGTATAGCACTAAATAAATAGATTAGTTTAGGGAGTATTGTCATCTTTATTATGTTCGCTCGGCCGATCCAAGAGCACTTAATATTTTTCCAATTATTTAAGTCTGACTTTATTTGTGTGGAGACTTTTTTATAATTTTGCTCATATAATTCCTGACTTTCCTTTGGTAGATAGATTCCCAAATATTTTATGGTATCAACAGTTATTCTGAATGGAATTTCTCTTTGTATCTCTTGCTGTTGGGTTTTGTTGGTGATGTATAAAAATGCTGAGGATTTATGGGGATTTATTTTGTAGCCAGCTACTTTGCTAAAATTATGAATTATTTCCAATAGCTTTTTGGTAGAATCTCTGGGGTTCTCTAGGTATACCATCATATCATCTGCAAAGAGTGATAGTTTGGTTTCCTCATTGCCTACTCTAATTCCTTTTATATCTTTCTCGACTCTTATTGCCGAGGCTAGTGTTTCTAATACGATATTAAATAATAATGGTGATAGTGGGCAACCTTGCTTCACTCCAGATCTTACTGGGAAAGGTTCCAGTTTTTCCCCATTGCATATGATGCTTACTGATGGTTTTAAATATATGCTCCTGACTATTTTAAGGAAAAGTCCATTTATTCCTATGCTCTCAAGTGTTTTTATTAGGAATGGATGTTGGATTTTATCAAATGCTTTTTCTGCATCTATTGAGATGATCATGTGGTTTTTGTTTGTTTGGTTATTGATATAGTCAATTATGCTAATAGTTTTCCTAATATTGAACCAGCCCTGCATTCCTGGTATAAATCCTACTTGGTCATAGTGTATTATCCTGGTGACAATTTTCTGTAATCTTTTTGCTAATATTTTATTTAAGATTTTAGCATCAATATTCATTAGGGAGATTGGTCTATAATTTTCTTTCTCTGTTTTCAGCCTATCTGGTTTAGGTATCAGTACCATATCTGTGTCATAAAAGGAGTTTGGTAGGACTCCTTCAATCCCTATTTTTTCAAATAGTTTATATAACATTGGAGTTAATTGTTCTTTAAATGTTTGGTAGAATTCACTTGTAAATCCATCTGGTCCTGGGGATTTTTTCTTAGGGAGTTGATTGATAGTTTGTTCTATTTCTTTTTCTGAGATGGGACTGTTTAGGATATTTACTTCTTCCTCTGTTAGTTTGGGCAAGCTGTATTTTTGGAGGTATTTTTCTATTTCATTTAAGTTGTCGAATTTATTGGCATAAAGTTGGGCAAAGTAACTCCTAATTATTGCTCTAATTTCCTCTTCGTTAGTGGTGAGTTCTCCCTTTTCATTTTTAAGACTAACAATTTGATTTTCCTCTTTCCTTTTTTTAATCAGATTTACTAAGGGTTTGTCTATTTTGTTGGTTTTTTCATAGAACCAACTCTTAGTTTTATTAATCAATTCAATAGTTTTTTTACTTTCAATTTTATTGATCTCACCTTTTACTTTTAGAATTTCAAGTTTAGTGTTTGACTGGGGGTTTTTAATTTGTTCCTTTTCTAGCATTTTTAATTGCAAACCCAATTCATTGACCTTCTCTTTCTCTATTTTATACAAATAGGCCTCTAGAGATATGAAATTTCCCCTTATTACCGCTTTGGCTGCATCCCATACATTTTGGTATGATGTCTCATTATTATCGTTTTCTTGGGTGAAGTTATTAATTATGTCTATGATTTGCTGTTTTACCCAATCATTCTTTAGTATGAGATTATTTAGTTTCCAATTATTTTTTGGTCTACTTCCCCCTGCTTTTTTGTTGAATGTAATTTTCATTGCATCGTGGTCTGAAAAGGATGCATTTACTATTTCTGCCTTACTACATTTGAGTTTGAGGTTTTTATGTCCTAATATATGGTCAATTTTTGTATAGGTTCCATGAACTGCTGAAAAGAAAGTGTATTCCTTTCTGTCTCCATTACATTTTCTCCAGAGATCTATCATATCTAGCTTTTCTAGTATTCTGTTTACCTCTTTGACTTCTTTCTTATTTATTTTCTGGTTTGATTTATCTAATTCTGAGAGTGCAAGGTTAAGATCTCCCACTATTATAGTTTTACTGTCTATTTCTTCTTGCAGCTCTCTTAGTTTCTCTTTTAAGAATTTAGATGCTACCCCACTTGGTGCATATATGTTTAATATAGATAGTGCTTCATTATCCATGCTACCCTTTAGCAAGATATAGTGTCCTTCCTTATCTCTTTTAATTATGTCAATTTTTGCTTTAGCTTGATCTGAGATCAGGATGGCTACCCCTGCTTTTTTGACTTCACCTGAAGCATAGTAGATTTTGCTCCAACCTTTTACCTTTAACCTGCATGTATCTCCCCGCTTCAGGTGTGTTTCCTGTAAACAACATATTGTAGGATTCTGGCTTTTAATCCATTCTGCTAACCGCTTCCTCTTTATGGGGGAGTTTACCCCGTTCACATTTATGGTTAGAATGACCAATTCTGTATTACTTGCCATCTTGTTAACCCCGGTTTATGCTTTCCTCCCTTCTTTCCCCTTTCCCCCCTTCCAAGTATTAAGCTTGTGAGCACCCCTTGTTTCTCACAGCCCTCCCTTTTTAGTGTCCCTCCCCCCGCCTTAGAGTTCCTCCCCCTATCTTACCCCTTTCCCTCCCAGTTCCCGTATTCCCTTCCGCTTAGCTTATTCCTTCCCTTTCCACTTTTCCCTTCTCACTTTTCAATGGGATGGGAGAAGTTTCACCATAGATTGAATATGTCTTAAGATTTTTCACTTAAAGCCAATTCTGAGGGCAGTAAGATACCCACTATATTCATCCCCCTCCATTCTTTCTCTCAGATATAATAGGTTTCCTATGCCTCTTCATGAGATGTACTACCCCCACTTTACCCTTTTTCTGGTACAATGTCCTTTCCACATCAATTTCTAGAACAAGGTATACATGTATTCTTTATGCATCTATATAGTCAAAATATAGTTCCCAAGATTAATCTTTACCTTTTTAGATTTCTCTTGAATTCTATATTTGTAGATCAAACTTTTTGTTAAGTTCTGGTTTTTTCATCAGAAATAGATGAAATTCGCTTACTTCGTTGAATGTCCATCTTCTTCCCTGGAAAAAGATGCTCATTCTCGCTGGGTAAGTTATTTTTGGTTGCATACCAAGTTCCTTAGCCTTTCGGAATATCATATTCCAGGCCCTTCGATCTTTTAATGTGGATGCTGCCAGATCCTGGGTGATCCTTATTGTGGCTCCTTGATACTTGAATTGGGTTTTTCTAGCCGCTTGCAATATTTTTTCTTTCATCTGAGGGTTCTGGCATTTGGCCACTATGTTCCTTGGTGTTTTGATTTTAGGATCCCTTTCAGTGGGTGATCGATGAATCCTTTCAATGTTTATTTTTTCCTCTGTTCCTATGACTTCTGGGCAGTTCTCTTTGATAATTTCCTGGAAGACAGTGTCCAGGCTCTTTTTTTCATCATGTTTTTCTGGGAGTCCAATGATTCTCAGATTGTCTCTCCTGGATCTGTTTTCCAGGTCTGTTGTCTTTCCCAGAAGGTATTTCACATTTTTCTCCATTGTTTGATTTTTTTGGATTTGCTTGACTGATTCTTCTTGTCTCCTCGAGTCATTCAATTCCACTTGTTCAATTCTGATTTTCAGTGAAGTATTCTCTTCACTCACTTTTTTAAAATCTTTCTCTAATTGTCCAATTGAGTTCTTTTGTTCTGTGGAATTTTTTTCCATTTCGCCAATTTTGTTTTCCAGTTCACTAATCCTATTTTTCAAGGATTTTACTTCTTTATCCACTCTCTCTTTAACTGACTTCTCCAGGCTCTTTTGCCAAGCCTCCCTCTCCTTTTCCCAAGCTTCCTTCTCCTTTTGCCAAGCCTCACTCTGCTTTCCCCATTTTTCTTCTAGCTCCCTTGTGAGAGCCTTTTTAATCATTTCTATGAGGTTCATCTGTGCTGAGGAACAGACGATCTCCTCCTTTGGGGAATCACCTGGGGACTGCCTGTTTTTAGTCTCCTCAGGATTTAGAGTCTGCTCTCTATCTGTGTAGAAGCTGTCTAGGGTTAAAGTCCTCTTCAGCTTCTTGCTCATTCTGTCTATTAATCAGAGACAAACTACCAAAGAAAAACAGAAAAAACTGGAGTCTTTCTTTGGGGGGGGCTGGGTGTGTTATCGAGCTTCCTCTACAGACTGCAGGTGGCAGCAGTGAGGCACTAGCAGGACTGTGCTGCGCCTGCGCTCTGAGATCCCAAAGCGTGCTGAGTCACTGAGGGGGGGGAAGGGGGGGGCGGCCAGGTCCTGAGAGACTCCAGCTGTTTGCGGTTGTGTTCTTCAGCCCCGGTGTTTTTAGCTTCTCTGCTGGGCTGTTGACTTGCTGCAGGTTCCAAACCTGTAGCGAAGCTCTCCCCGCAGAGACGGCTACGATCACTCCCCACCCCCTCTCAGCTCTGCTCCCGTGCTCTCACTGCCGCTGCCCTCAGCCTGCGCCCGATCTAAAACCGCCCCAGCCCTCCAGTAAAGACAGACCTTTCTTGGCGGATCTCAAGGATGGCTTCTCTTGGTAACTATTTGTGGGTTTTTTTCAGTCAAGCATTGATTCAGAGGCTTGTAATGAAGTGGATAGTGAGAGAAAGCGCGGAGCTTATGCAACTGTGAGCCTCCTCTCCGCCATCTTAACCGGAAGTCCTCTAGATTAATCTTATAATTCTGTTACTTAATCTATACTTCTTTATAGTTTTCTTGTGAATATGTAATAATTTATCCAATACATTGCCAAAAATTGATGTAAGCTCTATTTATAACATTCCCCTGTCTATTTTAAAACACTCTAAAGAAGCAACTAGATTACAGTGAATATTTGAGTTCAAATCCAATTTCAGACATTTACTTGCATCACTAAATTTCTATCTACCTAATTTTCCTCAATTGTAAAATAAATATAATAATGGCATTTATATTTCAGGATTGTTATGAGTATCAAACATGATACTACTTATAAAATATTTAGAAAAGTGGCCAGTATCCTGGTAGACTAGTAGGCTCTTAAAAATGCTCTTCCCTTTAAATAATCAATTAGTAACCATATCAACAAAGAAATTAAAGTGAGTCTGGTATTTCTTGATTAAATCCTTATTTCCTATATGGCTACTGTTTCCTTTTCTAAACTGATCACTGACCATTTATTTCAAATCTTTAGACTCCAAATCCATGTATTCTTTCTCTTATACAATGGTATTCATAGGAGAGAACATGAGAATCTAAGATGCATTATGAAAGAAAGATCAACAGGTCTTGGTGAACGATTGTATATAAGCTATAAAAGAAGAAAGTTATTTCTGTCCTGAAAGCTGACAGAAATAGGATAGTTAGAAAAGGGATGTTGTAATAGACATTTGTAGTAAAACCCTACACCAACCTGGTTATTCTATAACATGGATGTTCATAACACTTCAATCCCCAAATCTCCAAGGCTTTCATGTGATCTCACCTCTATTTTTTTTTTTTTTGTTATTCACGACATCCCTATGTGATAAGTGGAACATGTGTTACTGAGCCCATTTTTAAAGGTGAGAAAACTGGGTCACGTAGCTCAAGAACTGGGACATGCACTTTCATTCTATGGTTCCCAGATGCTTATTTTACAATCACAGTTTTCTTTTTGATAGGCAGAAGAGGTACTGCTAACCTCATTTTAAAAATGAGAAAACTGAGGTCCAGAGTTCACATAGCTCAAGAATTGGGACACAAATTCCATGCTCAGTTCTGAATGTTTCACATGATACCACACTGTTTTCCTTAAATAATAGGAGGAAGAAGGAAGCTTTGGGATAGGGGAATGTGATGTGAGAAAATATGGGTTACAATATGCTCTTCAGAGAATATTTGCTGGGTTATGATCTTCAAGTATACCTTTTCCAGGTGATATGTCTTTCCATACTCAGAAGTTACCAGGGCTGGTGGCTCAGCTTGCCATCCTTCTACCTAATAATTTTCCTGCCTTATGCACATTGGGCGTAATGTTTTTTCTTGTTCCTCTGCCCCAGTATGGCTTCCTCCTGTTTCCAGAGCAGCCTCAGGTTGCCCCACCTCATCCCTAAGAGTCCAAGTGCCAGGGTTTTTTGCTGGTCACTGCTCTTTCCAAGGGTTCTTCCACAGTATCATATTTTCTCAGCATGTCCTTAAATGCTTTTGACTGACTTGCCCTGTGCATGCTAACCCTTTCTCAGGTCACCAGAAAGTATATTTTCAGAATCAGGGGGTCACCAAGGACTGTTCCTTTCTTGTTCATCTCTCTAGGGAGCTTAAAGATTTTATTCTGATGCAGTTGCTACCCTTAGGAAAGAGAATCACCCCAAATCCATGTATCTCTGCCCCAAGTCACATATATAACTTAAAACAGTTATGACTAGCAATGTATGAGACTTGATATATGTTTAATTGGAATATATTTTTAAACAGAATAGCAAAATCCAAAGGAAAGAGATCAGGAATCAGTCTAGAAGCAAGAACCATATTTCTGGCCAGAGAGATGAAAGAGGGAAATTTGATCAGAGATTCTTATTCCTGCACTGGTAAGGAAGGTGCTCAAGATAAGAGTAGATTTGACTGGAAGAAAATAGGGATAGAGCTGTGGTACAAACAAGACACAAGCTTGATCTTTGTGAGACTTAAAGAGGACATAAAGAAATAAATTGTATTTGGAACTGGGAGGAAGAATAGACAAAATAACAACAACAACAATAATTGCTACTGGAATTCTACAAGCCAGAGTCCAGGAAAGAAACAGGAACAAGAAGTTCTGAATATAAACTTCTTATTTTTATTTTTTTTTACAGTCTATGTAATTAAATTTAAAAATTTTCAATAGTATCTTATTTTTCCAAATACATTTAAAATAGTTTTCAACACTCATTTTTTAAGACTTTGTGTTCCAATTTTTTTCCCTTCTTCCCTTACCTTCTCTCACCCCAAGATACCAAGTAACCTGATACAGGTTACATTTATGCAGTTCTTTTAGACATATTTCCATATCTGTCATGTTGTACATAAAAAAATCAAACCAAAAAAAGGGTTAAAAAGTATGAGAAAAAAGGTGAAAATACTATGCTTTGATACATGTTGAATATATGCTTTTTGAGGGCATGAGCTATACCATTTTGTTTTGTTTTGTTTTTCTATCCCCAACACTCAACAGGGTGCCTTGTTTTTATGAATTATGGAAATAGCCTTCTAAATGCCTTAACTAACTCCCTATTCCAATCCATCCTTCATTCAACTGCCAAAGTAATTTTTCTAAAGTGTGGCTCTGACTCATCTGATCAATGATCAAATGAAATAATATTTATAAAGCACTTAGTACAGTTACACCCACTAGGTCTTTAATAAATGCTTATTGCTTCCCTCCCCACCTTCAGTGAGCTCTAGAAGCCAATTGAACTGCACCACATAGGAGGTCTCAGTCCAGTCAGGCCGATGGCCAATCACTCCAACTAGAATCACTTGCTCTTGCCTTAGACTTTCCTTCATCTGTCCATCAATCAATCAAATTTTATTTAGCAACTATTATGTGCCAGGCCCTGTGGTAAAACTATGGAGGCCCAAGATCCAACAATCTCTACTCATAAATAGTTTACATTCTAATAGGGGAGGCAAGAAGTATGAAAAAATATAAAATATCTACAGCATAAAACATACACAGAGAATTGAAGACAGAGCATACTAGCTTTGGAGAAAACATAGGATTATTCATAGTATGTCTTTTGCCACAGAAAGACCCAATGACTTTTGTAGAAAGAAGGAAGGTAGAATAGAGGGAGAGTCCATCTTTGTCAAACCTCTCTTACCTCTTACATTATAAGAGTAAGTCAATTAGCTATTTTTTTCAATTAATGTCCTGTTGTAGTCAATGATAATGATGCTGTGTCCCCTTTTGAGAAGTGAGGGTCATTTTTTTGTTTCCAACATCATTTTGGCTTGAAAGTACTCCTCTGAAATGGCAGGGTCTTTTCCCCATATCCCCTAAAGTATGTGCCTTTTCATGTGCTACTGTCCATAGAGTTGCTCAGTTGGGCCAATCTAACCTTAAACTAGTTGGATTGTTATCATCAGTGTCTTTAAAGGTCAGTGAAGGTCACTTTTATATGATTCTTCTAGCCTTTCACTGCCTTTTACTAGGAGAAAATGAGAAAGAACTAAGAATTTCACAGGGTTGGAAGAGGAGGGAAGCAATTTGTAACTTGGGCCATAGCTTTTATAAGATAGTTTAGGTGAAACCTTGCTTAGAGCAAAGAGTGGATGTAATAATTCTCCAAAATCCCTTACAATCTGAGCCCTTTGGATTTTCACCAAAAACAAACAAGAGAGCTTTCCCCTCAAAATCACTTTTTGGTTGGTTGCTTCAGGATAGATGCTTTTCATAGCTGTATTTTTCCAGGGGGCAATTCCCTGAAGCTGCCAATACTGGGAGCCCTTCTAACTGGGCTCTTCCAAGGAAGGGATTTTTAAAGCATGCTTGGTCCATCTGACGCACATTTACATCTGTTTCTCTTGCCTTTCCAAATTGGAATTTCATTTCCCCCCTTTGTTGAGGAGTGAAAAAAAAAGACAAAACAAAAATTAATAATCAACCTATAAAAGCCTGTCAAATTATTTGACATACTCCTCATGTTTCATCTGTTCTGGGAAAAAAATACTTTATTTTTTAAGAAAAAGTTTGCTGAAGCAACAGAAAAGGTCAATATGAAAAAAAAAAAGGTGGGGGTAGGGGAAGCTTTCAAAACTCAACAGCTGCCAAGTGTAGCTGTGAACTTCCTCTCTCAGGAGGGCCTGCAGCATATGGAAAACCTGCTTCAGGATTTGTGTGTTGGGAGTGGGAGGAGAGGGAGGGGACCAGCCTGAGGCCCCCCGAAGGGAAAGAGGAAAGAGAGAAGAGGTGAGACAGGTGCTTCCTGCTACCTGTGGCTCAAGAGAGAAGGTCAGAACCCAGCATAATGCAGCACAATGCCTAGGGCAGCTGTGTCTTTACACCAGGATTTAATTTGGGACCTTCTTTTCCTCAAAATGAACCTCAACCTTCCATCTTTCCCTGTCTCAAGCAATGTGTCCACACTATCAAAGATCTAGGTCCATAAAGAAATGTTCAATTTTTTAAGATTTCAAAATATACATCATGGATTTTTCTCAATATACATCATGACTTTTTCTGAATCATGACAATCTGCACTATGATCTGATGATAACAAATTCCATATAACTGCCTTTTCACTTCCCAGCTATCTGGAGGTTTCAAATTATAAAATTTATCTCTTTGTGTTTCTGTCACTCCCTGTCTGTCTCTCTGTCTCTGCTTCTGTATCTCACATGTTCCCTCTGCCCCTGCCACTCCAATTTTATATCTTCCATCTACCTTTTTTGTTTTTGTGTAATATATACCTTCTATTTACTCTGTTTCTGAGTCTCTGTTTTTCCTTCTGTACCTCAATTTATGCTTTGCCTGATTTTTATTGTTCCTTTTTAATAGCTATAATAGGTATCCTGCTTCCCTATCATCTTTTTTTCTATAGAAAAAATAACTTGAAAAAATTCACTCACTTCCCATCTCATGAAACAGAGGTTCCCAGATAGATATCTCCATCTGCACAATATGGCATTGAGAGAGGTTAGGCCAGCCCTTCCAGCTGCCCTACAAGATTAGTTAGGAGGTCATGGAATTCATGGAAAGCTACTTTTAATGTGTTGGCAACAGTCCCTTTGAATATGCAGCTCTTCAGATTCTTTCTCCTGCTCTATCTCTCTCCAATAGCAAAATTTCCAGATGAAGTGAATAATAAAGTCAATAGTTCCTGATGATAAAATATGTCACAGATTCAAATGCCTGAAAGTACTGGGGAGAATTTTTATTTTTCATCTGGGCATTTTGAATTTATGGAGGGAGGCAAGGAAGGAATGACATGAGAAAGAGGGAGACAGAAAGAGAGAGGGAGCTAGACAGATAAAGAGACAAAGAGAGAGTGACAAAGAGAAAGAGAGTCAAAGAGAGAGAGAGAGACAGGGACTGAGGGAGACAGAGGCAGAGAGACAGAGACAGAGACAGGCAGAAATACAGACACACAGAGAGGGAGACAGAATTAGACAGGCAGAGACAGACAAAGACATAGAAACAGGGAGAGACATACTCATAGATAGAGAGGAGAAGGAAAAGGGGAGTATGTCTCTTTCTCACAGAGAGAAAAAGACAGAGACAGCACAAGAGAGACAGAGATGGAGAGGAGAGAGATTTAGAAATAGATACTGTCAAAGGAAAAACAAAAGTACATAGACTACTGAGCAAATGCCTTCTCTAAATCAAACCAAATATCCAGATATTTATAATTGATAAGATGAGCTGAATGTTGGTTCTGTTCTTAATTTTCATGTGACATCTCAATCATTTTTAAGTCTCTGTCTTGCTTTGTATCTGTGTGTCTCTTTCAAGCACTGTGTTCAAGTCTTGGTTAGTGGGAGGGGTGATGTCACAATAACCACAAAAGCTTATAGTTCCTGCTTCTAAAACTGATGGTGAAGTAGTCATTAGAATGCAGGCTTGTTCTATATAGATTATTCCACAAGGCTGTGGAGACACAGAGTTGAGATTTTACTTCAAGGGCAATGCGTGTTATTCTTCTTAGAGATGCCTGCATGTCTAAGATTTGATTTTTACTTTGTCAGAACCTAAGAAAGAGAACAATAATCCCTTTGAGCTCCTCTCCAGTGTTTGCTTCTGAGAAGGCATGAAATAATTCTAGAATTATCAATTCCTTGTTTTCTATGAAATATTATACTATGGAAAACCAGGGACTAAAGAGAGAAATGTTGGATAATAGGTAAGGAGTAAAGAAGGTTGGACTTTGTAGGGAGGAACAGAAGGGGAAATGATGAAGGAAGGAACAGGAGTAATCCAGAGAGAACTTGAGTGGTTGGAAGTTTAGTCAAATAAGCAGAATTTCTTTGCACTAATCCTGAGGTTAGATTTTAAATGGCTCCATGGGTGATTCTCCCTTGACTGCAGCTAATTATCTAATCAATTAATATTGGTGTTTTATATTAACCTTCCCAACCTGGGGATAAATTCAATTTAATTCAATTTAATTTTTTTAAGATTGGTCCTTTCTATATCACCTAAACTGCTCATAAGTCCCCACCTTATTATCAATCATAAGAGTTTTGATTTCATTTTTTAAATTATGTAAACTATTTCTATGTTAGTCATTTTGTGTAAGAAGACTTGAATGAAAGAAAAAGAATGAAAGGAAGTGGAAAACAGCAAGCTTCAGTATGTATTCAAACAATATTATTTCTCTGGAGGTGGATACTATGCTACATCATCCAGTCCTTTGGGATGTTTTTTGGATTATTGTATTACTGGGAATAGCCAATTCATTCACAATTCTTCACAGAACAGTATTGCTATTATTTTGCATAACATTCTCCTGTTTCTACTTATTTCACCTTGTATCAGTTCATGTAAACCTTTCCAAGCTTTACTAAAACCATCCTGCTTATCATTTCTCAAAGCACAGTAATATTCTGATACAATGATATATCACAGCTTGTTTAGCCATTCACTAACTTAAGGGCATACCTCCGATTTCCAATATTTAGCTACTAAAAAACCCAGCAACTAAAAATATTTCTTTTTATGTAGTTCCTCTTCCTTTTTTTGTGCTTTTTAAATAGTATTTTAAATATTTTATCTTTTCCTATTTACAAGACAGTTTTTAGCATTCATTTTTACAAGATTTTGAGTTCCAGTTTTTTCTCCTTCCCTCCCCTCCCCTCTCCAAAGATGTTAGGCAGTTTGATGTAGTTTATACATGTGTTATCATGTAAAACATATATCCATATTAGTCACAGTTGTGAAAGAAAAAAGAGATCAAAAGGGAAAAACCATGAAAAAGAATAAAGTAAGTGGGGAAAATTGTGCTTCAATCTGTATTTAGAGTCCATCCATTCTTTATTTCAAGGTGGATAGCATTCTCTATATATTTTAGTTCTCTATATATTTTAGAAATATCTTTCTCAGAGACACTTGCTTCCCAGGTTTCTACTTTCCTTCTACTTTTGATTGCTTTGACTTCGTGAAAAAACTTTTCGATTTAAGATAATCAAATTTGTCTATTCTACATTTAATAATGCTTTCTATCTCATTTGTTTGTGAACCCATATCTCATTTAACATCTCATTTAAAAATCTGGATACTATGCCACTTAGTCCATATATGTTTAATATTGATACTGATTCATTGTCTATGGTACCCTTTAGCAAGATGTAATTTCCTTCCTTATCTTAATTAAATCTACTTTAGTTTTTTTCTTTGAGATCAGAATCATTACCTCTGCTTATTTTTCCCTTATCTGAAATATAAGTGATTCTTTGCTAGCCCCTTACCTTTAATTTCTGTGTGTCTCTCTACTTAAAGTGTGTTTCTTATAAATAACTTATTGTAGTATTCTGGGTTTTGATCCATTCTGCTATCTGCTTCCATTTTATGGGAAAGTTCATCCCATCCACAATCACAGTTATGACTATTAATTGTAAATTTCCCTCCATCCTAGTTTTCCTCCTATTTGTCCTCTTCTCTCACCCTTTCCCTCCTCACCAGTGTTTTACTTCTGGGTATCACCTCCCTTGATCTTTTCCTTCTGTCAATTGCTCTTCTTTATTTAATTTTTTCCCATACTACTTTCCTATTCGGTAACATAGATTTCTATATTTAAGTGATTGAGTATATTATTCCCTTTTTTGAATCAATACTGAGGATAGTAAGGTTTAAATGATATTCATCTCCTATCTTTCCTTCTAGTCTGATAAATGTTTTGAGCCTCTTCATATAAAATAATTTACCCCATTCTATTTCTCCCTGCCTTCAGCATCCAGTGTGCTTCTCTGTCTCATCCTTTAATCATTTTTCATGTTATTCTCTCAAATTCACCTTATTCCTGTATTCTCTTTCCATATATATTCCTTTTAGCTGTTCTGTTAGTACTATTTTTAAGAATTACAAGCATCACACAGGGATGTAAACAGTTCAGCTCCATTGAATCCCTCATGTTTTCTTTTCCTCTTTTATATTTTTAAGCTTCTTTTGGGCCTTGATATTTTTTGTTCAATTCTTGTCTTATCCTTAAGAAAACTCAAAATCCTTCTATTTCATTGAATGACTATTTTTTCCTTTGAAGTATTATGCTTAATCTTGCTGGCTAGGTGATTCTTGGTTGCAATCCCAGCTCCTTTGCTTTCCAGAATATCATGTTCAATGACCTCTGACTCTTTAATGTCGTAGCTGCTTAATCCTATGTAATCCTGATTGTGTCTTCCTGATATTTGAATTGTTTTTTTACTTATCATTTACAGTATTTTTTCCTTGACCTGATGGTTCTGAAATTAGACTGTAATGTTCCTTGGAATGTTTATTTGGGGATCTCTTTTTTCAGATGATTGGTAGATTCTTTCAATGTCTATTTGGCCCTTTGTTTCTAGGAAATAGGGCAGTTTTCCTTGAAAATTTCTTGAAATATACTGTCCAGGACTTCCTTTTAATTAAAAGTTTTGGGTAGTTCAATGATTCTGATATTATCTCTACTGGATCTATTTCCCAGGTCAATTGTTTTTCCTAAGAGGTTATTTTATATCTTTTTCCATCTTTTCATTCTTTTGAATTTGTTTAATTCTTGATGTCTCATAGAGTCATTAGCTTCCACTTGCCCAAATCTAACTTTTTTATTATAACTTTTTATTGACAGAACATATGAATGGGTAATTTTTTACAACATTATTCCTTGCACTCACTTCTGTTCCAACTTTTCCCTTCCCTCCCTCCACCCCCTCACCTAGATGGCAGGCAGTCTTATACATGTTAAATATGTTATAGTATATCCTAGATACAATATATGTGTGCAGAACCATACAGTTCTCTTGTTGCACAAGAAGAATTAGATTCAGAAGGTAAAAATAACCTGGGAAGAAAAATAAAAATGCAAGTAGTCCACATTCATTTCCCAGTGTTCCTTCTCTGAGTGTAGCTGATTCTGTCCATCATTGATCAATTAGAACTGAATTAGATCTTCTCTTTGTCAAAGATATCCACTTCCATCAGAATACATCCTCATATAGTATTGTTGATGAAGTGTATAATAATCTCCTGGTTCTGCTCATTCACTTAGCATCAGTTCATGTAAGTCTTTCCAAGCTTCTCTGTATTCATCCTGCTGGTCATTTCTTATAGAATAACATTCTATAACATTCATATATTACAATTTACCCAACCATTCTCCAATTGATAGGCATCCATTCATTTTCCAGTTTGTAGCCACTACAAACAGGGCTGCCACAAACATTTTGGCACATACAGGTCCCTTTCCCTTCTTTAATATCTCTTTGGGATATAAGCCCAGAAGTAACACTGCTGGATCAAAGGGTATGCACAGTTTGATAATTTTTTGGGCATAATTCCAGATTGCTCTCCAGAATGGTTGGATTCGTTCACAACTCTACCAATAATGCATCAGTGTCCCAGTTTTCCCACATCCCCTCCAACATTCATCATTATTTTTTCCTGTCATCTTAGCCAATCTGACAGGTGTGTAGTGGTATCTCAGAGTTGTCTTAATTTGCATTTCTCTGATCAATAGTCCAAATCTAACTTTTAAAGAGTTGTTTTCCTCATTTAGCTTTTGTACTTCCTTTTCCATTTAGCCAATTGTCCTTTTTTAAAGAGTTGTTTCCTTCTATGAATTTTTGCATCTCCTTTTCAATTTGGCCAATTATACTTTTTAAGTAGTTGTTTATATTCTCATATAATTATATGAATATTATATTATTATATTATTATAAATATCTTTTTGCCAGTTCTGTTGTTCTAGGATTTGTTTGGGAGCACTATTTCATGGTTGTTTGGAGGTGAAGATGGGAGAGTTATAGTGATTTACTGCTTATTCTGCCATCTTGGCTCCTGGAATTTGCTTTTCTTTTATTACTCTTTTTTTGAACCAGCTGATCTGTCTCTCCTTAATGCCCTCCCCACCTTCCTAGGACTGAGTCATTACTTAGATGCCAGTCAGTGTGAACATTTAGTTCACTATAGCTGTCAATCATTCCCTTTCTAGATCTTCGGAACTACCTCCTGGCTGGGATTAAGAATATCATTTTCACTGGTAATAGATTGAGTCCAGGCTTAGAGTTTCAAAGTCTTCACTGTAGGAAAAGAAGAGCAAAGATAAGACTTCATGACAATTGTCCTTTCCCATCATATCTCTCTCATGCAGAGAGGTCTCCTATAGGGACAGCACTATGGAGAGAGCCTTCCAGAATGGTGGACACTCTAAGGAGGAGCTAGGAACAGAAGTAAATCAAGGGTATTGGGTAGGAAGCCAGGAATCAAAGAATTGTGATGGAGGTTTAAAAAAGAAGTGATATGTCAAACTAAACAAACAATCCAGAATCATGGGTGATGCAGGAGATGGTGATCAAAGAGAGAAGATCAAGGAAAAATAGTCAAGAACCCAGGAGAGTGTGGGATTCTGAGGTTAGTTATGGGGCACAGAGTCATCATTGAGTAAATGGGATTAAAAGACCATGTTGATGTTGGCGATAAAGATGTAACAGTTGATTAAAAGGGGCAAACAAGTATATTTATTGTGACAGGGATACAAATTGTCATGGATAAAAGGTTTCTTTTACTCTCCTTGCTTAAATGGAAATTAGGCACTGCTCTCAGTAAAGATTTGGTGGTCAAGAATTGCTGTAGGGTAGCACCATCCTGTAGTCAAAAGAGCCTGATATTTTCCCCATGACAATCTCATCATCTAGGGGAACTCCAGGAGTCTCAGCCACCAAGACTGGCCAAGAGGTTTTCATTCTGTCTCTTTTACCACTGGAAACTAAGATATCTTAACAAAGCATAGGTCAAACTGTTGTCATTCTCCAAGAAATAGTCTGAAGGGGGAACAGCTGTATGTGGGAGGCAGCAAGAGTGCACAGCTGTCAGTTCTGCCTTGGGCTCATTTAAGATGAGAGGAGGCAGGCTCTCCTAACTGGTATTAGGGCACTTGGTATAAGAACTAGCAGGCTCTCCTAACTGGTATTAGGGCACTTGGTATAAGAACTAGCAGGCTCTCCTAACTGGTATTAGGGCACTTGGTATAAGAACTAGCACTTGGGTGTGTGAGTTAGAACATATGAGGTGAGAGGACTGAGGGTTTTATGAAGTAATTGAGGAGCTGATAAAAGGAAACAGGAACATGGGAAGAGGCAGGAGAAGAGTAATAACATAGATCATGGTTTCTTAACCTTTGTTTGTACCATGAACCCTTATTGGTGGTCTGGTATGCAGTTTATGGAGCCCTTTTAAGAATAATGTTTTTAAATGCATAAAATTCAATATAAAATGAAAGGAATAAGCACTTATGAAGCACCTACTATTTGCCAGATACTATGCTAAATACTTTACAAATATTATTTCATTTGATTCTCAGAATAACCCCTCAGAATAACTCAGGAAATAGATGCTATTAGTTTTCATTTTGCAACTGAAAAAACTGAGGCAGAAGAGGTTAAATGTTTTCCCTAAAGTCATACAGAAAAAAATAAATTTTGAGATTGGATTTGACCTGAGCTCTTCTCGACTTTAGAACTAACCCTCCGTCTATTCTGCTGCATAGCTATCACTAAGAAACAAATTGTTTTGAAATAGTCATCTATTGATCAATTGCTTGATATAGAGATAGAGATGGAGATAGAGATAGAGATAGAGATAGAAATAGAGACAGAGACAGAGATAGAGATATGTCTATATATTTAAAGTTCATGGACTCCAGGTTAAGAACTATTGGTATAGCTGAAAAGTCTACTCAGAATATTTGAGGGAGTATCAGGAATTTCACAACATGATGGCTTATGAATGGACATAGAAGAGAGTTTAATATATAAAAGAGAGTAAAGGGATATGCTTGAACTCAGGGACCTGGTAATTATGTGTGAGTTGAAAATAATTCCATATAATTGAAGTAGTTTCTAGGACCTTCCTCTTCTTTCTTTCAGAGATAAAAGTATTGAGTGTTAAGATATGCTGACTACTAGAATCTATAAATACTGGTGACAAAAGTCTGAACTGCCTACTCTCTCTCCACAAGAAAAAAAAAAAAAGAAAAGCTGTATGTGCATGTACATGAGCATTTATATGCATACATACATAAGTGTGTTCTTATATGAACAGATCCAGAGCTACTATTATGAAAAAAATCTAGGACAGCAGACCATCCACCTATGGTTATGTCAACCATGAAAGAAAGCTCTGGCATATAAGACAAGGACCTACAAAAACATCTGCTCAGGATTTCCATAAACAAGACCACACACCTAATAAAAATCCCACATGGGACCTAATGAAAAATAGAATACCATCTACTTGTTTCCATGCCCTTTGCATTTGGTTTCTATGTGACTCTGTAGCTATGGTATAAATGACCTCCTCCAAAACCAGCCAACTCCTTATAAAGGAATCAGCAAACCCAGGTCGTATCTACACAATGCCAACATGACTGTTGAAATGCAAAAAAAATTCTGTCGGTAGACCTGTTGTTTGGTCTCCATGGTACTAAACAACTGGTTTGACTGATTTTTGTCCCTAATTTGACTTATTGTTTGAATAAGTTGATCTAATTGACTGGTTGCTTGGGTACTGTATAGACACAGTCTCAGTGAAACAGACAAACTGGCTGTTTCACATCCCATAGGCTAAATCACTAGTAAATCAACTGAATTTTCACTTTTTCTATTAGGTATAATATATTGACAAAGCATATTATCTGAGTGAGAGCTCAGAGCATGTTTTCTGTAGTCTGAGACTAGTATTCTGGGAATCTAGCCAATTAAGGAGTAGAAAGAGAGAATAATAAAAAGACGTGAACTCTGGGAAGACTAGGTAGTGACCAGTGCAAGCATATTGGCCCAGATATAATTTCTTCAATTAACTGGAACATTAGCAGTTCATAGATTCTTCATTGGATGGGAGTCCTAGATTTTCTGTTTTTAAAAATTATATTGCTAGATCCTGAAGACTGGCATGTAGATTTTCCCTCTTTCTCTAGGATTCACGGCTGATCAAGCTAACCCAGTATGACTAAAAGGCTGTTGGGATGGAAGTCTGGGGTGGCGGAAAGAGGGGAACAAATAGAAGTTGCTCTTTTTTCTCAGTATACAACTGGCTAGTGCTGCAAGCACCAGAATCCAAGTTCCTCATAGGAAAATGTGCTCTATAGTTATGTGAGTGTGAGCGTTGTATGTGTTTGTGTGTGTGTGTGTGTATGTGTTTTGTTTTGACAAAATTCACTAATCGCACATCGTGGCTCCAGTATATGCCAAGGAACAAGTCACTGGGAAGGTTTCATGTGTCAATGTAATACAAACGTCAACACAATATTCAATTCTGAATAGTACTCTGCATGGCTAGCACAGAAGCTCTATCCACATAGTAGTCTAGTGCCCTCTAGTGGCTTTCAAATTAAGAGATAAGACAGTCAGGGTTATGGGACTCCCAGATTTGGAAGCCTTCTCCCAAGCTCTCCCACCTTCCTCCTGCTTATCTGTCCTAGTAATAAAGCCCTTAAATTCAGTGTAGACAGAAGTTTACTCTTCTCAGTGGAAAATCACTACTATGGAAAGAGAGATGGATTTAAACTATAAGACAAGGGTTTGATTCTGACCCTGAGCAAATTCCTTCTCTGGGCCTTAGTTTCCTAGTCCAAATAAAAAAGGCATCAAATTAAGAATCCTTCTCATTATAGATCTGTAATCATGTGATCCTGTTATTTCTAGGGCAAGGAAGCCTGTTGTCCTTGCTCCAATAAATGGCACTCTTAGGAGATTCTTCCTCCATTTTATCCAACTCTTTCCTAGTATAACTGAAATTTAGATCTATTGTCACTTGGTTTGTGAAAGGAAATAGCTAATGTTTGGCAGAATCTAATTCTTAATCTACTCAGTTTGTATTGTACCACACTGGAATAGAATAGCGCCTGCGGGGACTTTTGATTATAGCTCATGGCCCCTACCATTTCTTCATTTCTCCATCATTTACTTCTTTTCCATTTTGCTCAATCTTTCATTCTGGTATTACGGCGAAACATTTATCAAACACAGATGTGGTGTAGATATATACATATAAGCATATAACTATGTTTAAAAGAAACACTTAAATAATTTTTTTAGAGTTATTTGCTCCAGAGGGAAAAGCTTGGTTCTATCCTTCAATATCATTATACAACTTTAGGGCAAAAAAAAAATGCCTTCCTTCTCTAACTAGCATATAAACTCCTGACTAGAGGAGCTTTGTCTTTGTTTTCCCTATAGTCCCTAGCACAGAATAGGTGCTCAACAAATATTTGTTGATTTGATTTGGAAATCTGTTTCCTCATCTGCTTCAAAGAATCATAGAAATACCTTAAAGTTGGAAAGAACCAGTTTAATCTCTCTCTCAACACAGGAAATATTTCTCTAACATTCAGCCTCCACTTAAATATTTCCAAGGAGATATCATACGAATAATAAGGTTACATCAATCAAAATTCTTTGAAATATTTGGAGGAAAGGGGCTGTATACATTCAAAGTATCATCACCATAACCATCATTTGAAACTTTAAGAAAGTGCAAAGACATTTTAAGATACATATCATTTCTTTCCCATCTAATTTGCATCAACCCTACTCTGTGCCATTCAGTGTAAGAACGGGAAAGAAGCACAGAGGAAGTTACCCACCACTATACACACTCCCAACTAATATCCCTTGAAGTGAATCAATGACAGAGCTGGTATAAGAATTTGGAACCCTCAAACCTTAGTCCTTTGGATCTGGGACTGAAGGGTAGCTCTGTGGCCAGCACAGCTGGCCTTACCAGTCTTACCGCAGTAGGGTGGGGGAAGAGTTTTCCATAGTAAGAGGCAGATCCAAACTTTTTGAGCCAAAGTTCCAAAAATCTTGGGGTTCGATGAAAGTTCAGGGCTAGGTCCCAAGTCAATATTTATTTCCCGGCCCTCATTCGCCCAACCAGTTCATCTGCTGTCCGTGCCTGGGCAGGATAGCCTATGGCCCACAATACAGACCTTACCCCTGAATCAGACACTGCCACCAGCAGAGATGGAAGGATTTTGCTCTATGCTTGTCCCCTAGAGAGGCACCCTGGACTGCACCCAGACCATGAAATAAACCACCCACCTGGCCCGTAGAGCATTTTCAAGGCCAGCAGAGGCGTCCCCACTAGGCTGTGCCATCTGGAGGGGAAGAACAGGCATTTTTTCCCATATGGATTTGTTACATATTAATAGGAGGCATTATTTGTCTGTCCAGGCCAAATGTCTTGATGGTTAAAACACATGAGAAGATACACTTGGCTCTTTTTGCCTAGGGATTGGCTATAGTAGCTTATAGGAAAAACCACAGATTCAACAAATATGCATTAAGTACCTATTCTATGCAAGGCATTCTCCCAAGTGCTAGGGTGAACAGAAATGAAAAATGATACAACTCC
The DNA here is from genome assembly GCF_016432865.1 of Antechinus flavipes. Classification (NCBI taxonomy): domain Eukaryota; kingdom Metazoa; phylum Chordata; class Mammalia; order Dasyuromorphia; family Dasyuridae; genus Antechinus; species Antechinus flavipes. The sequence continues at coordinate 66,043,297 of NC_067400.1, read as the reverse complement.
TGCCCGCATAAAACTTTGGGGGGGGGGAAGACAAGACAAATAAACAGACAACTCTAATAAAATTTAGAATATGATAAGTGAACTAGAGTTTAAACAGCCTGATGGATCAAAGTAAAGAGCTTCTAGTTTAAATGATCATGGGAAATTTCATGAAGAAAGTATGTATAAGCTGGGCCTTGAGGAATTTCAGCAGGTGATAGAGGGAAACCTTACCATATATGAAGGATAGTAAAAATGAAAAGGAAAGGGACAAAACAGCATTGGATCACTCAGCCCAGACACGTAGAAGCTGATGTCTAATTTGTTCATTAAACGGTAAATAGTATACTCCTCCAATAGAAAGTTTAGTAAAACTTCTGTTTTCTCCTAAAGTTTTCTTTCTATCACATTTAACTCTATGTGTTCTCAATGCTTTTCCTTAGTTGCACAAGGAACTATGATGAAGGAAATATATTTTTTCCTCTGTCTCCTCCTCATTATCATCATCATCACCTTTTTCTTTTTCTTTTGGTTCAATAATAACTAAATCCAATTCATGCACAAGTCAAGACATTACCCTATGATATCATTATTCCTCTCCAAAAATAAACAATATCTCAGCAATATGATTCTGCAAAACTGGAAGGTTTTTGGAGGGAGACAGCATTTCTTATTCATTTTGTTTTCTCTCCTAAGGAGGAGTTCAGTACATCAAGGAGGTAGTTAATATATTTTCTCTTATCAGATAAGGGAATTCAGTAGTCTAGAAATCAAGAAAGCCAGATTCTAGCATTAGCTTTTTCACTAACCATATCTTTTTCCCTTTGCATCTTACTTGTTTATAATGTATCCCCTGGGACATCCCCTTCACACATGGGCACACAGGAAATTGCCTAGGGATTGGCTATAGTAGCTTATAGGGAAAACCACAGATTCAACAAATATGCATTAAGTACCTATTCTATGCAAGGCATTCTCCCAAGTGCTAGGGTGAACAGAAATGAAAAATGATACAACTCCTGCCCGCATAAAACTTTGGGGGTGGGGAAGACAAGACAAATAAACAGACAACTCTAATAAAATTTAGAATATGATAAGTGAACAAGAGTTTAAACAGCCTGATGGATCAAAGTAAAGAGCTTCTAGTTTAAATGATCATGTAAAGTTTCATGAAGAAAGTATGTATTTCCTCAACAACGATACTGTTTGAGGATGTATTCTGATGGAAGTGGATCTCTTCGATAAAAAGAGCTAATTCAATTTCAATTGATCAAGGATGGACAGAAGCAGCTACACCCAAAGAAAGAACACTGGGAAATGAATATAAACTGCTTGTATTTTTGTTTTTCTTCCCGAGTTATTTATACCTTCTGAATCCAATTCTCCCTGTGCAACAAGAAAACTGTTCAGTTTTACACACATATATTGTAACTAGGATATACTGTAACCTATTCAACATGTAAAGGTCTGCTTGCCATCTGAAGGAGGGGGTGGAGGGAGGGAGGAGAAAAATCGGAACAGAAGTGAGTGCAAGGGATAATGTTATAAAAAATTATCCTGGCATGGGTTCTGTCAATAAAAAGTTATTTAAATAAAATAAAAGTATGTATTTGTGGATACATATTTGTGTATTATCATTCAAAATCATGGTGCAAGAGTCCTCACCCTTGTCTGCTTTGCCCAGCTTTACAATAGACATTTCACTTCAAAATATTATATTTAATCAAGTAGCTTGACAAATAAATTGACAAAAACAAGCAAACAAAACCCTTCTCCCAATCCTAGTTGGAATATCCCATGTTACCACATTGATAGTACATAAGAATACTTTGATTGAGGAACATGCATGGAAGACACAAAATGGAGAATACATATGGCCTAAATAACATGTGTGAAGGAACTCATGACAAGAACCTGTACACACACGTGGAAGCAAACTCATCAGGAACTGGTATAACTAGAGTGCAGAAGAGGAGGGAATTCATATAGAAGGACGTATTGCCAAATGTACACAAGTCACCATTTTTTGACTCTTCACTGTTATCCATTGCTCTTTCTTTCTATGTGAAGAAATTCAGTAGTTGATATTTGTTTTACTGAACATCTGAAAGTTAAAGCTACCACATTTGAACAAACGCAGAATGACAGCCAACAGAATGACTCTGGGCTGAGATTAGCAATTCTGTTTATTGCTCCTTTTACTTGATATATTTTTAGGTAAGCCATCCCAGACAACTATTTGAGTCGCAATTAGAAAACTCCTTATAACTCTCACTTAACCATAATTGTGAGCTTGTCAACACAAAATACATTTTAGTCACTGTTCAAAAAGAAAGACCCATGGGAGTTGGGACCCCAAGATGATCTTTGTTATTCTGATTGGCATTAAAAGGAAATTAGGTGAAGCAAGTGAGTACCATTTTACCGTTTTTATCATGTATATTTTCTGCCCAGCAACTGCCTCAAACTAGAGATTCATGTGATAAAAATTATAACACTTGAAGGTTGACAAAACCTTTTTCTTACCACAACTCTATGAGATAGATACTGTCTGTGTCTGGCATTTAATAGACTCAATAAATGCTAAATTGGTGATTGATTGGTGAGTTGCTGTGGCCAAAAAATGTAATTATTTGGCAATCAAGTTCTTGGTGGTAAGTTTCTTTGAACTCATTTAAATTGTTCCTCTAACACACACACACACAATTTAATACTGGACTTAATAATAAAAAGTTTTGAAGTTTACAAAAGCTCTTGACAAATATGATCACATTTTATCCCCAACTTGGTGTTCAGTCCTCTCTCCCTCTCTGCAAGAGGTTTTCTGAGATCATTTCATTGGGGCCAACTTAATAAATCCATAGATGCCCTGGAGTGTGTGTGTGTGTGGGGGGGGGGTCATTAGGCAAAGGTACTATTATTATTTTCATTTTATTAATGAAAAAATTAAGAATCACACAGATAATATATGTCTGAAATTGGACTGGAACACAGATCTTAACTCTAACTTTCTAATGAATAAATAGGTGGTGTGTTAAGTGGAGCACTGAGTATGGAGTTAGAAAAACTCATCTTCCTTGTCTCAAACACTAGAACAGTTAACTTAACTCTGGGAAGGTCACTTAACCCTGTTTGTCACATCTGTAAGATAAGCTAGAGAAGGAAATGGCAAAACTATTTCAGTATCTCTGAAAAGAAAGCCACAAATAGGTGAAGAGTGGGGTATAATGGCAACAATTTCCTAATTCCTGGCCCAACACTTTTTTCTTCATCTTTACAATGATGTGGCTGAACTAGTTGGTCACTAAAAGTCCTTCTCCCCAATTTAAAAATCTTTACCTCTGTGGCTCTTGGAGTCACAGTCAAGTCAAAGTTTTGTCCAAGTTCCCTTGAGGTGCCTGCCCTTACTCAACCAGAATAAAGAGGCTGTGTTCCTGCTTTGCTCAAAGGCAGGAAATGTATGTGGAGGATTCAGCCTTTGTCCTAAGCTTCAGAAGAGGGACCACAATGAAGCTCCAGACACTCTCCCTTTCTTTGGTAGGTCTTTGCCTAATGACCCCCACTCCAGGGCATCTGTGGGTTTACTAGGCTGACCCCAATGAAATGATCTTGGAAGACCTCTTCCAGGGAAAGGGAGGACTGAACTCCAAATGAACCATCCCAGAAAGGCCATAAACTCTGTAGTTATTTGCATGCATCAAAAGTCCCTTTGGGTAATGGAGTCAATGAAATGTGGGAGGGAAGCTTTGGAGGAAGAGAACTGGGGGGGGTGGCGCTTAAGGGGAAGGATAGGAATGTTAAAGATGGAACAATTGTGCATGGGAGGAAGGAGTGCAAGGGTGTTGGAAGAGGAGATAAATGACAGTTAGGGGGATGGGAACTGGGGAGAGTTTCAGAAAGAGGGATTGGACATTAGAGAAGCAGGAATGGGGATTTACTGGCTGTTTGAATGGAGCAAGTCACTTTCTTATCAAAAAATGGTGATAATAGCACTTCAGAATTGTTGTGAGAATCAAATGAGAAAACACATTTATAGCACTTTACAAACTTTAAAGTGTTATATCACTGATATTAGTGTTATTATCATCTTTAATATTATTTTGAAAGATCATATGAAGGCATTGGACAATGGGAATGGGACAGTATAGTGAAAAATGAGAAATGAATGACAGTATTAGAGAAATATTTGGAATTTGGGGAGAAAAGAGGTTTGGCATGGGAACAATTGTCCTATTTTTTTTTTTATTGGTGATTGGTGAGTTGCTATGGCCAAAAAAATGTAATTACTTAGTAATCAAATTTTTGGTGGTAAGTTTCTTTGAACTCAGTTAACTTGTTCCTCTAACACACACACACACACACACACACACACACAATTTAATATTGGACTTAATAATAAAAAGTTTTGAAATTTACAAAAGCTCTTGACAAATATGATCACATTTTATCCCCAACTTGGGGAGCAATTTTATATAACAAAAAATTATATAGATTATGTATATGTATGTGTGTGCACATATACATATGCATGGGCATATATATATGGAGAGAGAGAGAGAGTGAAACAGAGAAGGAGAAACAGACACAGAGACAAAGATAGAGACAGATACAGAGGCAGAGACAGACAGACACAGAGACAAAGGCAGAGAGAAAAAAAGAGAAGTATACACACAAAGAAAGAGAGAGAACTTTAATGTAATCAAGGATTTTCTCACAACAATCCTTTGAAGTAAGTAATACAAATATCATTATACCCATTTTACATACAAGAAATTAAGCCCCAGGAAGTTCTATGATCATATAGCTAGAAAGTGTCTCTGATGATATGAAACCAGAATTTCTGATTCCAAGTCCACCAAACACTTGAGGGTATAAAATGCCAGAGATGTAAGAATGAAAATGCTTATGATGATATGAGCATATATTTGTTTCTATATAGACATACATGTGTGCAAGTGTATTTGTACATATAAGTGCATGTACATAGGAAAGAGAGACTAGAAAGAACAACAAGGATTTAGGAGAAATAATCTTTTAAAAACTTCTTGCAAAATATTTGCTTTCCACACATTCAGTGCCAATGACCATGCATAGTGCCTGGGGACAATTGGGAAGATTTGTTGATTGAATACAAATGTAAAGTCCCTGGATGCTTAGTAAACACATATTATATAAATGTAGACAAAATGGAATAAACTGGACCTCTGGGATTCTGGTCCTTACACCTCCCTCTTCTCTATTCAGAGAATCTTACTTAGGTCAGTGCTCATTCCCTCAGGTTATTTCCTCACTTTCTGACTTCCCCTTTCCCATCCCCCAGCCCCAGACACTCCTTGGGTGTGAGTGTATGTGTGTTTATTTCGGTATGCTTGCTTTTGCACATGGTGGGATGGAAGCAGAGGAAGGACTATTGAAGAGCTGAATCAGAAATACTTAGCCTAATGGGCTGCAAGAGGGAAAGCTGAGCTGGGGTCATGGGGAGAGGAAGGCGAGGGTGGCTTTGGCTAAGATTGAGTCCTCAGGCTGTGAGCTCACCAGCTCTGTTAAAGCAATTTATTCTGAAGGAGAAAGTACTGCTTCCTATATTCTCTGGATGAGAGAGAAAGAGACATGGTCACATATAAAACGGAGATGGCAATATAGGCAGGAAATTTAGGATTAGAAGTGAAAGAAACTTTGGAAAATACTGAATGCCCTTCCTCCACTTAGAAAAGGTGAAAAGATTCACACAAAACTAGTAAATTAAGGGCCGAACACCATCTAGCACTAAAATTTCATCAAGGGCAGGTATTTTATCTCCCCAGTTTCTCAGACTATGATTTGCAATTCCAAATGGGTTCTCATCACTTAATGCACTCAATTCTCATCACATATGCAAAATTATGATTTATTATCAGTAAATGTTTTATTTGTATAATTATTTTATGTACCTATATATGCAGGGTCATGTAAAAATTATGAGATAAACTGGAGTTGTGGGTGGAAAATATTTTAAGAGTGCTGTTATCACCAACACTGCATTCTTGTCCTTCTCTATAAGTGCCTGATGAACAAATACTGGTTAATGAATTTGATTGGGATAAACTGCTAGGAATTGATGGCAGGTGAAAAATTACTAATATAAATAACAGTCAATAAGTTGACTCACTGGGACTGTTATTCTATGCTATTTGATTTAACTACCCAAGAGTTGCTATCTTTATAAAGCACTTATCAAAAGGATATTTTTAAAACCAATTTGAACGTGGGAAACAAAAAAGCAAACAAAGCCACAATGTTTCCCTATTACTAATACCACTAATTTTCTCACTAGAAAGTATCACTAAAGAGCAAAATGGATCAGTCAGAGTACTGAAATTCTCTGGACGTGCCCCAAACCAGCTCTCCCCCTCATATTTGACCTATCTTCATTGTGCCCTATGTTTTCTGTTTCTATGCATGTTTCTGCTAGTCTACCTCTCTATCTCAGGAAAGCTGATGGCTAGATTTTATTGACAGAACATTTCTCAATGTAGGATGTTAGACCAAGTCCCTTTGCTTTCACTACCTCTCTTTACTATTATTTTAATATTTTAATTAATCTCTCTCTTTAAGTTGATGGCTATTTTGCTATATTTGGATTTCTTTCCTTTTTTCCCTATTCTTCTTTTCTTATTGACACCCCACTCCCCAGTCTTCCTAATGATTTCATTGTCTCCTATGCCAAGAACGTGGAATTGAATATGAGTTTAACCTATACTAATTGAATCCATTAGCAGAAAAAGGAATTACCTTTCTAATATGCCCAGCAACTGATCATTCAGCCTTTGCTTGAAGACCTCTGATAATGGGGGACCTTCTATATCTCCTAATGCAATCCACTGCATTTTAGGACAATTGTAGAATATTGAGAAAAATTTCCTTCTATATAGACAAAATACAACTTCCATCAGCTTCCATTCATTGTTCCTAGTCCTCTGGGAGTAAAGAAGATTATCAGTTTAGAGTCTGTAGTTTGAAGAATCTATCACTTTTACTTTTAGAAAATAGGTACACCTTTTACTATCTTTAGGGCTATAGCACCTCTCTTGTTTTCCAATGATTTTTTCAATGATAACTTAAAACAGCTTAGCAATGATTACCACCATTTCTTTTCTTTTTCTTTTTTGAAAATTTATTTATTTCTATTTTGAATTTTAAAATGACAAATAAAATTAGCATTTCAGATACAAAGTAGAACAAAAATATTTTATATATTAAATCAAAAATCTTTAGTAAGTACAACTTACTTTTTTCTTTTAAGCATATAATAAATGTGACATATAAATTTCAAAGTTTCTCTTGTCTGTTTCCTTCTCTAAGAGTTATTTCTTTCTTTCAATAACCATTGAGAAAAGTCATTTATTCCATATGGTAATCTTTCTAGTCCTTAAAGATAGCTATCATGTCATTCCTCAATTGTCTCCAGGTTAAACATCTTCCCAATTAATCTGCATGAGAAATGACATCAAAACTCTTCACTATCTTAATCATTGGTTCAATGTTCATGTTAAAATGTGGCATTCCAAACTAAATATACTACTCCATATGTAGCATGGCCAGGGCAGAGTGCAAAAGAACCATCTTTTCCTTCTGAATATCATGCTTCTATTAACTGAGTCTAAGATTGCGTTCATTTTTGCTGCCATGTTATTCTTCTGACTCTTATTTGCATTCCATTAAGAATCCCAGATCTTTTATATGAATTATTTTCTAAGCCTAGACCCTTTATCTTACATGTATAAATTTGATTGTTTGAACCAAAGGGTAGTATTTTACATTTATGTCTTTTAAATTTTAATATATTAGATTTTAGATGTATTGAAAAACTAAAATCACATCTTTTTAAAGCTTGGTCAAAAGAAATACAGATATCTTTTGTAATGGAAAAACACATGGAGAAAAAATCCTCTATTTTGATTAGCACTTGATAATGATAAAAACAAGTCTCAGATAAAAATGTTGAATGGGAAGGCTGCCAAGGCCATGGTCCTGCAATACTCTGATAAAGACCTCTTTCCAAGGTGACACTGATCTACTCTTTGAGACTAATTGTTCAACCAGTTTCAAATTAGGCTGTCATCTGCCTCTTATCTCTCCTATATGTCAACAAGAATGTCATGAGATTCTGCCAAATGTCATGTCAAAAATCTAGGTATATTCAATCTTTGGCATTTCTTTGACCTGCTGTACTAGTAATTTTGTGAAAAGTAAGTGAGATTAGTCTGTCATTTATTTTTGATAAATCCATGCTTGCTGATCATAAGCATTACCTAACTTTTTAAGGACTCAAGCCATTTTTAAAAATAATCTTCTTTAGAGTTTTTCCAAAAATTGAAGTAAAATTCATCAACCTATAGTTTGGAGAATCAACCATTTTTACTTTTAGAAAATAAATGTACAATTTGCTCTCTCTGTCCTATAGTACCTCTCTTGTTTTCCATTGATTTTTCTCACTGGTAATTTAAGCAGCTTAGCAATGACTACTACCACTTTTTTCTTTTTCTTTTTGAAAATTTATTTATTTTTATTTTGAACTTTAAAATGCCAAATAAAATTAGTATTTCAGGTACAAAGTAGAACAAAAAAGTATTTTATATATTAAATCAATTAAGTCTTTAGTAAATACAATTTACTTTTATTTATTTACTTTTTTATATTTATTTACTTAAATGCAACATATAAATTTCATAATTTCCCTGCTTGTCTGTTTTCTCCAACAGGTTTTTTTTTTCTCAATAATCTTAGAGAAGAGTCATTTGGAATTGGTGAATTGAATGAGTTGAAGGTCTTTTATATTACCTCCTTATTTAACATAAGTTTCAATTACTTGTTAATCTATTTTTACTTTATACTTCCCTTGAAGACAGAATTCTTTTTGGAGAGTCAAAAGCAAAATCAAATTTAGTAGTTCTTTCTTTTCTTCATTATTCATTATCAAGATCCTATCCATCTAATATTATTACCTTTTATCTTATTTTTATTTTATTTTTTTGCCCTCAACAAAGTATCTGGAAAAAAACAAAAACTGAAAAAAATTTTTTTAAATTTTTATTTAATAATTACTTTATATTGACAGAATCCATGCCAGGGTAATTTTTTTTTTTTTACAACATTATCCCTTGCACTCGTTTCTATTCCGATTTTTCCCCTCCCTCCCTCCACCCCCTCCCCTAGATGGCAAGCAGTCCTTTATATGTTGGATATGTTGCAGTATATCCTAGATACAATATATGTTTGCAGAACCGAACAGTTCTCTTGTTGCACAGGGAGAATTGGATTCAGAAGGTATAAATAACCCGGGAAGAAAAACAAAAATGCAGATAGTTCACATTTGTTTCCCAGTGTTCTTTCTTTGGGTGTAGCTGCTTCTGTCCGTCATTTATCAATTGAAACTCAGGTCTCTTTGTCAAAGAAATCCACTTCCATCAAAATATGTCTTCATACAATATCGTCGAAGTGTATAATAATCTCCTGGTTCTGCTCATTTCACTTAGCATCAGTTCATGTAAGTCTCGCCAGTCCTCTCTGTATTCATCCTGCTGGTCATTTCTTACAGAACAATAATATTCCATAACATTCATATACCACAATTTACCCAGCCATTCTCCAATTGATGGGCATCCATTCATTTTCCAGTTTCTAGCCACTACAAATAGGGCTGCTACGAACATTTTGGCACATACAGGTCCCTTTCCCTTCTTTAATATTTCTTTGGGATATAAGCCCAATAGAAACACTGCTGGATCAAAGGGTATGCACAATTTGATAACTTTTTGGGCATAGTTCCAGATTGCTCTCCAGAATGGTTGGATTCGTTCACAACTCCACCAACAATGCATTAGTGTCCCAGTTTTCCCGCATCCCCTCCAACATTCATCATAATTTTTTCCTGTTATCTTAGCCAATCTGACAGGTATGTAGTGGTATCTCAGAATAGTCTTAATTTACATTTCTCTGATCAATAATGATTTGGAACACTCTTTCATATGAGTGGTAATAGTTTCAATTTCATCCTCTGAAAATTGTTTGTTCATATCCTTTGACCATTTATCAATTGGAGAATGGCTTGATTACTATGAAAAAATTTTATCCAGATCATGCCATGATATTATTATTTGCATTCTCAGATACTTCTTTACTGGTTTCTTTTAATTATAAACTTTTTAATTAGGTCTCTTTGTATCCACATTGACCTCCTTAAGCTGTTCTCCCTCTTTTTCCTTTGTTTCTTTATTGAAGAAGCTTTTCTTATAAGAATGTTATTCTTAGGAACCTCCCCATCAAAGTGAGTTGATTTTCCCTCCAGAAGAAATTTTACCTATTTTTATGTGGAATGTTTAAAATCTGATCTCCCAAAATTACAGCATATACCAGATACTTCTCAATTTTATCTTTATTACAAACTTACATACAAACTCTTAAATTCTGTGATCAGTTATTCCTGAGATTCCCAGCATTACTTCTTCACATCATAATAAAATAAAATTATATCTGCACCCTCTAAGTATACCCATAACAGAGATACAGATTTCAAAAGTTAAACATATCAACTTCCCATATAGGGATATAAGCTTTTTAACTTTTAAAAGAATGTTATTTTTTTTCTTTCCTTTTTACCTTTTTATGTTCTCTTGAGTTCTGTATTTGAAGATCAAAATTTCTTTTCAGTTCTGGTCTTTTCATCAGAAATAGATGAAATTCATCTGTTTCATTGAATGTCCATCTTTTCCCCTAAAAATTGATGCTCAATTTTGTTGGATAATTGATTCTTGGCTACAATCCAAGTTCCTTTGTCTTTCTGAATATCAGATTCTATGCCCTTCAATCTTTTAAAATAGAAGCTGTTAGATCCTGGGTAATCCTGATTATATCTCCTCAATATTTGAAGTGTTTCCTTCTGGCTGCTTGCAATATTTTCTCCTTGATTTGATAATTCTCAAATTTAGCTATGATTTTCCGTGGAGTTTTCATATGAAGTCTCTTTCAGGAGGTGATCAGTGAATTCTTTTAATGGCTATTTTACCCTCTGGTTCTAGGATATTCCGGCAGTTTTCTTTGATGATTTCCTGAAAGATGATGTCTAGGCTTTTTTTTTTCATTATGGTTTTCAGGAAGTCCAATAATTCTTAGATTGTCTCTGCTAGATCTATGTTCCAGGTGAGTTGTTTTCCCAATGAGGTATTTTACATTTTCTTCTATTTTTTTTCTTTTTATTTTTTGGTTGATTCTTGAAGTCTTATTGAATCATTCACTTCCATTTGTTCAAGTCTAATTTTTAGTGAATTATTTTCTTAAGTCAGCTTTTTTATCTCCTTTTGCATTTGGTCAATTGAGGTGTTTTGTTCATTTTTTTTTCTTTTTAATTTCACAAATTCTGTTTTTCAATGACTTGGTTTCTTTTTCATATCTATTTTGTAAGGAGTTATGTGTTTTTCCATTTCATCAAATCTATTTTGTAAGGAGTTATTTGCCTTTTCCCATATTATCAAATCTTCAGATAATTTCTGTTTTTCCTTTTCCATACTCACTTGCAAAGATCTCAGTTCCTTTCCCCATTTTTTCCTAACTCTCTTTTAAGAAACTTTTTGTATTTTTCCAAGAGAGCCTTGTGAAATGGGGACCAACTCATATCACCCTTTGGGGCTTCATCTGGACCTGATTTGTCTTTAGGATACTCAGGGTATAAGTTCTATTCTTCTCTTTCTCCAAAAAAGTTATCTATAATTTATTTTGGGAGGGGAGGTGTTTCTGTTTTTTGTTTGTTTGTTTTGTTTTTTGCTTTTTAGCTCATTTTAAAAAAAGGTTGAGGTCTGCTCTTAAGGCAAAGGGGCGACTGCTGCTTTAGTTTGCCCTGGGGATGGTGCTGCTGACTGACTTCAGGTAGGAGTGGTCAGGTCCCATGTTCTGGGGTTCAGGGGCTCACAATCTGCCTTTTATATTTGCTTTGGGTGTTTCAAAGTAAATCTCTAAATCATCTGCCTGCAACTAGGACAGAGTAGTGTTAGAACTTCTTAGAGGTAATAAATTCCTTGGTAAACTGATGCTGCAATGCCCTTGCTCCCCACCTCAGCTCCTTGCCCTGGGCTTCCTGTGCTGTGCTCTGAACTCTGAAGTTTTTCCAAAGTATCTTCTTCTGGAAACTTGTTACATTCCAAATATTTGTGGGTTCTGTCACTCCAAAACCAGTTCAGAGGCTTAATCTGTTGTTGATTTGAAGGAAGCTCAGAAGAGACCAGATAGAGTTGTGTCTATTCTCTGCCATCTTGACTCCACCTCTCAACATTTTTTCTTCAGCAGTCATATGAGTAATAACTACTACCCTACTTATTTTCTACATTTCTACATAAAATTATAATTAATGTAAGTCAAGGATTCATTATACCAGAGATGAGATGAGATCACGCTTACCCTTCCTAATGGATTATTCAACAAGGATAAGTCCTTGTGTTTGGAACTTATGTTTCCTATGAGGCACCTGGCCCTAATAACCAGGGTTTCATTGCAGGGGGTGATTTGACTCAATTTATAACAATACAAGCCATTCCTCAATTGATAAATAGCCAAAGAATATGAAATTAAAACTATTTTAGTAATATGAAAATACTCTAAAAAACCATTAGAGAAATGCAAATTCAGACAACTCCAAGGTAGCACTTCACACCTCTCAGATTAGTTAAAATGACAGGAATTGATCAATGTTAGAAGGGAGGTGGGAAAACTGGGACACTAATACATTATTGGTGGAGTTGTGAAATGATCCAACTATTCTGGAGAGCAATTTGGAAGTATGCCCAACGGGCTAGACAACTGTGTCTCTGTGGGGTCTGTATCCCAAAGAGATCATAAAAGAGGGAAAAGAATCTACATATGCAAAAATGTTTCTAGCAGCTCTTTCTGTAGTGGCAAGGAACTGGAAACTGAGTGGATGCCCCCAGTTGGGGAATAGCTGAATAAGTTATGGTATATGAATGTTATGGAATATAATAATATTCTATAATTATCATTCTATAATAATAATATAATAATGTTTTATAAGAAATAAGGAGGAGGATTTCAGAAAATCCTGGAACTTACATGAACTGATGCTAAGTGAAGTAAGCAGAACCAAGAGAACATTGTACACAATAACAACAAAATTATGGGATGATCAACTGTGATGGACATGGCTCTTTTCAACAATGAGGTAATTCAAAGTAATTCCAATAGATTTTTAATGGAAAGTGCCATTTGTATCCAGAGAAAAAAACTATGGAGAATGAATGTGGACCAGAACATAGTATTTTCTTTTTTGTTGTTGTTGTTTGCTTGTTTTTCTCTTTCACATGGATTTTTTTCCCCTTTTGATATGATTATTCTTGCACTGCATGATAAATATGGAAATATGTTTAGAGGAATTGCACATGTTTAACCTATATCAGATTGCTTGCTATCTTGGAGAACAAGGAGAGAGAGGGAGAAAATTTTGGAATGCAATGCTTTGCAAACATGAATGTTGAAAACTATCTTTGCATGTATTTGGAAAACTAAAATGCTACTACAAAAGAGCTCCTACCTAGATGATGTCATGGTCAAGACATATTCAATGGGTAGCCAAGAGAAAGTAGAAATTAATGGTCAATGAAAGCTTCTCTATTAGGCCAATGAAATGGGCTGACTTGGGAAATAATAAGATCCTCCTTATTGGAAGTAATTGTATACTCAGTGATTTGTAACAGGTACATTATAAAAGAGATTCCTTTGAACATGTTAGGCTATTGCCTTGAAATTTAACCATGATAGGGAAGAAAGAACTAAAAGAATATCTTGATAGAATCAATGGGAAAATTCCCATTTTGTTTGTTTTCTTTGGGACAGGAAGACATGTTCATGTTTACAGATAGATTACGATCCTAGACTGCAAAAAAAAAGACAAAAGATCAAGGGTCAAGAAATAAAGATGAAAATTGCTTGGATGGAATCCTTGGAAGCTCTGACAATTTACTGAAAGCATAATGGAAGGATAACATGGATAGGGCAGAAGTCTAGATTTTGAAGTATAGAGGTTGGGAGATGAAGGAGTTCACAATGGATGGTCTCAATCATCCTAGGAAAGCAGAAAATCAAAGGTCAAACTGAGACAGAGAGATTTAAGAACAGAATTGAGGTCCCCAGAAGTTCCAATAACTACTCAAAAGAGTCTAATCAGGAATCAGAAATGAATAGCTGTTGTTGACCTAAGGGAAGTCAGTTTGTTTTTGCAAAAGCACCAGTTAAGTATTCCTTCCTATTAGCCATATTCAAGTGGTTTTGCTATGAGAATAAAAGAGGGATATGTGTGTGTTTGTATGTGTTTTCATGTTCACATGTACAGTGTGTAGGAAGTGATTGATACAGAATTAGATTAGCAGATGGGAAAAAAGGGAAAGAGTTGGTGAAGAATTCAAGAGTGCTTGGGAGATTAATGGGGAAAGGACTACCTTTCTTTAAGGGGGAAAAAAATTGCCTCAAATCTCCTCTCTAACAACCTGGCTCTCCTGAAGCTAACAATTCTTCAGTAGCCTCACAAATAAATATCCCCTCCCTCTTTAGCTTCCTAGAGGATTCTACCTGAGATTGATAGCAACTCCATTTGCAATCTTCTTGTTATTATCTGTTCTCCTTTTAACTTTGTCTGCCATGGCCTTTCTAGCAGCTACCAAATTTTTGCTCTTCTTTCCATTGGTTCAACTAAATTGTGAAAGTCAAGAAAAAAAATGAGAAGAAAATCAGAAATAACCTTTAAACATTTTTTCCTTATAGTAGAGGAACCAAAAGTGCATAGTTCAAGGAATCAGATGACCTGGTTATCATACTTATTAGCTGCACAACATTAGGTGAATAACTCCATCTCTCCATGTAAAGCACTTGACCAACCATAAAGCACTACATAAACACTAGTTATTATTATTCCATGAAATCATCCTTCATTTTCTTGTTAGAATTCTTTCCTTCTTAATTTTTAGGATTGTTTTAAATGTATATAAATATAAATACTTATATTTACTTATTCATATGGACATAATTTAGAAAATGTTTCTCAATTGCAGAGATTCACATTTCTTTTTTCCTTCCCTTTCGTTCCTGTGTTATTTCATTCCTTCATTTTTTCTTTACTTCTTTTCTTTCATTTTCTTTCTTTACTTCTTCCTTCCTTCTTTCCTTTTCTTTCTTTCTTTTCTTCATTTCTTTGCTTTCTTCCTTCCTTCCTTCCTTCCTTCCTTCCTTCCTTCCTTCCTTCCTTCCTTCCTTCCTTTCTTTCTTTCTTCCTTTTTTCCCTGGCACAATGCTGGCACCTAGTACATACTTAATGTTTACTGAATTTAACTTACTTTAATTGTTATTATAAAAACTTCCTAAATAATTTTCAGTCTCTCATTTCCATCTGTCTCAAACAAGACATCCATATTAAATTCTCTCTAGTACTTTCCTCAGGATTTTCAGTACTTACTGAATAAAATTCTAATTTACCCTGCAAAATTATAAACAAATTGTCTAGGGTCTTTAATGGAATTCTGAGGATCTTGGTTGGTGTTTGCAAAGGAAAGCCAGTGAAGATTTTGAATAGAAAAAAAGAATCCAAAAAGCAATCTAAAATACCAATCTTCCTCACCTTTTCCCATCCCATCTTCCCATTACTCCTTGAATTTATCTAACCTTGTTCTTTGAATATACTTTTTTCCTTTTTAGAACTTTTACTAATGTTGTTTTTTTTTTGCCTGGAATATATATGAGTATTTATAATTTATAAACCCTATTCTACTTGATCAGGATACCTTTGTGAGGTGACAATCCATCTCACTGATTCGGAGGTGTGAATGAGAAGTGACCAAGTTCTAGATATCAATCAATCAAAAGACATTTTCACAGTATTTTTTAAAAGGAAATTTGTTTGGATTGGTTGAGGAACTTAGTCAAATCCTGTGGGCTTTCTTTAAAATAGCAGACTATTTCAAATCTCAGAGGATTGCTTAGTGTTTCATTGTGAAGGAAGACAATTCCACCCAGCTTCTTGAGGAGAAACAATTTAGAACAGCAGAAGTTCTTCAAGTTTCCTTCCTCTCTTCATTTCCCTGGCCCTCAGAGAAGAACCTCATGTACTTTTTTTCATCAGCATCTTTGAAATAGAAGTATCCCCAGAGAAACAGTGATTGGCAAAATTTCTGCATCTAGATTTCAGGACAAAGTATATACACAGAAGGGCAAAATCAAGACTCTTAACAAGTAGCTGAGCAGAAAAGCTATGATAAAGGGGAAACATCTTGGAGGCTCCAAGAAAAGGACCTTCGGAAGTTATTAGTTGGACATGCATTCTTATGACTAGCCAATCCAAAAAGTCAATTGATTCTATTTCTACAAAAAACATTTTTTTACCCACTCCTTTAATTGTTTTTAAAGTTGTTGTTGAAATCAACCATATTGGTAGGGAGCAAAGTCTGGATCTACTAAAAATCACTTTGTGCTTTCCCATCAATATTATTTCTTTTCATCCTAAAAGCGGGGGAAAGGGGGGGGGGGATCGTTTTTGCCAAACCAATTCTTGCCATCATTTTCAAAATGTAGAACCTTTACAAGTTGCCAACCCCTTGAGTTTCCACCCTGTGTCAGAATGCATTTTATTACTGGCCCAGATGAAAGTAATGACTTCTGCCTCAGGCGGGTCCCCTGAAGCTAGGATTGCTTAATACAAACAGACTTACCCTTCCAGATAGACAGTCAAGAAGTTTATCCCCCAAGTGAATTTAACTTTATATTATACATTTTTAAAAACATGAACAACTGTTCATATAATATGACCTAGCAAATGTCATGAAAGCATTGAGTTAGGCATGGGAAAAGAATAAGAAAATCAAGATGTAGATGTGTGTGTGTGTGTGTGTGTGTGTGTGTGTGTGTGTGTGTGTGTGTGCCCGCGCACTTGGGTGGGGAACAAGACAGAGAGATCCCTTTCAATACAAAGTTATTAGGAAAGAGAAGAGGCACTTGATGAATGTTATATTATGTTGAATTCAGTGATTGAATTACTTTACTTTGTCAGCCAATTAATCAATATTAATTGAATGCCTATTACAATTGTATTTAATGCAAACATGCAAAAAAGTAAACCTACAAACAAATAAAAACCAGTGCTTGTTTTCAAGGAGCCCATACTCTAAGAAGAAGATCTTTCATTTTCATATTTACTTTACTTTTCAAACTCATTATTTAATTGAGTCTTCATATAACAGTTCTTAACTGGGAGTCCATGTACAAATTTTAGTAGACTTAGAAGGGAAAATTCATTGCTTTGATTCCAAATATGCTACTTTCTGCACTGTTTTCTGTAGGTTTTTAAGAAAAGCATAGACATTCATTTATATAATATGAGATGTAACCCAGAGGAATACAAAGGGGAGAAAATATTTTCCCTGAGACTAAATTGTTGATGATCCTTTTCCCATTATGGGATTATTCCCACCATCTGCATTTTAATTTCATTAAAATTGGTTTCTTTTGTATTCCTATACATTTTATTTGCATAATTAAAAATACTATTTTAAGAAGTGTTCTTTGGGCTTAAAAAGGAGTGTCCATGATACAAAAGGTCAAGAATCTTTGTTATAGCCCTAAATTTAGGAAGGTGATCAATTTTTGCCCTAAGGTGAAAATGTCAAACCACAGAGCTCTTATATAGGGAAGCTTGTGCTGCCATAATGCTGTTGCTGTCCTCTAAAAGTGTGCTCCCAGGTGGAAAGTCCCATCAGTCCACTACAATTATATATATATCTAAGTAGAACTACCTTATTTATAGTTATGCCTATTTTAGTAGGATAAAACTGAACCCAGAAGATTACCATGTTTTGCCAGAGTCCCAAAACTAGCACATCCAGGACCAGAAACTAGTGCTTCTGCCTGCTAGACCAATGTTCTCAGGGCCATATGGCTTGAGCAAGAGGCAGTGGACTGAAATCTTAACAGGAAGTTTATCCATCACAAAGAGCTTCCAGATTCCAAGGACTGGGAACCACCCAAAAAGACTTTCCAAGACTTATCTAACATAGGATTCAAAATTGGATAGGACCTGAGAAATGAAATCTGAATTAGAGAAACCTATTTATTTTATAGATAAACATAGTCAAAGTATCAAAGCATCTGATTCCAAATCTGCTACTCTCCATACTGTTCTCTATATGTGTTTTAATAGACACTCATCTGGTTAATATGAGCCCTTACCCAAAAGAAGGGGAAATGGGAGAGAAATATTCCTTGAAATTTAGAAGTTGATGGACTTCTACAAATTACAAAATTATTCCTATCACCTAGCACTTCTCTGAAGATTGTAAACTTGAAATCTCTCAGGCTTTGCTCTGTTAACACATCTGGATTAATTTTTTTTTTTAATTTCTCTTGTCTTTTTTAACCCAAGTAATTTCCTGGTGACGCTTTCCATTCCAAAAAGTCTTTTTGAGGTTTAAGCTCTCGGACCCAGGGGAGGAGGCCCTGAGTTTCCTTTGTCTGTTTCACAAGGCCATGTGCCTCATCTCTACAAGTCACCGTTCATTAACCCAGGGTCATTTTTTCCACATGAAGTCACCCAACATGAATTGAGTGTCTTTTGCAGCAATTAGGTTTTCACTCATGTGTGAACATAACTGCTGGCTAAATATTATTTATCTAACAGTAATGAGTTGCTCATCAGTGCCGCTGCCACTAGTGACTTTGGGTAACACCTACAGGCAAGTGCCTCTGAGGTATGTGGGTCTGCTTCCTTTCCCAGAAAATTGTGTTGGACACAATCTCTGTTTGTCAAGACACAAAAAATGGGCTGGCAATGTTGAATCGGATGTTATTCTTGGTGTCTGTTTCATTTTATTTTATTTTTTTCCTCTGTTGCTTGGAAAACACAGCTCATCTTGATCAGGGACAAGACCATCTGAACATTCCTTTGGGTTTGTGGCCATGAAAATGGTGGCTGTTATTTATTTCCTAGTAGCCCTTGGCTCTGGTACCTTGGGCTCATTCAAGGAAACACATTTTGTGCCAGGGAGATCAGCCTCAGTGAACTCCGATGCCAGGGGAAACACAGTAGCATAGAGGAATCCATCACACTAAGGAGGGCTTCTTCTCCAGGGAGGACAGAACTCATCATGCAGACACCTGAGTCTGAAAGAGGCACCAATTCGCTGCTTCAGTGAAATATGGCACTTCTTCAAAAAGCTCCAATGAGAGTTCATTGCTAAGCTTGCCCTGCTCTGTGCCATACAACTGACACAGGACACCACTGGACAGCAAAAGTGCCTTTCTGGGGTAACCAAGAGCATCCAGATATTTTTCCTCCACTTCTCTGTCTTTCCTTCTCTCCATCTTTTCTCCTTATGTGGTCCCTTGGTTACCTACAGCCCCTTTCTTTTGGATTCCATTGTGACCTGGATAGAATCCCATAGTTCCAACTCTCTCTTCTTCCAACCTTGTGTTCCTCTCCTATTCTTTTGAGTGTGACCAAAAGCAGTAAAAACAAACAAACAAACAAACAAAACTATTAAACTGATCCTAGATGACAGATAGATGATAAATATGCAGATAATCAAATGACAGATAAGCAGATGAGTGATAGAGATAGGCAGAGAGACAGAAAAACACACAGATATATAGATAGCTAGCTAGAGAGATGACATAGAGAGAGAGACAGAGACAGAGACAGAGACAGAGACAGAGAGACAGAGAGAGGAGAGAGAGATTGATTGGTAATAAACAGATACCTGGTCAAATGGACAGAAAAAAAATAGATGATTGATAGAGACAGAAGATAGATAGAAAAATAGCTAGATGGATCATAGAATACAGATTGTCAAATGAACAAATGATTGAGACAGACACATACAGATACATAGAGAGATGGATAGAATACTTCTTAAGCACTTACTATATTCTAGGTAATGTGCTAAGTATGGGAAACAGTCAAATAATCAAGAAAATTCTTGCCCTCAAAGAGCAAAAATTACACTAAAATTAAATTAAAATTTTTAATCATTAAAAACCTTCTTTCCCTTTCACCCAAATTCCTCTCCTCACTCCTAAATGAAAATGAAAGAAAGAAGTTTACATTCTAACAAGGGAAGAGAACACATAAAATGGAGTAGGCGAAAAACCAGGGCATCAATCCAAATTATGATGTAGTGACTTGTCAGAGCTGGGGCACCCAGAGGTGGAGTCCAATTTTAGAGGGGGAAAGAGGGAGAAATGTAGCTAAAACCAGAGTCTAAGTAGCATGGTAAGGAGATGGCCAGGAAGTGCCCATGTGTTAATGGGTTACTCCTCCCTGGAAATCTTAATCCTGAGGGAAGCATCTGGCAAAAAGAAGGCTAATTTGATACAGGATGACTTCCAAATCCTTCAATTCATGTCCCACAGGCACTTGTTTATTTTATCTTTGAGAGAAGGTCATTATGTAGCATCTTTTTCTTCTCCTGGTAGAGATTCCTCTGAGTGAGGGGTATGAGTATTTAAATAGGACATTTCTGGGGGGAGGGTTTGCTGAACCTTTCTAGGGCTGCTCATCCACTTTTGGTGTCCATTTTCATCCAATTATCACCAATGACTCCAAGAAGCTGTAGCATTCTCAGCAGCCATACATGGTAAACCATCTTAATAAATGGGATAAAGCAGGTTATATCTAGATTTTATGGATAGTTAATAAGTTGACACCCCTCTATAACCTTCCCAAAAATTGATCATCCTCCCTCTAGTGAAACAGGCAAAAGGGTAGGCCTTTCTACTAGAACAGGCCTTTCAATTTTGAAACTCCCTAATAGTGAAAGCAAAATATATATTTTTTCTAACATCAATCCTATATATTCCTCTCTTCACACAGAAAGATAATCTTTGTTTTTTAATATGGCTTAGTAAATTTAACATTGAACACCAATATAAACCAAGTGAAATTGTTAGATAATGATTTACATTTAAATGAACAAATGGAAATGCATAAAGTATCATGATTTTTTTCAGTCACCTACTCTAAATTCTCATCAAGAATCTATATTGATTCACATTGATTTTTTTCTCTTATTGGATTATGATGATTCATTCTTTTAAGTCTTCTTTTATTTTTTTGCATAAATTTATACAGATATTTCCAGATTTCTTTGTATGTATCATTCTTGTCAGGACTGAATACATAATATGGTAGGAATTCATTACATGAAGGCATCAATATTTATTCAGCTATTCCACTATTGTTTGGCCTTTAGATTAAAATGTAAAAAAACTAAAATATTGCCTTTGGTCCCATTACATATTGGCAAATAAGTTGTTGTTTTTTTTTCATAGTAATGTATGGCTGTGAGAGTTGGATCAAAGGAAAATTGAGCACCAAATAATTTACACTTTCTAATTGTTGTATTAGAGAACACTTTTGAGAATCCCTAGGACAATAAGTAGATCAAATCAATAAATGAGTACAAAAGCTAATTCAAATTATTCACTAGAAGGCCAAATACTAAAGTTGAAGCATAAATACTTTGGCTACAAAATAAAATTTATTGGAAAAGACCTGTTAGGAAAAACTGAAGGCAAAAAAAGGAGATAGAAGATGATGGGATAATGTCATGGAAACGATTCACTTTAATGTGAACAGACTTTAAGAGATAATGGAGTATAGAAGGGTCTTATGTGCTATAGTCCACAGGGTCACAAATCAGGTAAGACTGGATGACTCAACAACCACAATAAGATTACTTAACAATCTTTAAGCAAGGCAAAAATCATCCCAGTCCAAGTCAAAACAGTCATACCATATACATAGGAAGAGCTCCAAGGATAAATGATTCCTAAGATAGTACATTCTACTTTCCTTTCTTTCCTTTCTTTCTCTCTTTTCCTGATAAATGTATTTATTTTTAATATACATTGCTTTAGTAATCACGTTGGGAGAGAAAAATAAGAGCAAAAGGGAAAAACCATGGGAGAGTTAAAAAAAAAAAAAGAAAATAGAAGTGAACAGAGCATGTGTTGACTTACATTCAGTCTCCTTAGTTCTTTTTCTGGATACAGATGCCATTTTCTGTCCAAAGTCTTTTGGGATACTTTGGATCCATGAATCACTGAGAAGAACCAAGTGATCCATCACAGATTCTTATTGTTATTGTGTACAATGTATTTCTGGTTCTGCTTGTTTCTTTCAGCATCAGTTCATGTAAATCTTTCCAGGCCTTTCTAAAATCAGCTTGTTCATCATTTTCTATAGAACAATAATATTCCTTTACCTTCATTTACCACAACTTCTTTAGTCATTCCCCAGTTGATGGGGAAATTTTCCACTTTGCTACCACAAAAAGAGCTGCTACAAACATATTTTTGGACATGTGAGTACTTTTCCCTCCTTTGTGACTGCCTTGGGATCAAGAATTATGCACAGTTTGATGTTCATAGTTCCAAATTGCTCAGAAAAAATAGTTGGATCATTTCACGACTCCACCAACAATGCATTAGTGCCCCAGTTTTCCCACATCCTCTCCAACATTTGTCATTATATTTTCCTGTCATCTTAGCCAATATGAGATATGTGAGGTGGTTCCTCAGAATTATTTTAATTTGTATCTCTCTAATCAATAGTGATTTGGAACATTTTTTTCATATAACTCTAGATGGCTTTAATTTCATCATCTGAAAATTGTCTGTTCATATCCTTTGACCATTTATCAATTGGGGAATGATTTATATTCTTATAAATTTGACACAGTTCTCAATATATTTTAGAAATGAGACTTTTATAAGAAATACTAACTGGAAAGATTCTTTCCAACTTTGTTTTTTCATTAGACTCTTTTTCTGTTGGTTTTGTTTGTGCAAAACCCTTTCAATTTAATGTAATCAAAGATGCCCATTTTGCTTTTCATACTGTTCTCTAGTTCTTCTTTGATCATAAATTCCTTCCCTTTTCAAAGAGTCTGATAGGAAATTATCCTTTGTTCTCCTAATTTGTTTATAGAGCCATTCTTTATGCCTAAATCATGTACCCATTTTGATCTTATTTTGGTATGAGGTGTGAGATATAGGCCTATGCCGAATTTCTGACAATTTTAGTCAAATAGTGAGTTCTTTTTCTAGAAGCTGGAGTTTGGATGTTTATCAAATACTAGATTGCTATAGGCCTTGATTATTGTGTCGTGTGTATCTAATCTATTCCACTGATTCACCACTATATTTCTTAACCAGTACCACATGGTTTTGATGACTGCTGCTTTATTAACATAGAATTAGGTTTGGTACTGCTAAGCCACCATCCTTTGTAATTTTTTTCATTAATTCACTTGGTATTCTTGACCTTTTGTTCTTCCAGATGACTTTTTAAAAAAATTTTTTCTAGTTCTATAAAACAATGTTTTGGCAGATTGATTAGTATGACACTGAACAAGTAGACCAATTTAGGCAGAATTGTCATTTTTACTATATTACCTCAGTCTTCCCATAAGCAATGGATATTTTTTCCAGTTGCTTAGATGTGACTTTATTTTGTGAGAAGTGTTTTGTAATTGTGTTCATATAGTTCTTGGGTTTCTCTTGGCAGGGAGACCCCCAAATATTTTATTTTGTCTACAATAATTTTAAATGGAATTTCTCTATCTCCTGTTGACGGGCTTTGTCAATAATATATAAAAAAGGCTGATGATTTGTATGGGTTTATTTTATATCCTGCAACATTGTTAAAGCTGTTAATTGTTTCCAGTAGATTTTTGAATGATTTTTTAGTATTTTCTAAGTATATCTCATATTATCTGCAAAGAATGACAGTTTTATTTCCTCGTTGCCTATTCTAATTCCTTTAATATTTTTTTTCTTTTTTTTATTGCTAATGCCAACATTTCTAGTACAATGTTGAATAATAGTAGTGAGAATGGGCACCCTTGTTTCATCCCTGATCTTATTGGAAATGCATCCAGATTCTCTAATGCTTGCTATAGATTTTAGATAGATACTGCTTATTATTTTAAGGAAAGCTCTTCATCCCTATACTTTCTAGTGTTTTTCACATTGTATTTTATCAAAAGCTTTTTTGCATCTATTGAGATTATCATATAATTTTTGATGGTTTTGTTATTGTATGGTCAATTATGGTAATAGTTTTCCTGATACCAGCCCTAGTTCAGTATAAACTGAACTGGTATAAATCCCACTTTGTCATAGTGTATTATCCTGCTATAATCTCTTTGCTAATATTTTATTCAAAATTTTTGCATTAATATTCATTAGGGAGATTAGTCTGTAGTTTTATTTCTCTGTTTTGGCTCTTCCTGGTTTAGATATCAATGCTATGTTTGTGCCAAAGAAGGAATTTGGCAATAGTCTTTTTTTTTGCCTATTTTTCCAAGTAGTTTAGAGATTATTGGAATTCATTGTTCTTTAAATGTTTGGTAGGATTCACTTGTGAATCCATCTGGCTCTGGAAATTTTTTTCTTAGGGAATTCATTAATGACATGTTCAATTTATTTTTTCTAAAATGGGTCTATTTAAGTAGTTTATTTACTCTTCTATTAACTTAGGTAATTTATATTTTTGTAAATATTCATCCATTTTGGTTAGATTGTCAGACTTGCTTCCATACAGTTGTGCAAAAAAGTTCCTAATTATTGCCTTAATTTGTTTTTCATTGGTGGACTCTTTTCATTTTTGATGCTGGTGATTTGGGGTTTTTCTTTTCCTTTTTTTTTTTTTTTTGATCAAACTAACCAAAGGTTTATCTATTTTGTTATTTTCTTCATAAAAGTTTTATTAGTTTCAATTTATTAATCTCTCTTTTGAATTTTAGAATTTCTAATTTGGTATTTAATTGGGGGGTTAATTTGTTATTTTTCTAGCTTTTCAGTTGCATGTCTAATTCATTGATTTCCTTTTTTCTCTATTTTATTCATGCAGCTATTTAGAAATATAAAATTTTCCCTAAAACTTTCTTTGGCTGCATCCCATACATTTAGGTATGTTGTCCTTTTATTGTCATTCTCTTGAACAAAATTATGGATTGTTTCTGTGATTTGTTGTTTGACTCACTCATTCTTTAGAATTAGATTATTCAATTTCCCATTGGTTTTGAGTCTATCATGCCCTAGCCCTTTATTGAATATAATTTTTATTGCATTGTGATCTGAAAAGGAACCATTTACTATTTCTGACTTCCTACATTTGATTGTGAGGTTTTTAATGCTCTAATACATGGTCAATATTGTGTAGGTGTCATGTACTACTGAGAAAAAAATATATTCCATTCTGTACCTATTCACTCTGTCCAGTGAGAAATATCTAGGTTTTCTAGGATCCTATTAACCTTCCTCGTGTCTTTCTTGTTTATTTTGTGGTTAGATATGTCTTATTCTGAGAGAGGATGGTTGAGATCCCCCTCTAGAATACTTTTGCTGCCTATTTCTTCCTTTAACTGGCTTAAAATCTCCTCTAGGAATTTGCCTGCTCTACCATTTGGTCATTAAAATCTATTTTTATTTTTGTTTTATCTGAGATCAAAACTGCTACCCCTGCATTTTTTAATTCATCTGAAGCATGATGAATTCTGTTATAGCCTTTTACCTCTACTCTATAAGTGTCTCTCTCTTTATTAAATGTGTTTCTTGTAAACAATATATTGTAGGACTCTGTTTTTTAATCCACTCTGCTATTTGCTTCCATTTTATGGGAGAGTTCATCCCATTTACATTTGCATCCAAGAAGTCTCATTGGGCCTGAGACCAATTTTATCTCACTCTTTGAGATTTCTTCTGTGAACATTCTGTTCTCCTCTGAATTGGTGTTTTTGTCTGTCCTATCACCATATTAGCTTTCTATGGTCAAAGTTCTTTTCTGTTTCTTGCTCATTTTTCTTTCCTTTTCTTTTGATATTTCCTCATTTTTTTTTTTTTTTTTACTTTTATGGTTGAGTTCTGCTCCTGGAGTAAATGTGGCACTGTCCCAAGCTCCCTGTGCGTCTCTGAGCCTTGGCTTTGAGCACAGGGGCTCCTTGTGTTTGTAGGAAGTAGCTTTGCCTGTCCTGTTCAACAAACAGCCTGGTTTCCCAGAGTTTGCCTTCTAACCTGGGACTGAAAGCTGTCCCCCTGCTGTGTTCATCTCCTGAGCCAGGACTGCAGGTCTTAGTTGCTGATTTGCTGTGAGTAAGATCCTTTCACTTGCTTTCCCAGAGTCTATCTGAGCTGGGCTGAACACCCTTTTCAACCCAGTGAGACTGATCTTTATTGAAGTTTTTCCAGGCTATCTTGGACTGGAGAATGGTTTCATTCCATCAGATTCTGTTCAGAGACTTAGTTTCATGTGGTTTTCAAGGGAAACTGGGAGAGCTTGATCAGCTTGCTAACTTTGCTCTGCCTTCTTGGCTCCACCCCCAGAAGTTCTGGAGGAGGCATTTACCATTCCACTTTTGAAATAGTTTTTATTTGGAAGACTTTACTTTCATGGAAATGAAATTTTCTGAATACTCATCTTGATCTTAGATCTGCCTTGTGAAGAAAGCAAAACAAAACAAAACAAAACAAAATTATAACTTTCTTTCTCCTGATAATCTACTAAATCCTCCTTGCCTTAGGTCTTGTCTAGGTTAACATCTCCAGTTCCTTTAACTTTCTCCTGTGGTAGGAGTTCTTATTCTTTTTTTTTTTTTTTTGGTTTTGTTTTGTTTTGTTTTGTTTTTGTTTTTGGGGGTTTTTTTGCTAGACTATTTTGGGACAGTAACATAGAATACTGGGCCTGGAGTCAGGGAGACTCATTTTCCTAGGTTAAAATCTGGTTTCAGATACTTACTAGCTATATGATCCTGGGCAAATCATTTACCCCTGTTTGCCTCAGTTTCCTCAATGTATAAAATAGAGAAAGAAATGACAAACCATTCTAGTATCTTTGCTAAGAAAGCCCCAAATGTGGTCACAAAGAGTGAGATATGACTTAAATAACTGAACAACAACAAAGCCTCTGGAAAGGGATCTTCTAGCAAATGTACAACAATTGACTCTCTGAGAGAAAAAAAAATGCATGCTTGACACACTTTTGAGTTTAATCTTCATTATTAATATTTTATCCACTACTTTCTTAAGTCTAGAAATCAACTATAAATCAAGTCTTATTGATTGATTTTTTTTTTGGACAATAATAAATCAAGCCTTGATTTATAGCATTTGACAATTTCTAAGATAAATGTTCACATTGAAAATTTAACAATCAAATTCCAGCACACCCTTGCCTATTGATCTGTTTCTCAGAATAAGATTTTTAAATGCATAAAATGTAATATATAAAACTAGAAAGAAAAACCAATTATATACGCAAAAAGAAATTAACATGATAATTTAATTATATATTTATATTTCATGATATATTTATCTATATATTTAATATGTTGATTATATTTATATATTATATTTGATTATATATTCCTATATTTTATGTATTATGCATTTATTTATATATTTATATGATTTTATTATATATTTAAAAGGAATAGCAAGTTGTACATAATAGGATTTCATGTACAATCATCTTTTGTATTATGTTATAGAACTATTTTCTATAATTTAAAAAAAATAAATTAATAAATTAAAATAGAAAAAATGAAATACAGTTAGAAAACTGTCTGTTCAGTGCTCTGACCATTCAGCTCCTATGCTTCTGTTCTTGATTTTCAAGGTCCTTCTTAAACCATTCCAGAATTGAAGACAGTATTCCATTTATTGTTTCCTAGAGTAGAACACCTCAGACTGGCATTCTTCTTCTTCCCATGGTTATCTTAATTCAGTTTAAAAACACATTACCTTTCATGTTCTACCAATTCATTGTTCATTCACATTGACAATCAGAAAGAAGATTGATGTTGTTGACTCCTGGAATTCATGGACAGGAGGAAAGTATGAGCAAAAAAAAAGACTGTGAAGGACTTTAAATGTTGAACAGAGTATTTAATTTATAGTTCATGCTAGAAGATTAGGTGAGACACTGGAGTTTAACAAATGTTGAATCAGGGGCAGAAGGAGAGGATATAACATGTTAAGACCTGAGCTTTAGATCATTTTGGCAGATGAAGAGAGACAGAGGTATACTATTAATGGCTTTCCAAACAAATGCATGACATGTTTTAAAATTTAATCTGTATTATTCTCCATTAATTTCTTAAGTCTGTATAATCAACACAATAATAAATCAAACTTCAATTTATAGCCTTTGCAAATTTTTCTGAGCTATAAATGCTCACTCTGAACTTTAACAATTGGGTCCCAGCAGCTGTTTTGAGCTGGTATGTTTATGTGTATGTGTGTATGTGTATATGCATATATATGTATGTATATATATATATATTATATATGTATACTATATAAATATAAAGTAAATAAATACATAAGTAAAATATTAAAATATAAGGTTTGGGGGTAGGGGAGGTACTTAGGAAGTGCGGGAATTAAGAAAGGTTTCATATAGGAAATAGTACTTGATCTACACTGAAAATGAAGAAAGAGAAAGAAAATATATGGCTCATGCAAAATGAGGAGGAAGGGAGAAGTCCACAGTGAATGGCTTTTAGTATTTTTTTAAGATAGTAAGAGGTGTGATATTCACTTGAAAGGGGAAAGAGGGGAAGGAATCATAGTCACATGAAAAGAGACTAAATGGTTTCATCATTCAGCTGGTTCTGCATTATGTGTGTTTTAGCTACATCATGATTCCATCTGCTTCTGCCCATCTAGTCCACCAACGATATCACTCATTGCTCCCCAAATGGGCTTGTGCTTTATTTGTATGAAACATTCAATAAGAATAACTAATATTTACTTAGCACTTTTATGTTTTTCAAAATTTTCTCATATCTTATTTCATTTGATCCTTTTATTAATCCTTTAAATTATTATTCCTATTCTCTATATTAGGAAACCAAGGATACACGACTTTCTCAGAAACACACAGCTACAAGAGTTCAAAACAGAATCCAAATCTAGGTTCTTCCGATAGCTACTTTACCCATTATGCCATGCTGAATCTCAACAGAAGCCATTCATTTTACCCACTGGTAAATTTGCTCAACGTATGTTTTTTAGTCATCTGTATATTGTCTACAGAAGTCATCTTGCACAAAAGTATGACTCTGATGCCCCAGGTTCTGGAAGGCATTACCAAGGGAACATAGCTGGAAAATCTTATGTCTCTGGTCAGTTTTCTGAGCATGAATCTGACTAATCACAGAGGAGGATGTCATCATCAAGGAAGAGTGGAGCTTCCACTTGAGCCTTAAGATCACAGTAACAGAAGTGATTCCAGAAAAAGTAAAAATAGCAGTAAAGAGCAGAACTAGCCATATTGAATCATACATATAAATGTGTACATGCATGCACATATGTGCATATGTTAGCATATATTCATGTATGGAAAATGTGTATGTGTATATGTTTGTGTTACAGTTGTGTGTTACATATGCATATATACACAAATATATATCAGTATATGGATGTACATATGTATAAATATGTATGTCTGATGTATTTATATATGCATAAATATATATATACATATACACAATGTTCATATGTATATATTCATCCAATATATGCATATTGTATGTGTATATACATACATGTGTATATGTTGTATAATCTATATGTGTACACTTATATATGCATGCATACACACACACACACACATATTGGGGCAGCTAAGTGGTTCAGGGGACAGAGTACTCAGCCTAGAGTCAGGAAGACCTGAATTCAAATCTAGCCCCAAACACTTACAAGCTGTGTAACCCTGGGAAAGTTTGTTTCAATTTCCTTATCTATAAAATGAGCTGGAGAAGAAAATGGCAAACCATTGCCAAGAAAATCTCAAATCGGGTTGTGAAGGATAAGACTTGACTAAAATTCTTAACAACAATACTTGTGTGTTTATACAAACATACAGAGCTTGGAGAAAGGAAAGAGAAAATAAGAGAGGAAGGGAGAGAGGAGAGGGAGAAGAGATCCCTTTTGGAAGCAATATAATTGTGAAGAAATAGAGGGAACAATTTACAAGGAGTATAAAAGGGAATAATGCCCATAGATATGGGAAAAAATCTTGAACCTTAGTATTATCCAAAAATTTTTCTAAGAGAACAAAAACTATGGACCTATGTTTTCCCTCAGTTATATAAAACCTTTACATGTATCAATAAGGGTTTACAATAGAATTTCACAAGCAATATTCAACAGTGGGTCAGAATATAACTTCATTGTGATTATTTTTTGATTATTAAACTCATTCAGTTTGGTAGAGCCAAACTCCATGTTTCCTATCTATACATCAAATTCATTCTGCATTCTATAGAAGATGTACAAACAGAAATAATCCCATTCAATAACCTCTGACAATAAAATCACAAGGCATAAAATAGGGAGGTAAACAGATAAGGGATAAGAGAAAGCAGTATATAGTAAGTGTGAAATGAAATCTACAGTTGTTCATGAGAAGAAATCTCTTTGGGAATGAAAGCACTTAAGTGCTCGGTTGTCCCACTTCAGTGCATCAACTCAAGAGGTTCAGACCTTTACACAAGAGTGTCCTGGATATATATATATATATATATATATATATATATATATATATATATATATATATATATATATACATGTACCTCATAGAAAATTTATTAAGATGAGAGAATAGGCACATGGACTGATAATTACTAATGTTCTCAGTTGCCTTTTTAAAGTACCAATGTCATCCATGAATTAATTTTTTCCAATTGTTCATGGTAGGGATTTAATGAATGTTGAATGACTAATCAACATTTGGATTTAAGTAGACATGGGTAGGACCATGAATGGTGGATAGAATTTGAAAAGAACATTGACTTCCATTCCTTGTAGCTGAGAGAATATTATCAGCGAAGAAAAAGGGGAGAGAAAATTCAAGACATGTTCAGGGAAGAATGAAAGAATTAACTTAAGAACTGATATATGTGGGCGGTTAGTGGATAATAATGTAGAGTGAGGCCTGATTAGTGAAGGGTCTTGAATTCTAAACCAAGAAGTTTAGACATTATTTTACAGGCAATGGAGAGAGAAGGTTTTTTAAAATTACATCCTTTTTTATTTTCAAAATACATGCATGGATAATTTCAACATTCAACCCTGCAAAACCCCATGCTCCAATGTTTTCTTCCTTCTCACCCTCGCCCCTAGACAGCAATATTTGTTAAACAGGCACATTTCTTCTATACATATTTTGACAAATATGCTGCACAAGAAAAAAGACAGTTGTACTTATTTCACTTAGCATCAATTCATGTCAGTTTCTCCAGGCCTCTCCAAAATCACTCTGCTGATCATTTTTTATAGAACAATAATATTCTATTACATTCATATACCATAACTTATTCAGCCATTCTCCAACTGATAGGCATCCACTCAGCTTCCAGTTTCTTGCCACTACAAAAAAGGCTGCCACAAACATTTTTGCATGTGAGTCTTTTTCTCTCTCAAGGATGGTTTTGAAACAGGAAATTGTTTACTTAAATCCAAATGTTGGTTAGTCATTCAACATCCATTAAATCCCTACCATGAACAATTGGAAAAAATTAATTCATGGATGACATTGGTACTTTAAAAAGGCAACTGAGAACATTAGTAATTATCAGTCCATGTGCCTATTCTCTCATCTTTATAAATTTTCTATCAGGTACATGTATACATATTTCCAGGACACTCTTGTGTAAAGGACTGAACCTCTTGAGTTGATGCACTGAGGTGGGACAACGGAGCACTTAAGGCGGATTACCAATTGGACAATACTCTATAAGCATATGCTTAGAAAATGGCCCTTCCCACTGTTCTGTGCTGGCTTTAATTGGTATATACAAAGAATTGTAGGAGGGACTAGGGGATGGAGTAAGACTAGCCAGACTCACTTTTTGGGTGGGAAATGAAGAGGAGAGGTCATGGAGATCCTCCTGCGTCCATCCAATTCACTTCTATTCCTAAAGACCAAGAATAAAGATCAAGGACTTTTGCTTATCTTGACTTTGGCTGATTCTAAGATATCCAGGGTGCTAACTCTGTCTTCACACTCTTGCTAGAATATAAAAAGACAAGATTTTACAAACAATATTCTACTGTAGACTACATCTTTCACAATTTAACCAACAGACATATAATAAACACTTATTGTGTACAAGGCATCATGCAAGATCTTATTTGATCAAGAAGTCTTCCCCTATTGACACAGTGGATAGAACATTTGGTCTATTAGATTTGAATTCAAATCTGGTCTTAAACATTTACTAGCTGTGTGACTCTGAGTGGGTCTTTTAGTCTCTGTGTGCCTTAGATTCCTTAACTTTAACATGAGAGGAACAATGGTACTTAGCTCCTAGGATTATTGAGATGATCAAATGAGATAACAGTGCATGGAACATAGTAAGCACTTATTAAATGCTTATTCTCCTCCTTTCTCTCCCATGCATAGTTATGAAAGGCAACCCCACTTCCACTCTTTTCCAAAATGGTTTTGATATGGGCTTTTGTAGACCTTTGTATAATGTAGATCATTTTTTAAGTAGAACAATTCCAAATGATAGCAAAGTGACCCTGGAAATTAGATGATAAAGTGAATATGTAAGTCACAAGAGAAGTAATACAAGAAAGTGTGAAGACAGGGCTTATATTAGGCCTTTTCATAAATAAATACGGTACTTATTGCCAGAACAATTTCTCACCCCTATCACCCCATCACCATATTCTGTGTGGGGTGATTTCATTTCCCCTTCCTTTTGAGGTAAAAGTGTTCTTTCTTCCAGGTCAGATAAAAACAAAACAAAACAAAATTAGTTTGTACTAATATCCATATATAGGATAGGATCAAGGAGAGATTAGGTAGGAAGGCTAGAATAAAGAGGAGAAATGGAGAAAATAGATGAGAGTGCTATATGATAAAGTTCACCTTATCATGAATAGCACAAAATCATAAAATTTTAAAATTTGAGGGAACATCTGTGGCATCTTGTGCTATTTTTTCAGTAATGAAACAATTCGTCATAGTTCAATTTGGGGTTTTCTTGGTAAAGGTACCAGAGTGGTTTGCCACTTCTTTCTCCAACATATTTTACAAATAAACAGAAGCAAACAAGCAAACAAGGTGTATTGATTTGCCCAGGATCACACAGTTAGCTGAGGCCAGATTTGAACTCAGAAAGTTGAGTCTTTCTGACCCCAGGCCCAGCATTCTCTGCATTGTTTGTTAATGCCCAAATGAGATTCAATTGTACCTCCAAGTCCTGTATGATAAATGCCTGCTACTCTTCTTAAAACTAGGAGCTCAGATTCAAGTATGCAGTGAGTTAATAGTGTGTTAAACTGTGAATCTGCTCTTCCTGGAACTAGAAAATACCAGCCCTACCTCTAGAGCAGAATCCTGATGAATAGTTGGAAGAAAACGAATGGATATATGTCTTGAAAAAATTTGTGTTTCCTTCCCAAAGTTCCCCTTCTCTCATATCTTTTCTAATCAGTTTTCTCCCACTGGGGGAGGAAAACTAAATCATGAGAGAAATCCATTCTGCCACAAAGTCAGGATCTTCACACTGTTATGTAAAAAGGCTGCATCTGGAACAGTTCCTCTAGGGAATTCCCATGGGAGAAGTCTGCCTTCAACTTTAATCACATGATTTTTCCCCAATTATGCCTTCTCCTAATCTCTTCTCAGCCCTCTCTTGTTTTTGATAAAGAAATACTACTGGCCAAAAGTATCAAATCTGATTTCCTTTTTTCAACCCAAATTTAGCCCAATTCCCAGGAACCATTTAGAACCCCACCGAATTCTACATCCCACAATAGGACAGGAAGTAAAAATGGAGGTGGGTGGAGTTTGGGGGAAAACAGTTGGTGGGAAGAATATTGTTCTTAGAAAACAGAATGTACCTAAGACAATTCTTGGAAAGCTTATGAGTTTGAAACATTAATCAACCTCATTTTTTTTTTCTTCTTATAAAA
Source organism: Antechinus flavipes (assembly GCF_016432865.1). Lineage (NCBI taxonomy): Eukaryota > Metazoa > Chordata > Mammalia > Dasyuromorphia > Dasyuridae > Antechinus > Antechinus flavipes. The sequence continues at coordinate 66,009,307 of NC_067400.1, read as the reverse complement.
TGAATATACTTTCTCACAGGCTATTCATCTGATAAATGGAACTGTGTATCTGTGTGAGTGGGGAAGAAATATAAGATATATATGCATACAAATATGTATATACTATATATACTTATAGATGTATATTATATGTTTATCTATATATGTGTGTGTGTGTGTGTGTACATGTATATATGAGTAAATTGAACGTGTGTGTATCTGTGTAAAAGAAAATTTTAGGACCAGCAAGAAACATTTGGCTTCTAGCCATTGGTGAGCTCTATGATGTGTATAGTGTCCTTTGGAGAATTACATGGCCCTACAGATAGCAGTAGATGAATCAGTGGTGAAGTCAATTGAGTGTTAAAAAGTTCTTGAGCCAAAAGAGGAACATGGACCAACATAAGTGAGAAACTAATGGTAAAATAACAGAATACTAAGATATTAGATCAAGGGGAGCCATCATCAGGAAGCATTAAGAGACATAACCAAGGCATGGAGGAAAAAATCTATACCAACCTTTCACTAGTATGGATTATGTAGATTGTTGAAATCTAAAGAAAGAGACTGACTCTATTGATTCTAGTCAATACTAGAACTCTGGAGATCTATATCAAGAGTTGGGAAACTGTGGTCCAAGGGTCAAAGTTGGTCTTGAACCTTTTTTCATATGGTCCACAAACTAAGAATAGTTTTTACATTTAAATAAAATAAAACCTTATTTACAAATTGTAAAAATCTTTGATGGCTTGTAAGTCATATAAAAACAATGGGCTAGATTTGACTTGTGTGCATAATTTTACCAACATACAAAAAGTCATGATATATGGTCACTGTTTTAAAAGAGCTCTAGTGTAATAGGGCAGAAAGACACACATAATGAGGGTTATTAACTTTTTCTGTGTCCTGTACACCTTTGACAATTAAGAGAAACCTATGAACGCTTTCTAAGGATATTTTAAATATATAAAATAAATGGATTGTAAAGGAAATCAATTATACTGAAATATCATTCATATATATTATATAAATAACATATAGATATAATTATATTATATATTTTCACATAATGTAGAATGTAATATACTTACTAAATTCTATATTATACAATGTTATATAAACATGTATACATACATACATCTATGTGCATTCACATATATGTGTGTGTATACACACAGACACATGTAAAAGTTAACAAATCCAAGTTAAGAGTTCCTGTTCTAGAGGGAAGAGGATAACATGTAGGCAGAAATAAAATGTAGACACCAAAGAAATCTATCAGCCATTATATTTACCCTTATTTGGCTTATTTATGATCAGTAAATTAAAACATTCTTCATATCTGTTTATACTAGATTGGTGCATTTCTTTAAGATCCTTATTCCCTTGATTCATATGAACATAAAATTTGCACACAGATTTTTAACATATATGTTATAAATACAACATAATATTATTGATGATGATATTATTCCGTTGTTTTTAATCATATCCTATTCTTTATGACCCCATTTGGGATTTTCTTGGCAAAGAAAGATATTGGAGTGTTGTGTCATCTTCTGCTCCAGCTCATTTTACCTATGGAAAACTGAATCAAACATGCTTAAGTGATTTGCCTGGGGTCACACAGCTAGCAAGTATCTGAGACTGAATTTAAATTCATGAAGTCTTCCTGACTTCAGACCCAGCCCTAAAAATCAACTTACATTTTTGCATCTTCCATAAACAGTAGTCTATTGCAAAATTTAATCAGAGACACAAAGAGGATGGGATCAGACCTATTATTTCGTGAATGGAGAGAATTCCCAGGTCAAGAAGCTCCTTCAAGAAAAGGTGATCATTCAATGAAATAGAGGATTTTCAAGCTTTCATGATGAAAAGACCAAAGCTAAATGGAAAATTTGATTTTCAAATACAGGCCTTTAGAGAAGCATAAGGAGGTAATCAGGAAAGTGATATCATGAGAGACTTGATAAAGTTTATTTGTTTACATACTTACAGGGGAGGATGAGACTTGTAACTCATTAGAAATTTCTCATAATTATGGCAGTTAGAAGGAAGGCACAAGTGTGAGTTGAATATGAAAGTATAATATCTAAAAAGTATGAAATTAAAAGGGATGTAGTAGGGAAAAGGGAAAGGGAGAAGTAGAATGGTACAAATTATCTGCCATAAAAGAGGGACGAAAAAGCTTTTACAGTGGAGGGGAAGAGGGAGAGGAAAGGGTGAATGAATGAGCCTTACTCTCTATGCCCAAAGGGCTATAAATTCATTCATATACTTTGACCAAACAACACCACTAGTAGGCATAAAAACCAAAAAAAGATTTTTTAAAAAAGAAAATGACCTACATATACAAAATTATTTTAGCTGCTCTTTTTTCAGGGCAAAAATTATAAATTGAGATGATGTCCATCAATTGGGAAATGGCTGAATAAATTGTATTTGTTGTGGAATATTATTGTTCAATGGGAAATGATGAGCATAATGCTCTCAGAAAAATCTGGAAAGTCTTCCATGGACTCAAACAAAGTGAACTATATTACATAGAAAGTAATAGTAATATGTTAGGATGACCAGCTATAAATAACTACTATTCTCAGCAATATAATGATCCATGACTACTCTGAAAGATTTATGATGAAAAATCCTATCCATACCCAGAAAAGGAACAGATTGTGTCTGAACACAGATTAAAGCATACTCTGTCTCTGTCTCTGTCTCTGTCCCTCTGTCTCTGTCTCTGTCTTTCTCTCTAAATTTTATTTTTCTTGAGGGTATTTTTTTCATTAGATGGGAGATTAATGTTTTCTTTCACAACATAATTTTTATGGAAATGTTTTACATAACTTTACATGTGGTTTTTGGGGTTTTTAATTGGGGATGGGACTAAGGGAGAGAACTTCTTAAAAGTTTTTTTAAAAATGTAAAAATGTTTTCAATGTAATTAGGGACAATTTTAAATAATTTTTAAAGAAGTTCCTTCAACCAGTGTGGGTTAGAATTATTATTATTATTGTTATTTTGCAACTGACAATTTTTGCTTTACATATTATTACCAAACATACTATTGAATCTCAGAAAGTGGTGCAGTGATTAGATCACTTGCATCTCTACATCCTTTGTCCACTAAATCATACTGTATATTAAAAATAATCTCCAGCATTAGGTCAACTGAATATGGTACAATGTATGTTTTGAAATCTCAAGCTACATTGGCAGAAAGATCATTCAAGTTAAAACTCCTCTTTTTATATTTCAAGATCTTCTTAATCTGATTACAACCTTATTTCCGTCTGCTCCCCAAAATGCAACCTTTGTTCTAGGTCACTTCACTGGGTCCCCTTCTATGACAAAGTACATGCACTTTTATAACTTTGTCCATGTTATTCCCCAAGTCTTTCATTCTCTTTCCCTTTCTTTCTATGCATCCAAATCCTACCTGTCCTTAAAAACTTAGCCTAAGTTTCACCTTTATAAGATCCCCAGGTTTTTGGGGTTTTTTGAATTTCTACTGTAATGAGCATCTATAGCATACTACTTAGCTTCTGCTTAGATACTTCATAACATTACAGATCTGGATTCTGGAAGGAGCCATAAAGGAGATCTAATTAAGTAGTATCAAACTGAAATAGAAATGCATCTCTGTGAGCTTCTCTTTGATTTAGAAAACCAGAAATTGGCATTGTATTTTCATTTTGTAAACTATTTCCCAATTATATTTTAATGGGGTTCAGCTATACATTGGAAGTATTGTGGGCCCCGATGGTGACAATAGACATGTTCTGATCTAGATCACTCCTCTTTTTTAACAGATGAGGAAACTCAGACCAAAAAAGATTAAATGATTTACCCAAAGACACAGAGTCAATAGAAATAAAACTGGAATTTGAAACAGGTTCTGTGACTCCAAATAGAACATTCTTTCCAAGGTATCACAGGCTTGTAATTATTTCAGGTGTATTCATCATTTTCCTTCCCTGTTTATCCCCTTCCCTTTCGTTGCAAGTTATTTGGAGGCATGAGACATGTCTTCTATTTCCTTCTTATAGCACCATGAATGATATTGAGAATACTTGGTACTCCCTAAATAATTATTTCTAGCAAGCAAAGATAGGTAGAGATTAAATCCTCTTCTTGTATTTCAAGATCTTCTTAATCTGTCTACAACCTTATTTCTTCTTGTTCCCAGTATTCAGCCTTTCTTCTAGTCAAGCAGGTTGCCTCACTAGGTCCCTTTCAATGTCAAAGTATATGCACTTTTATGCTTTGCCAATATTAATCCCCAAGTCTTTCATTCTCTTTACCCTTCTTTCTATGTATCCAAACATTACCTATTCTTAAAAATGGGTAGAGGACCTATGATTTTATTGATAGCAGAGGGGAAATGAAACCAAGAAGGTAGAGTAAAGTCAAGGACTTGCCCCAGCTGCCCCCCACAAAACTCCCACTGATAGGGAATTCCCAGACCAAGAAGTTCTCATTATCAATATAATCTGGTGCCTTCACCATTATTTACAGAGAGTTGACACCCTAGAGCCCTCAAAAGTTAAGTGACTTGTTTAAATCACATAGTCACTGAAAGTCAAGAGTAGGACTTGAACACAGTTGTTTTTTTTTGTTTGTTTGTTTGTTTTTTGTTTGTTTTTTTTTTTTTTGTTTTTTTTTGTTCTCCAGGCCACTACTCTCTTCTGTAAACTACACTTTTTTTCTGGAAAAATGCCCCAAACCACCCCCAAATAGTCACTGCATTTGATCTGTGAGACAGGTGAATGTGGCTTTGGAGATACAGAGCTTATTGATTCCACTCAAAAGTACCAGACAAATGGAGTATGATTCCTAAAGAAGACTTCTGTTCTGGTACTAGACCCCAACTGCAAAGATTAGAAGGTCATTAAGTTTATAGTATATGTTTTGTCTTATTTCAATTCTACATAAAACCTCCAAATATAGTTTAAGTCATGTCTCTGACACTTAGCAATTGTATGAGCCTGGGTGAGGATGAAGCTCCCTTAGCCTCAGTTTCTCCATGTGTATAATGGGTAACAAATAATTTTACCTGCCAGAATTATTTGAAAGGCCAAATGAAAAGCCAAATGTGTTAAGCATTTAGCAAACCTTAAAGTATTATATAAATTCTTCTTAATGTTATTATTATTAAGACTTTTAGAGGAAAAAGCTCAGAACAAACAAAAGAGTTAATTGCAGCGAAATAACAACCATCACCCAAGGAATTCACTATAACTCACTCACAGATTCACAACTCAACCACAACTCACAACTTACAAACTCATCAGGAGGAACAAATACATTTAGACCTATAGAGAAAATGGTGTTCCACTATTCTTAGCTAATTACTATTTTAGTAGTGAAAACCACAGAGCATTTCCCAAAAGGAAAGTAGAGGCAAACATCTGAGATAATTTAAGTTTTACAATCTTATCTTGATATAGGGGAGAAACAAGATATGAGGTTCCATTTTAGTCTAAATATTCATCAATTCTATTGGTGCATATCCCAGAGATGCCTTGTCTAGAGGCAGGAAGAAGAACCAGACTTTTAAACCTTTCTGGGTCTCAGTTTCCTTGTCTGTAAAATGAGGGAGATGGATGAGCTGGGTTCTGAGAAGCTTATTATTATTACTCCAGACCTTATTGAGTTCCATTTCTGCCTCATAATTCATTGATTTTCTTAGTAAAGACCACATAATGTTCAGGGTTAGAAGTGATCTCAGCAATCATCCAATCAATATCCTTATTAAGAGAAAAAATGAAGTCATGAGAAGCTAAGACATTGCCCAAGATCACAATTTGAACCCAAGGCTCTCCATTCCAAGCCAGATACTTTTTATGTGACATTATGTCATCCTCAACAGAATTCAACCCTTGGAGAATTCCTAACACTGGATTTTCATATTTCTCCTATTTTACACCAATAGCACAGGGAAAATTTCAATTTGGGAAGCATCTCCTTAAACTCTTCTTCCTGCAGATTCCCTCTCAATGCCCACAAGTTTTGGCCTGTCCAATAACCTCAAACAGACCATAAGTTTGAATGTTTGTAGTAACCCCAGGCCAAAGTAGTTTAAAGTTTCGCTATCAGATGGCTTCTCAATCATCACTAGACCAAATAGTTCTTACTTTGTCAGCCTTGTCATATATTCCCCAAACACCATTATTAACTATTTATATCCTGGAAAAAGCTTTCCTTTTGGACCTGGATGACCTAGATTCAATTGCTGGCTTTGGAAAGAAAGGGAATACACACATATTAAGGAACTACATTGAGTACTCTAAAAATATTATCTCATTTGTTCCTTTGTCACTTACTACCTAAATGTCGAAAGTCATTTAACTTTTCTGAACCTTAATTTTCCCACAATTTAGAAGATCTTTAAGGTTTATTCAAGGTCTAAATCTATGGTCATGTGGATCTTAATTCAATTAGTTTGGGGATTTAGCTAAGTTTAGCAATTTGAAGACCAGAACTGGGTCTTTACATACCCTGGGAGCACAAGGACACACACACACACACACACACACACACACACACACACACACACACACACACACACACCCTATCAGTCTGTCAAAAGACAAACTAATAAAATCATCTTGCATGGTTCAAGTACAGCCCTGCCTCTAAGGCAAGCATTCTATCATTGAATTATGGAATTATAGATTTGTAGTTCAGAGAGAACAGAGATTACTTTGTCCAAACCCTTAATTTTACAGATGAGGAACCTGAGGCCCCAGGTAATGTTGGAAGAAAATCACAGAATTTGAGAATTGGAAGGTAATAGACATCTATTCCAAACCATTCACAGAAAGAATTCCCACTAGAAAACATTGGATACACAGTCATCCAACTTGAAGACCTTTTAATTACAGAGATTTTTATTTACTTGATCAATAAATCAACAAGCACCAAATGAGTATGCAAAATATGCTAGACACTGTCCTAGGTGCTAGAGTACAAAGACAAAAGGAAAAAATTCCTATATCCAGGTATGCTCTTCTCTTGTATATACTAAAGGAGTTAATTATTTAGTAAAATCTAATGTTGAATCTTTTTTTCTTTGTCAAGAACTCTTGCCTATGGAATCAAGAGAATTAGCTTCGAATTATGCCATCTTGGGTAAATGACAAACCTTTTATGAAACAGTCTTTTCCTTCCAAAACAAGGGAACTCATCTGTATGATTTCCAAGGTTCCTTCCATTTGAACATAGGCTCATGATTCTAAAAGGCAAACTTTTTTAAAACAAATATCTTTACTTAATAGAAGAAAGTAACACAGTCCTGTTGGTTGTAGTAGATTATGATAGACAGAGATATCACGAAAATTTAGCTACGACATTGACTTAAAATTATTATTACAGGATAGTCAAATGAGGACAGAGGGAGAAAATAGGAAGAAGCAAAATAACTTTTCCATATGTATTTTACATCTTTCTCATAGTTTGTGGGAAATATATTAAAGATATATCTGAAGGAATATGTCTTTAACAGAGTTTCCAAGAAAAAAATGGCAGGATATCCTGATATTTAAAAGAGATAACATATTTATATGTATGTATATGTATATATAATAAATGTTATATGTGTGTATGTAATTTATATATATAATATGCATACTGACATGCATATACAGATCTGACTAGCTATTGAACTATTTCTAGAATATGTTTGGAGTATCTTATATCATGAGGTTCAATATCCTGACAGTTTCTTGGTGTTGTAATGCATTCCATATTGTCAAATCCATTTGAAATAACTAGGTAATATATTTTAGGAAGCATATTAAAACAGATATAGAAAGTCCTTGGATGCTGAGCTCCAATACTCAATAACCCCTAACGACTTGCAAGCATCTTGTGGTTAACTGTTTCATGACTTTCTAGGTTAATACGCTCAATACCAAGCTTGACCACAGGAGTCTGGGTTGTGTCTCTCATACACAGAAGTAGGGTTAATCAAGAAACTCCCTATAGTTAAGGAATATAACCTTCAGGAGAGAGACAAGGACTCTGCTGTTTCCTATTATTATATGTGATGAAACTGCCAGGCTCACCAATTACATTCAACAAGCATTGATTGGCTCTGTGATGGAGAAAACCAAAGCACAGTCCTTGCCTCTATGAGCCTTTATTTTACTAGATCCAAATGGTTCCTAGCACGGTCAATTCTGCTACTATCACATAGAGCCTTAAAAACTCTTTTGTATGGATTTAGTCCTTGAAGAATTTCCTTATCCTCTTAGTCTTTTCTACTCTTTTCCACTTTTTCATGGCTATAAAGCAATTCACTATCAAGTGTCTGTATAAAAATTACTTAACCACTAGCATGAAGTGAAAGAAAAACCTTTTTTACAGTCTATAGGAAGACAATCAGTGACACCGGACATTGTTCGAAGGCAGTGTGGAGCAATGGATGGAGAAATAGGATGATAGATTTGGAAATAGGGAACCATGTTCAAATCCTAGCTATGACACTAGTCATGTGACTAAGGCAAGCTTTAATTTTTTCTGAGCCTTAGTTTCCCTATCTCTAACATGGGAATGATAATAACAAATAATAATAATAAATATAGTGACTGCATTACAGAGTTGTTGCTCATTTCAAAAGAAATCAACTATGAAACCTTTATAACATTACATAGTGTGTTATACACATACACATCTGTGTGTGTGTGTGTGTGTGTGTGTGTGTGTGTAAGAGACAAAGACAGAGAGAAGAAATAGAGAGACAAAGAGAAAAAGACGAGAGACAAGGAAAGAGAGACAAAGAGAGAGACAGAGAAACAGAGATAGAGACAGAGACAGAAAGAGACAAAGTAAAGAGAGAGATTAGAGAGAAAGAAAGAGACACATAGAGAAAGAGAGAACTAAAGAGAAACAGACAGACAAATAGAGACAGACAGACAGAGGACAGAGAGAGACAGAGACACAGAGAAAGACAGAGATTTAAAAACAAATTCTCTCCCTAACTATATGACCTTAGGCAAAACATTTTCTCTGAGTTTCAATTTCTGCATCTCTAAAATTGTAAGTAGAGGGATACTGATTGGACTAAATCAATGGTTCTCAAAAATTTTCGTCCTAGAACCCCTTTACACTTTAAAATTAATTATTAATTATATATATATATGTATATATATATATATATATATAATAAAAAATTAAAATTAATGACCCCTCACAAAGTTTTTGTTTATGTGGGTTTTCTCCATTGTTATTTACCACATTAAAATGAAAATATTATTGTTGTTATATAAAATTTTAATCTCATGGACCTGCTGGAAAGGTCTCAAGAACCCTCAGGGGAGATGTCAAATGTTTTTCCTATTCTATCCTTACTATTCATATAAACTTGAGCTAATCATCTAACTTTCCCAGAATTTAGTTTCATCATCTGAAAAACAGGAGAGTTGTGTCAGTCAGACAGTATGTAGATAAAGCACAGGCCCTGGAGTCAAAAAGACCTGAGTTCAAATGTGTCCTCAGACACTTACCGTGTTTCCCTGATAATAAGACACTGTCTTATTATTATTTTTTTGGACAGAAAAACACCAGAGGGCTTATTTTCAGGGGAGGGCTTATTTTAGAGGAATCTTACACAGTAAGGGGAGGGCTTATTTTCGGGATAGGTCTTATTATTGGGGAAACACGGTAATACATATTAGCTGTGTCTCTGGGCTAGTCACTTAACCCCAATTGCCTGGGGGTGGGGGTGGAGGTGGATAAGACAGACTCAGGTCTTTTCTATCATAAAATTGTGATTTATGATGATGCTGTATTTTGGATTTCTTTATCCAGATTTTGGAGAAATCTGTTTCCCTTTTTTTGTTACTTAAGCAAAACTCTCAGTTTTTAGTCTGAAGTTTCTCTCTAGTCAATTCCCTAATATCTCTGTCTCTCTCTGTCTGGGAGAGATCTGGAGAAGAAAAGCACCTCACACCTGATCCTCTTAAGATACTATCCCAAATTATTACTCTTTCCTTTGCAAATTCCAGTCAAAGCTGCTATTAGCTACCTCATCCTTAAACTCTTTACAAGAGACAGCCTATCTTACCCTGACTCCAGGTCTTCAGGAGATTGACACATCAACTACAGAATATCTAGAAGAGGCACATACATTAAAAAGATTTTCCCCTACAGAGTCACTGCTGCAGCCATAGATATCTATTTCCCTCTTACCAGATTGCTTCAGAACATCACACTAACATGAATTGTTTTCACAAACACAGGCTCCCTGGGTTCAACTAAGACAGGCAGGAGATGAGCTGGGATGAAGGCCAGGCCTGTATAGGAGTGAAGTTGATGAGTGAGTCATAGTTTGTTTGTTTCCCTATTAATAACCACTGGATGATGTTTTTGTTTTGTTTTGTTTTGTTTTGTTTTAGTTTTTCCACTGATAACTGTTTCTTATCACTTTGGACATTTCTCCTTGTTTTCAAATTTTGAGATTTGGAGGAGTTCCTCCAACCCAACCCAACCCATTTCCCCTCTTCCATCTGGCCACCCATTTTGGAAATTCTGCCAAGTATTCAGAGGCTTTCAAAGAAATTTGCAGCTGTCCCATAGGGCAGAACATCCTCAAAACAATATTAAAATGACATTGCAGTAAAATGCAATTTAAAAAAAATAATGTTGTCCTTATTTTCCTTCTTAGAAGCAAATGTGAAAATCTTTTTTGCAGAGTCCATGATCCTAAGGAGTTGAAAGTCTGGCTACTAACATACTCAGGGCATGTGTATATAAGGCTGCCCTGTGCATCACAGCCTCCATGGTGTTCATGATCACTGCTAAGAGACAGTAATAATTAACTTTACCTTTCAACAGCTTTCTTACAAAATTGTATATGTCTGTACTAGCATCATTGACACATACCCACATGTTTCCTATTTTCATCAAGAAAAGGAACTGAAGATGGCCTGTTCTCCAGACATCCCTCCTTTATGGGGTTCCCAGACCAAGCCACTAAAAAGAAAGGGCTTTTGTTGGAAGAAAAAATCCACTCTGTGTCATTTATACTTTTTTTTTTTAATTTTAGGTTAACAAGGTTCCAAAAAGTAGACAAAAGAGTTGTATAATATAGCTATCAATAGGCTGGTAAGTGTGGCTATCTATTTATAAGATCATTAAGCCACCCTGACCCAAGAACTAATACTTTATGGACCTTTCCCTTCAATAGATTTTGGAGAGAAATGATTCCTTCAGAACCACTAGAGAAACTCACACCCTAGCCCTATCCCTTTAAATCTTAGGGCCTCAAGCTGAGCTGCAGGACTAGACATGATTGCCCCCTCCCCCCCACTCTCTAATTTAATTTAATTATTCTTTTTTTCCCCTCCCTTCTCCCCCTCTCCCCTTAAAGTCCTTAGGCTCTGCTTGGGAGCGAGTGGCACTCAAGCTGAAGGCGCCAGGAGGCAATTGTCTGTCAGAGCCAGAGTTGCAAAGTCCCTTCACTGAAGTACTAGACTTTGAACATGTCCATACTGGTAGAAAAGACAGAACAAAGGCATGACTGGCAAGTGTGTGCCTGCTCCCTCCTCTCTCTTCTCTTCTCCTTTCCTCTTCTCTCTTTCATTCTACTTTTCTCCCATTTCTCTCTTCTTCCCCCAATGGATACATGACATTTCTGAATATCTAAATCAAGAATCAATGGTATGGTTCTATTGCCAACTGACTGCTCCAAAACTAATTTGATTTAGAAGAGGCTTCTATAAATAATTGTGTGTGTGTGTGTGTGTGTGTGTGTGTGTGTGGTAGAGGGAGGGGAAATCTCTCTCCCTCACACACACACACACACACACACACACACACACACACACCAATCCTATATATATTCTCTATGAATAGATAAGTAAAACACATGAGTATTTATAGATCCATATCAATGGCAGATCTATAATCAGAGATAATGGAGGTTTTATGTATTTTGGCAGAGAAATCTGGAGTACTTCATAACAAATAGTGCTTAGTAACAAATCCCTTAATAGGGAAAAGCTGGCATCAGACCCATAACTGGTGTGAGAATTGTATTTTGGGGAGGAGTGGATTTTCTGAGGGTAATAGCAGTCAGTAATAGTGGAAGCTGTCTAGAGTTTTCTGGACATAAATTCCATTTCAGAGAACTAGAGCTGTTGGAGTTAGGATGAACATTTAATTGTTTTTTTCGTGGGCTACCAGGTATTTTAAGTCAACATCGTTAACTTTACAAAGCTCAGCTAGTCTGATGAAAAGAGTACTGCCATTAGAGGTTGGGTCCTTGGCTTTCATAACTCTTCAATTTACTAGTTGTGGGTGACTCTGTGAGCTACAAAATGTGTAGATAAATCACTTAATGTGGAGGAGCTACAAAATAGAGATAATTAACTGCCTGTGAAGAAAATGTTTTGTAAATAAATATTAAAGCATCATTGAAATGGTAGTTATTCTTATTAATGATGTCCCTTCCAGCTCTAAGATCCAAGACTCTATAATTCTTCATTAAGCTCTTTGCACAATGTTGGGTACATAGTTGACGCTTAATAAATGTTTATTGATTGACTGACTTTGAACACACCAGTGACTGGGAAGAGGTAGATTCAATCAAACATAGTCCTGGATCTATAAGAGCTTACTAGCACTAATTGATCAACATGTGGGTAACATCAATCAATCAACAAGCATTTATTAAGCACTTATTCTATGCCAGATGTTGTGTCAAGCTTATTTTCATGCTCATCAATAATCATAATAGATCCCATTTTCCCTTTATTTTTTCCCACCTCTCCCAGGAACCTCATTTGTGTAGTGATAGCCTCATCCCCTGAAATTAGAAAGAACTTGGAATTGTTAGACTGCCAATCAGTCCTCCTTTCTTATAATCTTCATGCCTTCAGACTTAATATACTATACTTAATAGGGAGCCTCATTGTTAAATGGAAAGCAATTAAGAAAAATAGAAAGTTGGCATCTTCTCTCCAGACCATTCACAATAAGCAATATGAGTAATGGGTCATACCTAGGTGTGTTTTTTTCATGTTGTGATTCTGTCCCTTCCTCCTCTTTAGTTCTGGCTCCCACTTATTCCAGGAATTCATCACTTGGTGCTGTTCATCTGATGATGGCATCTTTATAATTTCCTAGAAGAGCCATACAGATGTAACAGTTTCTCTATAGGGAACTGAGGTTCCTTCTATCCCTTTTCCTCTCTATTTCTCTGTTCCTATTGTTTCAGCCTCTGAGGTCTCTGTATATACCCATGTGTGTATGTAACAGGTATATGAACTATCCATGAATTATCAGTTGCTATCAATTCATAGCCTGCTGAGAAGACCTCATCAATACTCGAACAAAGGCCTTATCAATGAGACTGTAAGTTTGGAAAAGGGACATTTATTAGGTCTTGACCTTGCTTAGGGAAATTCATGTTTCATCCAAGAGGCAACAGAAGGAAGATGACCTCACAGGCACATACAATGTTGTCCATATATGCATATAGCCAGGAAAGGAGTTTCCTCCTGAGATAACTGTTTTTGTGGTCTCTGAAAGCAAAACAGATACCTAAAAGTGTGTTGGCTCAGTTGTATGGTGTTTTACCCAGTCCAGATGTCCAGAAAACTATAAGAACCTATAAACAAAGCAGGTCTTTAGAGTAGATAGACATACTTATCTCTGGGAGATTCTGGGAGACCCATTTCCCCTTCCTTTTTTGCTGGCCGACAGATGCCTGAAATTTCATTTTGCTTAAGAATTTTAAGCCACGTAAATGTAAATGGCTTGGCATTTTTAGTTACTGATAAGCTAACATTTATTCCTTAAGGAACTATTAATGTAAGTGACATCATTAGTCATGATTTTATTACTCATTTATACTTTTGTATGAATTCAGTCCAATAAATATTTACTGAGTCAACTAAGTATAAGCTCTTGGGTTGGTCTCTTTATATTAAAAAAAGAACATTTCTCTCTTCCATGAGTTCAGTGCTCAAAAGATTCAAATGAGTAAGTTTCTATAGGAAGAAAAGATAAATAGATAATGTGTTTTGCCTGAGATGGCAATAGATCTTCCTCACACACATTTTGTGGTAAAGATGAAGTGATCCCAGGAAAGAAGTCTTGAGAAAATTTTATATCAAGTTGGAGAAAATCCTGGATGATCTCAGAGGTCTTTTCTAGTTTGGAAGTTCTATGATCCTGCTTTTGACCCTGGATACCTGGGAATAAATCAGGATGAAGAAGATGTTCAATATCTAGGGATTACACTACTCCAGAAAAATTTGCCCTATTTCCTGATTTTTCTTTAATCTTGTTGTTCATATAAATTTATTTTTCATTCATTTCTCAATCATTCTTGATCCTTAGTGAGTCCATTTGGAGTTTTCTTGACAAAGATACCACTGTGGTTTGTCATTTCCTTCTCTAGCTCATTTTACAGTTAAGAAAACTGAGGCAAATAGGATTAAATGACTTTGTCACACAGCTAGGAAGTATCTGAGGCCAGACTTTAATTCAGGAACATGAGTCTACCTGAGTCCAGGTCCAGTATTGTAGCATCTCTAGCAGTTCCACAATCTGTTTAGCCATTTCCTGACCAAAAGACATCTGCTTTGTTCCTGTCTCTTAAATAGGACGTTTCTGAGAATAGTTTCCATTATGCTACCTAGCTCCCCCTCTCCATATCATTAGGAGTGAACTTTTATAAACAAGAATGGAGTAGAGTGGGAAAAGAGTCCAGAACTTGGTTCCAGAAGAGCCAGTTTCTAATTCTCCCACTTCCTCTCCTATCATGTTGAGCTATGAAGTGAAAGTGAGGGACCTTTGAGTGACAAGAATATTGGTCTAAAGACAGAAAACCAGGGGATTCAAATCTTCATGCCTTCTAACTTATATTATCTTACAATCCTGGGCAAATAATTTATTCTCCCAGGATTTCCAGCTGGTCTCTCAGGGGCCCTTTTAACTTTTGATTATGATTTTATGATTCCTTTCCCCTCTCAGGCTTATGATTCTAAGGGTCTTTTGGAAAGACAGGCCTATTCAATTAAGTTATGGTTTCAGCTCTGAGAATACAAGCAGAGAGAGGGAGACCACACTTAAATGTTTTGTTAGTAGCAGGAGAAATAATATGTTTCTTAGGCTGAGGGGTGCCAGGGGTCATTTTCTTTTCTACCCAAGATGTATAACTTGGATAAGGTTTCCTCATGGGGTCAAATAGCTAACAGGTGACCTAGAATATTGGCAATGGGGTCAAGCAGAGAGAGAAATCCAACTCTTTCCTCAGCTAGCTTTAAGCATTCTTATTCTTCTTATACAGAGATAAGAAACTGCTGGGCAATGACAGAAATATTAGGAAACTTCTTTCTTGAAAAGAAACTCAAATCTATTTTTTTTTACTCAATCTCTCAAGCCAAAGTGCTAACCCCCCTGTACTCAATATGCCCACCTCCGCTTCAGTAAAATCCTCTCTTCTTCTCAAATGCACAAACTTTCATAAGCTTTAGTAACTGAAAGGTGAGTAACTACCTAAAGCTTGTGATAAATGCCTAAATTCCTCACCAACACAGTGCAGTATTTTTAGAGAAAAAGACTTTAATAACAGTTGCTAAAACCCCCTTTTAAAATTGAATTTAAAGCAACTTTTGAGGCTGTGTATATTGGCCCCAGATTCCTTCCCATATTCTTCCTGGGAGTTCCCCAAGCAAGGCAGGGAGTGTCCCCCTCTATAATAAGTGTCTTTAATGGGCTGCTTATTAAAGCTGGAAGTCTAATCTGAGTCTATGGATTCCCTTGAATTAAGACTCCACAAGTTTTCCCCCTATCTCCACCCCAAACTCAGGGTATCTTGGGAGCATTTTTAAAAACTTTTTCTCACTTCCCCACAGAGACATAAAAATAATATGACTGCCATTTCTTCTATCCCATAGGATCATAATTGTTTGTGAGATTCTGGTCTGGGGCTTTGCAAAGGGTTTATTTTGCGTGAAACTTTTATTTTTCTTTGTCTGTGGGATGGTTTTCTCTCCTCATTCATTTGGGGGGAAGGGAAGGAGAGATGGAAATGTAACTTGCATAAAAAAGGTTCTGTGGTCTCCTTTCTAGGCTCCTCTGTGGAGAATGGTGAATATGTTGAGGTTGGAGGGAAATAAAACATGGAAGAATTATTCTCAAAAGAAGTTTGAAATCACAGAGGAACCAGCTCTCTAGCCTGAGAGGGCAGTTAGGGAGAGAAGAGATGAAAAAAATGAGATTTTATCTTTGTGGTTTTGATGGTTTGAATAAGAATTGGATGTTTGTAACATGAGATGGCAGGGTAGAGTGCCTGGCTTGGAGTCAGGATGACCTGGATTCAAAATCCACCTCCAATGCTTACCAGCTATGCAATGAATAACAATAAAATAATTTATACCACTCTCTTTGAATCAGCTTCATCTTTTAAATGGGCATGATAATATCTAGAGTGCTTACTTCACAGAGTTGTGAGAATAAAATAAGATACTGGGCTTGGAGTTAGAAAAACCCAGCTCCAACGAACTTGAGAGTTGAATTTTAAACTTTCATTTTTAATCATTTAAAGTTCAGGAGTTGGCAAATGCTATAAATCAGGGCTTGATTTATCATTTTGTTGATTTCTAGACATAAGAATATGATGAGGAAAATGTTAATATGCATTTTAAACTAAAAAGCTTATAATGGGGACTATGGAGATTATATGGAAAACTAGTTGTTAAATATTTGCCAACACGTTTCTGGGAAAAACTAAGTTTAAATACTACCTCTGGTATTTATTAGCTGTGAGATCATGAGCAGGTCACTTAATTTCCCTATGCCTCGGTTTCCTTATTTGTAAAATAGGGATAACAACTTTGGAAGATGAAATGAGATAGCATATATTAAGTATTTTACAAACCTTAAAGAGCTTTATACACGGTCTCTATTATTAGGATTAATGAATATAATGTGTTTCATGAAGATTAAAGTTCTATAAAAATTCTTATACAAAAACATTATTTAAAAATCAATTAGGGAAGTCCCTGATCATTTGTAGGGTTTACTCAATCAATGTGATGAGATTATAGGGTACCAAGCTTGCTTTGGAGGCATCTGAGGAGTACCTCCCTATGGAGATTGCTAACAAGCCCATTGGTCCTTTAATAAAAGGCCACAGGAATTTCCAAATTAA
Organism: Antechinus flavipes; assembly: GCF_016432865.1. Taxonomy (NCBI): domain Eukaryota; kingdom Metazoa; phylum Chordata; class Mammalia; order Dasyuromorphia; family Dasyuridae; genus Antechinus; species Antechinus flavipes. Next base: position 65,992,158 of record NC_067400.1, on the reverse strand, counting down.
TTGGAGCTGTCTTTGAAATGAATAAGTGAATGAGAAATAAAAGGCAATGCCCTTAAGATGCCACCAAAAAAGACTTATCTTCTTTAAATTCCTCAGGTTCACTAAGGACTCCCCTGATTCTTCCTCCATTTACACTCTTCTCCCAGTCAAATAATTCCCATTTCAGAAATAAATGGATTACTTTTGATCATAGGAGCCCCATAAATAATTGAAAGTTAACATTATTTATATGGTATTTTTTGAAGCTGATATAAATTGGTTGCCTTATGATGACATGCATTGGAATGGATTATTAGGGATCTCTGTGAACTCTAGATTCATATGTAACAATTTGTTTTATGTCCAAAAATCCCTAACTATATTCTTTCTTTTTTCAAGAAAAATGATCATTTGAATTTTTAAAACATTTATTTTAACAAGACTATTTATTTTTCTTATTTTCACTCCCCCCATGCCCTTTTAAAAAAGATTTCATTTAAAAATATGCATTGTCAAAAAAAAGCAAATTTGCACATTGATTGTGTAAAAATATATAATTCATCCTGTATCTTGAATCAATCCCCTCTGTCAAGAGGTGAGCAGTATACTTCATTATCCCTCAGAGGGAATCTTGGCTGATCATTACATTGATTAAAGTCCTAAAATATTTCAGAGGTATTTTGCTTTTACAATGTGACTTTGCATAAATTGTTCTCCTGCTTCTGCTCATTTCACTCTATATCAATTCATAACCATCTTCTCAGGTTTTTTCTCAAATTCCTCTTAAATCATTTTTCATAGCACAATAATATTCTATGGCATCCATATACTATATAAAGTATTTAAAAATTCCCTAAATAGTGAGTGTTCAGGGTGGAAGTCCAATATGCAATCCCGGTGCAGGCCATAGAAGTGTAATCCTGACTCTGGCTACAGGCCCAGCCCACCTGATACCAAAGTGGGAATGGGCCTTGGGCCTCTGAATCATTGACATTATTGGTAGTTTCCAGAATTTTCAGTCCAGAGATACCAAAGATGACTAGGAAGGTCATCAGAAAAGGTCTGTCAGGGTGAGAGGGTCTTGGAACACCAGCAAACCAGAAGTTGTCATGGGAGGTGATGGTAGCTGCAATTTCTGGAAGCCTCGGCTCACATGAACTCTCTTTACTAGCACTAAAGAAGAACTCTGTTGCTTTAACACACTAGAATTTAATAGCCACATTGGGATGGGGACAGTTCTAACAGTTCCAGTACAGGAGTATTTGCTTGTGGTCAGATCTCTGAAAAAGTCTCAGAAAATAGCTTGGAACAATGCACTCTTCATCCTGGAAATGGAGCCCTACTTTAACAAAGAATTAAAAACCAAGTAATAGGCTAGGGAAATGAACAGACAACAGAAAAAGATTCTGATGACAGAAAATTACTATGATGACAAGGAAAACCAAAACACATACTCAGAAGAAGTCAAAGCTCCTATATCCAAAGCCTCAAGAAAAATAAAAATTGGCCTCAGACTATTGAAGAGCTCAAAAGGAATTTTGAAAATCAAGTAAGATGGAGGCAAAATTGGGAAGAGAATTGAAATTTTTGCAAAAAGAAATACAAAAAGCTAACCAGGAGAATAATGCCTTAAAAAGAAAAATTGGCCAAAAGAGAAAGGAGGTACAAAAGCTTACTTAGGAAAATAATTACTTCACAATTTTCACTAAGCAAATGGAAGTTAATAACTTTATGAGAAAGCAAGAAACAATAAAGCAAAATCAAAAGAATGAACAAAAGAGAAAATAATGTGAAATTCTCATTAGAAAAACAACTGACCTGGAAAGTAGATTCAGAAGAAATAGTTTTAAAAGTATCAGTCTAAAAGCATTGGAAAACCATGATAAAAAAAGAGCCTAGTCTTTCAAAAAATTATCAAGGAAAATTGTCCTGATATTCTAAAACCAGAGAGTAAAATAGAAATTGAAAGAATCCAATAATCCCCTCCTGAAAGATATCTCAAAATGAAAACTTCCAGAAATATTATAACCAAATTTTAGAACTCCCAGGTCAAGGAGAAAATATTTCAAGCAACCAGAAAGAAAAAATTCAAGTATAGTGGAGACAGTTAAGATAACACAAGATTTAGCAGCTTCTATATTAAAGAATCTGAGGTCTTGGAATAAGATATTCTGGAGAGCAGTGGAGCTAGGATTACAACCAAGAATTATCTAACCAGCAAAACTGAGTATAATCCTTCAAGGGGAAAGGTAGAAATTCAATTAAATAGAGGACTTTCAAGCATTCATTCTGGTTGAATAAATTGCGGTATGTAATTATGATGGAATATTATTGTTCAATGGGAAATGATAATCAGGATGCTCTCAGAAAAACCTGTAAATCCCTCCATAAACTCAAGCAAAATGAAATATACAAAATAATAGCAATGTTGTAGGATTAGTTGTGAATGACTTTAGTATTCTCAGCAATACAATGATCCACGACTACTCTGAAAAACTTGCAATGAAAAATGCCATCCATATCCAGAGAAATAACTGATTGTGTCTAAATAATATTAATGCATGCATTTTTAAACTTTAGTTTTCTTGAGGGCTTTTGGGGCGGATATTTATGTTTTCTTTTACTACATGATTTTTAGGGAAATGTTTTGCATAACTTCACAAGACCTCCTTAAAGGGAAGTGGAGATGAGATGGGAGAAAATCTCAAAGTTTTAAAAAGAAATATAAAAATTGTTTCACATATAACTAGAGAAGATAAAAATATTAAATAAATATATTTTCAAATGGGTGCCCTCTTCATTTTTAATTCTTTGCTACTGTCGTGGGTTTATTTTTCACCAAAAAATAAAAGTTACATTTCTCATCAACCTCAAATCATCAATATTTTGTGTCATCCACATCCAGAAAGAGAACTATGAAAACTTTATTAATTTTGTTTGTTTGCTGGCTTTTCCCCTTTGTTCTGATTTTCCTTTTACAGCATGACTAATATGGAAATGTGTTTAAAATGATTGTATGTGTATAACCAATATCAAATTGCTTGCTGTCTTGGGAAGGAAGAAGGTAATGGAAAGAGGAAAGAAAAAAATTGGAACTCAAAATCTTACAAAAATGAATGTTGAAAACTGTGCTTACATATAATTGAAAAAAGTTTTAAAAAATTTCTCCATTTTGGATCAACTTACATATTTTATCAGTCCATTAGAAAAATTGATTTTGCCTAAGAATGAAAGTTATTTTTTTTTTAGATCTATATCCCTTTTAAAAAGAGCCATATGGTCTTGGGAACTCTTCTCACATTAGACTCAGACTTCCCCTATGACAAGAGAAACTTGGTAGAGTTTCCTGCTCCCTTTTCCTGCTCCTTTTTTCTATTGTTCTTTGTCTGTTTTACTTTTACTTTTTCTCTCCTGATTATCTTTTAGAGGTATGGGATTTAGGAGAATCCTTATAAGATCCAAAACAAAATATTAGCCTAAAGGAAACATTGTTTTGTAGTCAAATTTGTATGACTGGGTTAAAGGGAGTATAATCACTGAGCTCATCGACTATATGAAGTCTGGACCTTCATAAATGACTCCATTTGGAGAATATCTAAGAATTATATTTCATGGATATTGGAACTTAATGCAAGGTACTGAGAGAAACAATCAAGAAAAGGATAACTGTTAAGACCTTCCTAAGAATTCAGAGAAGGAAGTCCAAAAGAAAGTAGATTAATCTCAGTTTTGTTTTTGTGACTACTATTCGTGACAATGTTCTTGAAACAGTAAGATTTGGGATTTTCTAGGCAATGTATTTCCATAACCTAACCTTCTAGCCAGAGAAAGATTTCCTAAGCAGTGCCAACTTTGGGGCTTGACTTGTGGGTAACACCAAATTTGAGAGTTCCCAAGTTTAAGAATTTGGGGATCAAACCTTCTAGAACAAGAAGAGAGTTTCCTGATACATCATGTTCCTTAGATAAACAAACAAATAAAAAAACTCACCCACATAATTATGGAGCAGTGACCTACTTCTACTTAGAGAGCAAAGTTAGTGAGTTATTCAGAAAGTTAAGATTCCATGGGAAGTAAAATTCACATCCAACAGTCCCAAAATATGCTTTCCTTCTGAGGGGAATTCAAAATGCAGAGTGACCTCAGAGGACTCATGTAAGACTTAATGGAAGAGCTAGGGATCTACCAGGATGTCAGAGGATTTTCCTAATGGCTATTCCAAATGTAATTAGCTGATGGATTATTTGAGTGATATGTATTTCTATATCAAATGATAGGGCAGCTAGATGGCACAGTGGATAGCATGCTGGGTTGAGAGTCAGGAAGAGTCATTTTCCTGAGTTCAAATCTGGTCTTGGACACTTACTAGTTATAGGAACCTAAACAATCATTTAACCTGTTTGCCTCAGTTTCCTCATCTGTAAAAAATGGATTGGAAAAGAAAATTACAAACCATCATAGTATCTTTTCCAAGAAAACTTCTAACTTATGAAGAGTTAGACATGACTGAAAAATGACTGAATCATTAGCACCATCTTCATTTTTCTGCAAGAATTCATAAAATATAAATTGTAAGTATAACATACATGCATATATATTTAATATTCAAAAATTACATTTGTTGATCCTACAAATCATTATGTATAACAGTTCACTTTTATGTAAAAACAATTTGATTTTATGAGAAGAGAAATACATTTTCAGGGTGTTGGGGTTGGAGTTTGAAATTCATTGGGATCTTTTTCTTTGCAGGGGTCGGGGAGACAGAAGGAAGACAAAATGTCAAGAAAAATAGCTATAAAGTTTGTTCTTGAGCTTTCTGGGAAGGCACAGGTAAACGGAAAAGATATTAGAATCATAAAATATCCAAACCAAACAAGATCTTAGAAATTACGAATATTGGTTATTGAAACAATTGCTAAAGAATTGAAGCCCTAAAGTTTCAGTGAACTGTTCAATGCTACATGGTAGCAGATGTGGGATTAAAACTGAGGTCTCTTGACTCATACACTAGCAAAGTCAGCTATGCCATATGTTAAACTAAATAAGCCTATTTTTAAATAAAGAAATGGAAAAATATAGGAAGAGACGAGTAGAAAATTACTTTTCAAAATTTTGTTTTTTAACCATGAGTACCTTGAGAGCCAGGGGTATTTTTGCCTTTCTTTGTCTCCTCAATGCTTAGCACAAATAGGCATTTAATAAATTCCTATTGTTTACTTGTTGTTCTGACCTCATAAGGTAAGATTAACAGCATGGTATAGTAGGACAAAAAAAAATTGAAATTAGAGACAGAGGTCCTGTATTTGAATCCTACAAATGACTCTTACCCTTGGACATTTATATTGTACTTTAAGTGTTCAGTGCCTCTTTTGAGACTTGGAACAACTCTGTTAGGAAAATGATATAGATATTGATATGTTTGTTTTACAGATGAGGAAATTGAAGCTCTGAGAGATGAAGTACTTTTCCCATGGTGACTCAAATAGTAAATGCTGAAGAGGGAATTCAATCTGAGACCTCCTTGAGTTCAGGCCCAATACTCTAGGTATTCCTCTCTGTTTAACCACAGTGGTACTTAATTTGTAACAAGATAGCAATAGATTAAAAGACCACAGGTGCTTTGATTTCATGGACAAACTACTCTCAGTAGTACTTAAAAAAAAATACTTAAAAACGGAAATATAGTAGATGTCCTTTGAGCAAATGCTAAGCAGTAGCCCAGGTCTAGAGTCAGAAAAACTCACGTTCCTGAGTTCAAACCTAGCCTCAGACACTCATTAGCTGTGTGACCTTGGGCAAGTCACTTAACTCTGCCTCAGTTTCCTCATGTGTAAAATGAGTTAGCAAAGGAAATGGCAAACTACTCCAGTATCTTTGCCAAAAATTAAAAAAAAAGGGTCATGAAGAGTTGGACTGAAAATTGACTGAGTAACAATAAGAAATGTAATGAAACATTATACTGATGTAAGAAATTATGACTATGATGAATGCAGAAAAACATGGAAATATCTACATGAATGGATACAGAGAGAAATAAAATGGGACAGAAAACAATATCCACAGTGACTACACAAATTTATTGCATAATTATGCAACAAAAAAGTCAAAGGTGAATATTACAAAAATGAAAAAGAACAAGCATGGCTTCAAAGAAGAGACAAGATACTCTTTCCTCTTCCCTTTGCAAAGGCAAAAGATTCAATTTTTAGACTTTTTTGATATGTTAATAAGTTATGCTGATTTTTACCCTTTTAAAAAATAATATTCATTATATAGAATGGCTTTCTGAGAAAGGAAAGAAGAGCAATGCTGGGGATACTATGGTGACATGAGAAATATATTAATAAAAATGTATTTAAAAGAAAAAATAGTGGCCTTACTTCCTTGGCAGCATAATGTGGTGGAAAGAACACTGACTTTCAATCCAAGGTCCTCATACTGGCTTTCCCACTTATTAGCTATTTGGTCTTAAATAAGTTACTCTCTACCTATTCATTTATCAATAAAAAAATAGATTTGTGATGGTCTCTAAAACAGCTTTCAGGGGGAAAAAATCTATAACTTCATGAAGGGAAAGACGAACTTACCTGCTTCTTTCCTTTAAAAAAATTTTTTTTCTGAATATCTACAATGAAAATCACTAAAATGGGTTGGGACAACAAAGGTATGAGGTGTTTCCTCTTGGAGAAATCTACCACACAGAATGCCCATGTATCATGTGCTTCTTCCTCACTGGATCATTAGCCAACAAACACAGTTTGGTTTGGCCCATTTAACTGGGCCACTCTGTAAATGAAAAAGGAGGTGACAGATGAGACACAGCACTAGGAAGTTTAACTGGGGAGGGAAAAAAGCAAATAATCTGGATTGAGAGAAAAGTTTTGTAGGGGAAGCTAAGGAAGGTAAGATAGAGACTTCAAGACTGAGAAAACAAGTCTGAGGAATATTTGACTGAGAGAGCCCCTAAACCAGAAAGTAGAAGGACATTTCGCCCCAAATTTGCCTAATTCATTACATGATTTAAAGACAGCCTCTTAAGCTGATTTCTATAAGAAAGACTAATAGAAATATCAAAAAGATAGGACTTTTTAGCATCCTTCAGTCAGGGAACCAAGCAAGAGCTCAATTTAGAGTCATTAAGTCTATTCTTTAAAGAGGCAAAAAAGCCTGAGGGAAGGACCCTGCTGCCCCCTCCTCGCACAGAGTCCTAGTAAGAAAAGAAAATTTCCTTTGTTATCTGTGGTTTTTGTTCCCCCTTTGAAAACTGTAGCCAAAAAAAAAAAAAAAAACCTCTCCAATAATCATATGTGGATTTGGGAGTATCCCCTGTCTGGCCAGTGCCAGAGTTACTGGGCTATAATTAAGTTGCAGGGATACTAATGGTTATGCTAAATTTTGTTTGAGAAGAGACTTTGACTTCAGTCAGGAGATGATTGCCAGGCAATTCTGAGGAAGGGGGAAAGGGGAAACTCGGGTTGAGAGGTTACAGGTCTAATTCATTCAATAAGATTTTATTGCACCACTAGTATTTACCAATATCGTGGGAGAGACAGAGAGCCAGGTGGAACCCTTTCCTTTCAGGGGCCCTCTAAGAGTTTAAAATCTATTACATCCAATGATAATGGAGTCGTGCCATAGGGTCCTATGTGCATTTCACTTATTCAATTCAAAATGCTCTCAAGAAAGAAAGACCGAGACACTAACACAGACACAGATAACAGAGAGGCACACATGTACACAGAGCAAGAGACAGAGGCAGAGACAGAGGCAGATAGACAGAGATAGAAAGACAGAAACAGAGATATCCATATAATGCATAGAGACAGAGACAGATACTGAGACAGCAGAGATACATAGAGACAAAGACAGAGACAGAGATACAGAGATAGAGACAAAGACAAATAGATTGAGACAGAGACAGAGACAGCTACATACACATGGAGACAGAGACAAAAAGAGAGACAGAGAGACTGAGACAGTGACAGATAGACAGAAACAGAAACAGAGAGAGAGAGACAGAGAGATACAGAGATAGAGACAGAGACAGCCACACATACAAAGAGAGACAGAGACAGAGACACAGAAACAGAAAATCTAAATTATATGCACCAAGTTACAAGATGGCAAAACCAAACCTGCTTAGTTTCTTGGTGGGTTTCAGTCCCCCCCCATGCCTTTCAGAGAGTGAATACTTATTGCCAGAGCATGAGTCTAGAAAATTGGTTCTTCAAAGGTGTGTCATAAATAGGTATGTCCCCACACTATAAGAAACTTACACTTACAATTGGGTATGCAAGGGAATTCACCTTTGCAAGCATCCATAGAGGAATTTTAACTTTTCACAGTTTGCCAAAATTTCTCATGGAAAAGAATATTACACCTTGAGACACACACAAAAAAAAGTTTCAGGCTCACTCCTCTAGAGTCTTCTCTGCACTCATAGATCATTCTTTATGTTTAGGGTGAGAAAGTTGAGAGAGACAACCTTCGTTGACCTACCAATATTTCTAGAAGTTTTCTGCTTTATTCTCTTAGACTTCCTTGTATTTTCTCATGAAAGTAGAAACAATTATCATATAACATAATTTCATTTATGTGTGTGATACCCTTTCAAGAGTATTTTCCCACCCATCAGATGTTTTTTGCCTATACTTATTTTCTCCTGTTTGAGCAGAAATACTAATCAATATCAATATGATACATACATACATATGTAATATATATATATATCACAAATCCTTCATTTTCTCCTTTCCCACACTCATGTGACAGTTCTTAAGCGATGCTTATTTCTTTTTCATAGTTGTACAAATCATCCCTTTTGACTGACAGGTCTTTACAGAAGATTAGACACTGCACTGGACTGAATCTTCTTTAGCCAGGCAGAATTTCACTGGAAAGAAAGATAGAAAAACTGGAAGTAAGAATATACTGAAGTTGGATTGGAGTTAGGAGACCTGATTTTGGCTTCCACGTATATTAACTGTAGAAGTGTAAGCAAGTCACTTTATTTCCTTAAGCCTCAGTGCTCTCATCTGTAAAATAGAGAAAATATATAAACAGTTCTTTGCATATTTAAGTGCTTAATTCATTCTCTGTAGTCATTCAATACTTAAGGTATCTGAGTAATGATAGCCAACCCAAGTTATATGTTATATAACAAACCTCAAAATTTTGTGTAAATATGTGCAATATATTATTATTATATATAGCCTAAATTTCAGACTCCTTTAATATAGGAATGATTTAAATAAAATAAATAGAATAGAATGAAACCTGGCAAGTCCTTTGAAAGTCTCTCCCACTTCTCTTTTTAAAAGAGTGAAAATATAATGTAAACACAGTTTTATACAAAATCTCAGAATTGAGAGATCTCAGGGGTCACTTAACCATGCTTGAAGAAGAGCCCTTTATGTGATATTTAACAAGTGATCATTCAGTTCTTGATCTCACCCCCCAGTGACTGGAACCCAACCCAAAAACTCCCAAGACTTTCCATTTCACTTTTTGGGAAGATTTTCTTCGCATCTCCTCTAAATTTGCACCTTTTCCATCTAGTTTTGCTATGTGTATCCTTCCAGAATAAGTCTGATCCCTCTTCAAAGTGTCAGTCTTTCAAATCCTTAGAAATAACAAAATTCTCAATGTCTTGAATTTTAAGTCTTTTATCATTCTGATTACTTTCCTCTGGATATTTTCTTTCTAAAATGTTGTGTTGCCAACTGAACAGTCATGCAGATATTTCTAACCAGAAGATGATATGATGGGACTATTACCTTCTTATTTTTAAACTAAGCCTCTTAATGCAGCTTCCAGCACAGAATAGCTGAGAATGGGGGCACGCCTTTCCTATCAGTAGACTCCCATGTTCCCATTTTAATTTTGAAATTGGAAATGAAACCTTTTTATTGCCATTGCTGGCCTTTTTCATGGAAAGATGAGAGTCTCTCTTTTGGCATGTGACCATGGTGCATGACACTAGTCTATTTTGGCCCAGAAAACTGGAAGCTTGAGGTGGTATGTGCTGTGTGTATGGCCGGAGCTGCCTGGTCAGCTGCTCTTAACACCCACATGGCAACTGGGGCCAAATGCAAGGGATGGAGCCAAGCACGGAAAACTTTTTCCCCCTCCAATTTTATGGCCCTATTACAATTTTCAAGAATTATAAAATCTTCAGACACAAGCACACTTCATACTATTGTGCTGAGGGAGCATATTGGGATCACACTGCCTGAAAGCAAGCATTTCCAAAGTCTTCTTTGGAAAAAAACAAACTCTGTCCCTTTTGCCCTTCATTCCCCACCCCCAACCCACCCCCAAAACTGATCTTGAGCCTCTGAGGTTCCATGGAATTTAAAGTTCAGCTCCATCTAAAAGCAGTCATTTACATAATGAGACTATACAAGATAGAGTATATATTCAGCCCAATTGTCCCCTTCTAGCCTCTCTGGAATTTCACAGCGGGGAGAGGGGGGGAGGGAGAAGCTCTCTTTCATTGGAGTGTATTCCTCCTCCCATAATGGAGGAAAGCTTGTCTTTGCAGGTTTCTGACAGCCTGACCTCTGACCTTTGATCTGCAGGTCAAGGCACTAAAATATGGTTTTCATTAAATAAGGTAAATAATTGTCAAACAGCTAAGTTAAAACAAAACCCTATAATGATGGGCGAGTCAAATAGTGAATCTGTATTTGCTTCCTTGGAAATTTCTGCAAGCTAGTACTTTTTGCAAATTTTTGTAATAGCATAGAACAAGCTTTGACCTATTTTTCTTGGGAGGAAGGAGGATACAGGGTGAGGGAGTGGTGTCCTTAGTCATGAAGAGATGGTATAATATATTATACTATAAGTTTAAAATCTCTAAGTTTTGTTGATTTGGGATTTTGTCAATAGTGGCACTAGATTCTAAAAAAAGATTCACTGAAAACTCTTACTTTGGAGTGATAGGTACTGGCTTTAAATAAGAAAGACCAATTCATTATCATAAATTAAGAATCTCATCCATTTGTCTATGGTGAATGACAACTGAAAAGGAAGGATTTTGTTGATCGATAGTTTTAGTTATGGTCAATTCACATTTTACAGAAGAGAAAACCGAGGCAAACAAGATCAAGTGACTTGCTCGAGGTCATACAGCTAGTAAATGTTGGAGGCTAGATTTGAACTCAAGAGGATCCTGTGCACCATCTAGCTGTCTCACAAAAAGAAAGTTGGCAGCATGATTAAGTTAAGTTTTCAAAGGCTTGACATCCTGAGATTTCAAGGACCTGGAAACTGATGTTTTTATTCTTGTAGAAGTGAAGGTCTTTGATAGAAAAAACTGTTCTATTTTTGTTTTTGTTTTGTATACACCAAAGGCATGGAGTTTAGTTCACTTATTGAAACAGATACTTCTGCTGGACCCATCATCTTTAGGACCAGATATATAATCAAGGCTAATTAAAAGCTCTAATGTTGAGGATTTTTTTTTCCAGCAGGGTCTAGAAATTCATATTTCTATGTTTTGGGTTGTGACACTTCCCTTCACTTCCTCTGAAATCAATTTCCCCCTATATCCCTCAATTACTCCCAACTCTTTTTTATTTTTCCCAGTAGTCAATGAGAGCATACAAGTAAAAAATTTAAAGGATACATGTAAGCATCACACAGATACTTTGTGCCTTTTTTCTCTCTAATTGAATGCAATCATCATGTAGAATGGTAATTATTCATACATTCTCTATTTCAGTCTCCTACCTTTTCCTCTTTTTCCTTCCTTGGGTACCTGGTTCTTCTGTTAACTTCCCTCTTTACTCAATTTCCAGATTTTTTTTTTTGAAGCAGCTAGGTGGTAGAATGGATAGAGCACTAGTCTGAAAGTCAAGACTTGAGGTTGAATCCTGCTTCCAACGTCACCAAGAATAAGTCATCTAACCTCCTTCAAACTAAGTTTCCTCCTATCTCAGAGAATTGTTATGAAGCTTAGATGAGATACTATAAAAAGTACTTTGTAAGTCTTAAAATGCTATTTTTCTCTGTAAAGAGGGGATCCCTGAGAGATACAAGGAATACCATCCCAGAGAATTCCATTAGGGCAAAACCAAATCTCTTTCTGTTACTTTACCCATCTTCTAATATCCCCACTTAATACCATGACCTATAAATCCCTTTGCAAACCCTTAACAGATATATAAATGCTATAGTTATTGTTGTGTTGCTTTTGATTTATAGATACTGGAATTAAATTTATTCTCCAAACAAAAACTAGGTGATTACCTTGATCCCCAGTACCTGAAAGCTGGTTAAGTTAAATTTCACTTCCTCTCTCGCTTTCTCCAGTATCCTTAAGAGGTTTTGTTGGGGGAGGGGTAAGGGATTCTAGTCTTAATAATTGGTTCCAGTCCTCACTGGTATTATTCCTCCAATTTTAGAGGATCCCTTGTATCCCTGATTCCATTTAACCCTTTAACAAGTTGGATTAGTTTTTCAAAGGAATATTTACTTCAAAGGTATAGTAAAAATAAATATGCAAAAACCTCCCCAACACCCAAAGGGGTATAATCATCCTCTATATCCTCTTAGTCTCCAAAAATAGAGGTTAGTTACATATTTAGATTAGTTCCTTTATAGTTCCACCAAGTTTTCAAGTGGGGCTCAAATCCTAGGCATCCTTGCTTGTCAGGGCTTCCTTGCTAGACTAGTAATAACCAAGAATTCCAGTAGCCTAGAATCCTTCCTTTAAGGTTACTATGTTTGGTTCCCATGGAAATTCTATCATCTAAACCTAAAACTAAAAATGATAAATAAAACAAATTAGAACATAGGGCTTAAAGAGGGCAGAGAACAGAAGGCAGGAAATTCTTCCCATCCCCCAATCTAGTTCTGACTCTCCTGATCAACTCTGCCTTGCTCAGTTCATTTATGATAGTCTTTGGGGGAACAGCATCTTCATTCTCTGCGGATAAGCTGGAAAGAGAGATGGAGTGTTCCAGTCTAAAGATTTTAAAGATGTAGCCTGTTCCAGTTATATAGCCAATGGAAAGAGACTGTTCCCACCCATATAGCAGAACACAACATGTTTTCTCTTAGAAGTTGGTTCCTGGTCTCTCTCACACACACTCCACATTAAGTGATCTGGGCAAAGCCCAATTATACTAGGTTCAAAATCTATGAAAACAGATGGTGGATTCAGCTTTCCAAGTTTGACTTACTAATAATTAAAAATAAAAGAGAGTATTTGTACATTTATTTTTACAATACCTTTGAAGTAAATATTCTTTTGTAAAAACTAATCCAACTCTTAAGGGGTTAAATGAAACTGAAGTACAAGGTATCCCCTAAAATTGGGAGAATAATATCAGTGAGAACTGGAACCAATGAAAAAGATGAGATCCCCTTACCCTCCACTCCAACAAACCCCATTATGGATAGTAGAGAATCCCAGAGGGAAAATGAAATGTAATCTATAGGACTTTCAGATATTGGGGACCAAGGCAGTCACCCTTAATGCTAATTTTTGTTTGGAGAATAAACAATCGGAGGATCCATAATAAATAAAAATAAATAAATAATAGAATGCTTTATAACTTTCTAAATATTTCATATATATATATATGTATGTATATATATGTATATATATGTATATATACATATATATATATTTCAACCCCATTTGGCAGATAAGGAAAATATAAGTAAGTAACAGTAAGTATTGGATACAGGATTCAAACTCAGGACTGCCTAATGCCAATAGATGGAGAATCGAGCACTTTGTCCATTAAACCATGCTGCTCAGGCCAGTGATGTTCCTAGATCTTGGCTGTTTAAAAGTCAAACTATTAGTGGACTCACATTTAAACCAGAATGCTCTAGAAGTTTGTTAATGGGACTTTGCTTGGAGGTAAAGAGAACAAAAGTTCTCTCTTAAACAGATCAGTTTTACATCCTGTTGGCATGGCATCTTGTGTTTTGGAGTTACAGAATAAATTAGGAGATTTTGTTGGATAAAGATAAAAGGCAAACCAAAATGTAAGGAAGAAAAGAAAATAATAATAATTAATATTTAAATAAGATAAAAGAAAATAGTAAAGAGACATATTGTTTTTGTTTCTTGAGAGTTGGTTATGAACCAGGCTTTCTGAGAAGGTGGAGTGGCTAAAATGATGTTTGGAATTCTCTGAAGCCTCAGCATTTGGTATTGGCTCTAACCCAGTTAGTACTCAAGAGTAGATACAGGTTGGAACACCCTGTTCTTCCTTAACTTCTTTCTTTTCTTCTCTTACCTTGATCTTTTGATCCATAAATATTTGGAGAAAAGAGGCCATTCAGGATCCTCTTGGTACAGTTTTAGCTCAAACTGCTAAAACTTTCAAAAGCCTTGAAAAGTTGCAAGACAAGACAAGAATACCACCTCCCTCCCACTGCTTCGAAGATGGGTGAAAGTTTATATTTTCTCTCCTCTTACCCCCAAACACCATCGTTACTCCCACACATTTTATCCCCCACCAGTCCCCTCCCAACTGATTGAAAGTCTTGGTTCTTCTTAGGGGAGGCTTTGGCTGAAGTCCCAGCAAGCAGAATGGGAATGCTTTCTAAGAAAAACACGAACAAGGGAATTACATTCTGATTTGACATTTCTTCACCAAGTTAATTGTGTTCACTCTCGTTGAGATTGTTTTATCCTTTCAACCACAGACTGATCTGCAAAGTCAAGAAAGAAACTCATATTTTTTGTGGGCCTCATAATTACCAAGGGGAAAAAAAAAACCACGCCAACTCACATGAAGTGCCTGAAGTCGTTTTGACAATACATATATATATATATATATATATATATATAATATATATATATATATAACTAGCCACACTGGAGAGATTGTAGAACTTTTTATGCTTTAGCTTTTTAAGGACATGTGTTTGTAGTAGAAAATGCACTGCATTTGTAAGATTTGAGTTGGATTTTCAACTAGGGTAAATTTTGTAATTTTGAGTAAGCTAACATTACGAATATGGATTTCAGTTTCTTCATCTATAAAAATGAAGGCTTACATCAAATGATTTAGATGAAAAAAGACAGATATGTGAGCAAGATAGATAGTATAATTAATTGGATTTGAAGTTGGTTCAAAGGCCAGATTCAAAGAGTAGATATTAAAGTTCCAGGTCAATTTGGAAAGAGGTTTCTAAAGGAGTGTACTAGGAGCCTGCATTGGTCCTTTTGCTAACAGTGCTCTCAATTACTTGAATAAAGGCAAAAATGAAGTTTTTAACAAATATACAAATGACATAGTTAGGAACTTGAATGATAGAGTTTGAATCTAAAAAGATCTCTGCAAGACTAAAAACATGGAATCAAATTGATTAAAAGTAATTAAAATATCAATAGGGGTAAATAAAGGTCTCATACCTAGGTTCAAAAAATCAAGATAAAAAGATAGGTCAGGCATAGTGATATAGTATGAAAACAGAATATGGGAGTTTGAGTGGCTCTACTATATGAGTCAATAGTATAATATTAGAAACAAGAAAGTCAGTGGGGACTTAACAA
This sequence comes from Antechinus flavipes, assembly GCF_016432865.1. Classification (NCBI taxonomy): domain Eukaryota; kingdom Metazoa; phylum Chordata; class Mammalia; order Dasyuromorphia; family Dasyuridae; genus Antechinus; species Antechinus flavipes. Next base: position 65,976,653 of record NC_067400.1, on the reverse strand, counting down.
TGCATTAAGAGAGACAAAGACTCTAGAAACAAGGAAGGGACACCCCTCTAACCTTGTCAACAACATAGAAAGTTTTGTATTGAATCCTGGGAACTACATCTTAAGAAAAAGAGTATCTAGAAGAAAGTCACAATAATGGTGAATGCCTAAAATCCATCCAATGTAAAAAATGGTTTGAGGGAAATTTATGCTGAGGGGGAAAAAAGACATGGAAGTAGAATATGGCAGGGTAGCTGGAAAAAAGTAGAAATTGGATTAACTTTAGCTGTCTTTGTTCCCAGAGAGAAGATCTAGAAAATGAGAGTGGAGTTGTAAATAGGCAAATGTAGGCTCAATGTAAGAAAAAATTTTGAACAATTAGACTTATCCTAAAGTTGAATGAGCAGCCTAGATACCTAGTGGAATTTTCATGAAGATATTCAAATTAAGTCCGAATGACGGAATGATAATTACTAGAAGAAATGCTTTTCTTTTCTTGTTTGTCCTTTGTTCTAGAAGAGGACCATGACATCAGGGAAGTGTTGCTATGACATGCAAGTGAGTTAGACTTAAGTGAGAGAGGCTATGCAAAGTCACCTGCCTCAGTTTCCCCTCCAGAGCCATTTGGGTCCAGTGGCCAGATATGGACCAGCACAACTAGAAAATGGCCCTGGGTGCAATGGGAGACTTTGACCTTTGTAAGCTAAGGTCTTTCCTAGGTCTCTGTTTGACTGAGGCAATACCCATTCAGTGAATAAAGCTAGGTAAGAATTGAGATAGAGTGGCCAATCATTTTGATGGCCTTTTTTTCTTATGCAGTACATTAAGGCCTTGAGAGGAGTCTATCCTGGGGCCAAACCCCTGGAAATGTTGATAACCTAGGAGAACTCATTCCTTATTGATTAATAAACTCCTACTCACTCATCCTTGTGAGTCAGATCCCTAGGCTGTCATCATTCAAACCTAATTCTCCATCCCCTACTGCTCCCTCCCTTTTTTTTTCATCCATAAAATAACAACACAAAAACTTTACTTTACCAATAATCTCCAATTTATCCTGTCTATAACTTGTTTTGCTTGCATGTAGTGTTCCTTTTTAGACTTGGAGCTCCTTGTAAAGAGGGACTGTTTTTCCTCTTTCCTTGTATCTCTGGTACTAGGACAGTGATTAGCACATAGAAAGCATTTAATAACTGCTTGTTTATCCCCTGATTGACTTCAACTCTCAGTGATGCAAACTATATATTGTAAAGATTGTATTGATTCATATTGACAGAGGTATTTTACTCATTTGAGAGTTTTCTATATCATTGAAATCACAGGTATATTTTCCATCTGCTTTGACTTTCCAGCTCTAATATTTCAAATTATCTGGGTCACATCCCTTACCAATTCATCTAGTTTCCTTAATTTTGACCTTAGGAAGTCTTGAAGAAGCACCTTGAATAGTCTGACGCTTTCTTGGAACTTTTCTCCTCTTGCCTCTGTTGTTTGAAGCCACCATTTTGTGTTCTTCCTGCCAATTTATAATTTTTTCTGTCCTTTTTTCCTACTCATCAATTTTCCCCCTAAGACTTTTTTTTCTCTGCTCCTTAACTTTCTACACCACCATCTCTGAACAGCTAATGATTGCCTGCTCCTCATACACCCTGAATAGAAATCTAATTCTTTTTAGTATCTCTGTGACTAAGTGGTAGAAAACTGAGCCTAAAATTAGGAAGATCTAAGTTCAAATTCAGCTTCACAGTTACACAGTTGTGTACAACTGTAATGGGCTGAAGCTCGAGTTGATGCACTGAGGTCCCAAGCACATGAGGCTAAATAGTAATTGGACCATACTCTATTAATATATATGCTTGGAGAAAGAGTGGCCCCCACCCACTCTTTGTGCAAGTCCTGATGTGTTGTATAGGAAATGACATAGGGACGATTTTGGTGGGTGGAGGCAGGGGGGCAGGAAGAGAGGCGGAAAGAGACTGCTGGCTGAGTTCCTGTCGCAGCTGCTCACATTGCTATTGCCATCCCCCTTCATCTCCACAAAGAATAAAGATTGAAGATTTTTCCTTAAACTGAATTCCTGACTCCGGCTGATTTTAAAATACGTGGTCATCACATACAATTCATTTGTACAAGTCATTTAATTCTGTTCATATCAGTGTTCTCAGTGATAAAAATAAGGATAATAACATCACCTACCTTTCAGAGAATTCTTATAAAGCTCTTAGTTTAGTCCTTGGCACATAGAAGGAACTATAGAAATACTTATTCTGTGGCAAGGAACTAGAAACTGAGTAGGTGTCCATCAGTTGGGGAATGCTGAATGAGTTATGGTATATAGATGTTATGGAATATTATTGTTCTACAAGAAACAATCATTTCAGAGATGATTTCAGAGAACTTATATAAATTGATGCTAATGGAAATGAGCAGAATCAGGAGATAATTGTACACAGCAACAATAAGATTATATGATGATCAATTCTGATGGATGCGGCTCTTTTCAACAATGAGATGATTCAGGCCAATTCTATTGGACTTGTGATGGAGAGAGTCATCTGTAAGCAGAAGGAAAACTATGGGGATTGAAGCTGGATCATAACATAGATTTTTCATTTTTTTGTTGTTGTTTTCTTGTTTTTTTTTCTCATTTTTTTTCCTTTTTTGATCTGATTTTTTTTTTTTGCAACATGATACGTGCTGTATAGAAATATGTATAGAAAAATGACACATGTTTAACCTATATTGTCTAGGGGAGGGCGTGGGGGAGAGCAAAAATTTTGGAACACAGGGTTTTGCAAGAGTAAATGTTAAAAACTATCTTTTGCATATATTTTGAAACTAAAAATCTATTAATTAAAAAAATTAAAAAAGAAGTGCTTATTCCTTCCTTCTCTCCCTCATATTTCCTTGATAATGTACAATTGTAGTCCAAGCAACTCTGATAAATTTCTCCAGTATTTAGAAAAGTTAAAAATAAATCTTGAGACCCCATATTTGCATTATACTGGAGAAAATATTAGGCCCTTTCCATTCACAATCACTGTTTTAAGAAATGAGAATTTGCTTTTGTTTTGTTTTGTTTCTTATCACAGACTCCAGGAGAGTTTTAGAGAGAGAGACAAAACTACATTAGGTCAAGGGAATAGATACAATGAATTCAGGGATTTCCCTCTGTATGAAAGATTGTCTTGAAAGGGTTGCTTAGAAAATAAGTGGTAATTTTTCTCTTGATTTTTTAAAAGCATCATGGGCCTTATAGTAAGTGATGCTCAGCCTGCATAATACGAAATAGGATTTGGGGATTGATATTGCTGCCATGCTATGGGACAACAGCATTTTTTTTATCCCAGTATGCTGGATTTTTGAGAAGTTATCAAAACAGAGTTCATCTTACCACTCAGCAAGTTAACAAATAATCTAAAAATTATACAACAGTATGGATTTCATTTAAAAAATCCTCCCTAGAGCCAGAAGTGATTATTTCCTCTTTTCAGCTCAAACATTGTTGTTCTTCAATTGTGTCCAACTCTATGACCCCATTTGGGGTTGTCTTGGCAAAGATGCTGTAGTAGTTTGTTCTCTGATTCTCCAGTTCATTTTACAGATGAGAAAACTGAGGGTTAAAAGACTTGCTCACAAAGCTAATAAATTATTGAGAACAGATTTGAACTTTTGACTCTAGGCCTGGTACTCTATCCATTGCACCACTTAATTGTTCAAATATACTTTTATTTTTACTCCTTGTGCACATCTACCTTGTATAAGGGTTGAATTAAGTGCATCATTTTCTCTGTTAGACTGAAGGCAGGGTCTGTTTCTTATGCAGAAATGTATCTCCCACATGTCTTGCATAGGGTCCTGTTATGATATACATTTTAAGAATGCCTGAAAATTATTCCACAGAGCCAATTCTTTAGCAATGGAGTAAAATGGAGAATCAGTTGTCACCTTCAGATCCACAGTAAGCAGCCATCACTTAAACTACTTAAAACCCATTGACTTAGAATCTGGTCAGAATTAATTTTGGTTCCCGGAGGAGGATGAACAATTAAACACACTTTATTCCTCTTTAGAGAGAGATGATGGACCATGGGTATAGAATATGACATAAGCTGTCAGATGGAGTTGCTATGAAAATCTGCTTAGCTTTCTTGCAGAGGCAGGTAGGTGGTACCATGAATAGAGCTCAGGGCCAGAAATCAGGAAAACCTGAGTTCAAATCCATCTTCAGAACACTTACTAGCTATGTGACTTGGTCAAGTCACTTAATCTCTTTATGTCTCAGTTTCCATAATTGTAAAATGAAGATATGATAGCACCTACCTCACATTGGTGTGAGGATCAAATGAAATATTAGGAAAGATCTTAGCAGTTTCTGGAACACAGTAAACAATTAATAAAATGCTTGTTTTCCTTGCTTCCTTCTTTGTTACAAAGGAAGGAAGGGTCCTATGTGCATATATGTCTTAATATGACATTATTGAGAAATTATTACTTTTTTTAAAAAACAAAAAGCATCAATAAACTTTTTTTTAAGAAAAGAGAAGAAAAAGGAAAAAAGGGTAGCCAAAATTTCTTTCTCTGCATGATATCCTCCTTTGCGTGTATCTTTTCAGCTATGTTATTATAACCCTGTGAGCCTTTGTTTGTCAGTTCTTCACTCAGGCTAAGTCCCAATTCTCATCCCAACCAGCCGCCCTGTCTATGAACAACTTTCCAATTTCAGGGCACAATTCAGGGCTGAGTCTATCTATTTCCCTTATCCCTCTCCTCAAACCTCCAATCTTTCTAACAACACTTCCCATTTATGAAAACACCCCAAGTATCCTATCACCTCATATTTATGCTCTGCAGAAATTTAGTTTTTTATTCAATTTTTGCTTTTCAATTTGAAGCAGAGGATGAGAGAGAAATCCAGTTTCTGATGCCTCTGATTCATTCTCCATTGGAAGGCACATCATTCTTCTCTCTTTACTTTAGGGATTTACACCCCTGCCTAATGGCTGTCTGAGCAAGACCCCACATAGAATGCTGATGGACTGAACCTCAGGAAGAGCAAGCACAAAAAACAATAATAATTTACACAATTCCAACACTTATTCTCTAGACGTGTCAGTGTTCTACAATTACCTAGCCATGATCTTGATGGTAGCAAGTGCTTAATATTAATTTATTGAGTTGAGCTGGATTCCCATCATCCTTATAATGACTATAGTTTTATGATTTCTAAATGGAAACACTCAGATGTTGATAGGAGTATATCAGGTGGCTCCCATGGGGTACAGTGAGTTGTGATAAAAGGCATCAATGACATTGGAATAAGAAAACTAATATAAGCAATCTAAGATACCAGAAGAATTGAGTTCAGATGTTTACCCTGTCACTTACTTACAAGTGGAAGTATTCTATGAAAGTCATTTCATCTTATAAATCTCTTTCCTTATCTGTTATAGAATCATAACATAGGATCTTCATCTAATAGCCACCTATTCCAAACCTTCACTTTATAAATGAGAAAACTAAGGCTTTGATAAATGAAATTACTTGCCAAAGGTTGCACAGCCAAGAAATGTAGGAAAGAGAACAAGAACTCTTGTTCTAATATTTTTTTCCTGCAATCTGCCACCTTCGAAGAAAATAAAATAGTTGGCTAAAGCAAATACAGTCAAGTTTCCTTTTATAAGGGATTTTAAATCTAGGGTCCACTGATATTTTTGAGAGATAATTGGAGTCAAGTGATTTGCCCATAGTCATATAGCATATAAGTGTCTGAGGCTGAATTTGAACTCAGATCTTCCTGACTTCTGGGTCAGTGCTCTATCCGCTATTCCATTTAAATGTCCTAGTCCATAGATCTTTTTAATTCCATAATTGTGTTTCAATATAACTTGCTTTCTTGATAATCCTTTTTTATTTTATGCAATTAAAGACATTATTCTAATAAGTCTATAGATGCCACCAGACTATCAGAAAGATCCATCACACAAACATACACACACACACACACACACACACACACACACACTCTGAAAAGTCTCAAAAGAGTCTAACACTGAGAGAATGGGAAGAGGAGAAAAAGAATTTTCTCTGAAAGATGGATCCAATGACTCCAACTTCTTCCTTAAAAAAAGTCCATCTTTGGAGGATCAATATTTATAATGTACTATTGTATGGTTTCAGGATGTTGAATACTATAATCTTAGATAAATCACAGTCTCGGGTCACCCAAATGTCAATGGAGAGATTTGTGGTAGCTTTAAACAGTTTGAGGAATTGTGTTTATACTTTGTTTTTGAAGAAAAAACAATAATATCACAGGTGATGTCTTGACTCATGCAGCAATTGGATTTAAGTGAGGCAGAGTTACACAAAGCTGTCATTCTCAATCTCTTCCTAAGTGATCAAAGTCCAGTGGAAAGACAATAGTCAAGATGACACTAGCCCAGAGTCATTTACATACCTAAACCTCAGTTTTCTGATCTTTAAAATGGAGAATTAGATTTGACCTCTTCAATTCCCTTCCAGCCTTACCAGTGTGTTACTCCAGTCCTATTATCTCATCAAGTGTAGACTAAGCTCTTACACTCACAGGTGATGATAAGAAGAGCCCTGGTCTTCAAGTTAGGAAAGCTGATTTAAAAATCCTGCCTCACTTACTAGTTGTGTAATCTCTCTTAGTCTAATTCCTTATTTGCAAAATGGAGATAGCAACTATCTTGTTGAGAAAAATCAAATGATGTAAAGCATTAGGAAAACGTTAAAATCATGTAGAAACACTAGCCATTATTATTTGCATTCTCAGTCTGTGCATTGTCAAAAACTGTGGTAAGTGAATTGTTTATATTCTCATGAAGAGACACTTATCTTTGTAAAATGTTCTCTGGATCCAGAGGAAGAGCCTCTGGTAGGCTGAGCTGGAGGAAGCGCTCCAGCCCATCTGTTCTGGGACCAGCACCCCAGCTCTTTACTGAACATGGAGGGGTCTTCTAGGTCACCCCTTGTTTCTAGGATGCATCATGGTTAAAGTACCAAAAAGATAGGGGAAAAGGAGGAAGGATGGGAAAGAGGGCGAAAAGTAAGAAAAATCAAAGGTGTGGGAATGAGGGACAGAATATTCAAAGCCAGATCAGGAAGATTTCTATGTATTTGAACACTATGGAATAGAATATAAACCATAAACAAATGGACATAGCTATTTTTGTCAGTCAGTATTTTTATAGCAAAATAGCAGAGTCTTATTTCATCACAACCTTTTCAGAGTTTATGTTGTCTTTTCTGTCTTTCTTGACATATATTTACTTAACCATAATTTTACTTTTCCAAGTATTTTCACAGATTTCTTCTCTTCACTTCTCTTTTCTTCTCTCTTCTCTTCCTCTCTTCTTCCCTCTCTCCCTTCCTCTCTCCTTTCCTCTCTCTCTTTTCCTCTCTCTTCCTTTCCTTTCTTCCTTCCTGCCTGCCTGTCTTTCTTTCATTCTTGCTTGCTTCCTTGCTTTTCTTTGTTTCTTTCCAGTAGTTGTCTTTTCAATATTGTCAAGAGGCAGGGGGTGGATGAGATGACTTCTCCAGGTCCTTTCCAGACCCAAAATTCTATGATTTCTCTGAGAAACTGATCCAAAAACCTCTCCCTTCCTGATTACTGTGGCCCACAGCCAGTTCACACTCTGCAATTAGAATTTCTCCCTCACAAGGCATTGCTGTTGAATGACTTTTTGGTGACTTTAGTGCCCAAGTTCAATTCACCCTTTGCTTTCCTAATACTCCATTCAGTATGGTAAAGCAAGAAATCAATATGACATCTCACATTTATTCTGGTTCTCATTTATCCTGAATGAAGAAGAGCTAGGTATTCTCTCTTTCAGTGCCTCTGTTTGTCTGTCTGTCACTCTGTCTCTCTCTCTCTCTCCATCTCTGTCTCTCTCTGTTTCTCTGTCTCTGTCTCTCTGTTCTCTCTCTCTCTCTCTCTCTCTCTCTCTCTCTCTCTCTCTCTCTCTCTCTATCATATACAAAAATGCAACATTTGTGAAGCAATATCCTAAGTGTGTTCAAAAGAATGAATGGCTGAAAAAATCGGAAATGTGAATATCATATAATATTATTGTGCAATAAGAATGAGCAATTGTGAGAATTCAGACAATATGGAAAGAGCTTTATGAAGTAATCAGAACATCAATATGCATCATCACTACAATGATATAAAAGACCTCTTAAAGAAGTCAAATAAGTTAGAGAATAGATAATGAAATAATTTCTTCCTCATGGCACAGAGGATAGAGACTAATAACAAAGAATACTGTATATATTGTCAGATGTGGTCATCAGAGTGGATGGTGTTGCCTAATTATTTTTCTTTGTCACAAGATAGAGTTCAATGAAAAATAAAATGGTGGGAGAGGGTTTGGTTTTGGTTTTTTGAGGTGAAGAAGAGGGAGTCTTTTTCTGGGTAAAACTGTGGATATAAAAACAAATTTTTATTTATTATTTTTATAATATTATTTTCTTCCTTTCTTTCTTCTTTCCTTCCTTTCTTTCCTTACTTCCTTTCCTTTCCTCCCTGCTTTCTTCCCTTTCTTTCTTCCTCCCTTCCTCCTTTCCTCCCTCCTTTTTGTTATTATTATTTTTTTTATTTTATACAACTAGAAATATAATCAGAGAGACAAAGATTTCTCACTTTGTAGATATAATATATATATTACTTTTAATTATTATTATTTATTATTAGAGGAAAATTATTACAAATGCATATATCTCAATATTTCTGTGGTATGAATGAGTGTGAATGCTCCCTCCACCAACACAGATTGCAAATCTCCCATACCTTAGTAAATGATTTAATGAATTCCCCTGGCCAAAGTAATCAATCATCCTATAGCTAACTCTCTGACATGCACCTTCCAAATTTAGCTGTGTTAATCCTTGGAAGACAGATAGCAGAATCAATCATCAGGTCCAAACATAAAACCTTTCCAATTTTGTGGAAACTATTCCTTTGAGATCTCAGAGTCACATAACCTCCATGCCGTGAGACATTTAAGTCCAAAATAAATAGAATACAAAAGAGTACCTGCTTGCTTGCCTTGGAAAGTGACAAGAGGAAACAGAGAAATTAAGGATGAAGGTATGAGAAAAAGACAAACATTTGTAAAAATGAAAGTGTACTCTAAGTGAAAGGGGGTTATATCAAAGCCTAATATAAACTTTTCATTTTGAGACAGAATAGTTTTCCCAAAAGTCATTAGGTCACAAAAATTCTCTGTAATGTATAAAATTTGCATTTCTACCTAAGGGTACAGCCAATTCTCAGGATTCCAGCAAGGATTACTATCTGCTTGACTGCAGGTGCTGGATTACAAAATGCAACTGATTCGCTCTCTATCATTTGCATTTCTCCTACTTCCCAGTTCTCCAATAAATCTAGATGTAAATCTCCTCAGTTTATATGACCTGCACAGCCTTGCTTATCCCTTTAGTGTGTCTGTCTTTCCTGCCAGAAGCTTTACATTCAAGATTTCTGTGGCAGAGTGCATGGCTTGTGTTCTTCTGACATGAAATGTAAACTCTGGTTATCATCCATAGGCTTGCTGGGGGACTTGATATGGTCAAAAACCCAACCCAGCAAACCTTCTGGCTTCCTGCCTTCCATGATGATCCAGAGCTTCTTCTAATAACCTCTTCCCCCAGGATAGAAGGGCAAAATGTTTGGTTCAGCACCACAATGTCCCAGAAGAGCCAGGAATATTCTTAGAAGCTATTTATCCTGAACATCAAGATAATCCAACAACAGAATCTGCCCCATCCCGAATCATGACATTGTCATGAACACTGATTACTAGGAAGTCCAATGTTTGGCAACTACAAGGAGGCTGCTTTCATCTTACCCTAAGGAAGAATCTGTTTTTTCCCCCAAGCAGAGCTGTGCAACAACATAACAAGTGGGCTGCTTTTCGAGGTAGTGAGTTCCCTTCAGAGAATAGATAATTAGCCACCTGTCAGCCTGTCAAGAATGATACGATTCTACTTTGCACTGAGTAAAACATTTTAAGGAAGGCTACAATCTGATTCTAGGAATGAAATTAGACAAAACTCTGATAATCCATGATAATCCTTAGGCAATGGAAGTGGATCAAGGAAACAGCAAAGCAATGTTTGCCCCATTATTCCCACTTTGAACAGGTTCTATAGCACCTTCTTAAACTCTTTCTCAGACACGCTGTTTCAATATCTTACTTCTGTCAAGGCTTCCTAGAGTAAGTGTTTCTTTTAGGAAAGTCTCCTGATGATGATTTCAGAAAGTCCTGGAGAGACTTACATGAAAGAATACTAAGTGAAGTGAGTAGAACCAAGAGAACACTGTATATAGCAACAATAAGATTACATAATGGTCAACTGAGATGAACTTGGCTCTTTTCAGTAATGAGGTAATTAAAGATAATTCCAATAGACTTGTGATGGAGAGAACCATTTGCATCCAGAGAGATAACTATGGGAACTGAAAGTGGATCACAGCATAGTATTTTCACTTTTTTATTGTTGTTTGCTTACTTGTTTTTTTTTTTTCATTTTTTTCCCTTTTTGATCTGATTTTTCTTGTGTAGCATGATAAATGTGGAAATATGTTTAGAAGAATTGCATGTTTAACCTATACTGGATTACTTGCTGTCTAGAGGAGGGGGGGAAAGGGAGGGAGCGAGAAAAATATGAACCACAAGGTTTTGCAAGGGTGAATATTGAAAATTATTTTGCATGTATTTTTTAAATTGAAATCTCCTGCTTTCTGTTTCACTGGATGAATCTCTTTCAGAATGTTTAGCATATGTCCTTCTCTAAGGTGTAGTCTTTTCTTATATGATATTTCTTCCCTCTGAACTTTCTATCATAAAACTTTTCTCATGAAACTTAACCTTGGAAGTTCATCATATTTATCCATTGATCAGTGGATCATTGAGTGTAGGCATAGTCCTGACTTTGTCCCTTTTCTGCTCTAAAAGTTTCTAGAACTCACAATTTCTTATTATTTATTATAAAACACAAGCTCCTTAATCTGGCTTTTAAAGTCCTTCAACCTACCTTACTGGGTTAATTGAATGGTTTCCATGTTACAATCAAATTGTTTCCCAAACTCAAAGATCTATAAATCTCAAACTTTGCCATTCTCAAAATTAATGTTTTGCTGGTTTCCTCCTTTTATTCCCCAATATCTTTACACACACACACATTGGTAGTTAGTACGCTCTCATCCTCAACTTTCCTTATGTTATACATGTTTATATACTTATAAATAATAACAAAAATAACAACAACAATGTAGGCATTTACTGCTCCTGAGTTATTACCAAGAAGCAGAGTGATTATCTCTCAATATTTACTCCCAAATTGTGGTGTTGAAGTTACAGTCAGGATGCTGATGACTAAAAATGTAATCAGAAGGGCAAAGATTACTCATATTGTAGATATATCTATTGTTTTCTGGACTTAAAGAAGAAAAACAGCTAGTACTTACAGAGAGTGGACAATTATAATTTTTTGATTAAATGAGTGAATGAATAAATATATACATCCACACAACATACATCCATACATACAATACAAGAAGTCATTTGCCAATCAGTGACACAGATAAGCTGGTTTCTTTTAGTTTGGATTCCAGGATATGTCTTGTAATGCTTTCAGGTTTTAGCCAAGAGCTGGTCAATTTAGCCAGGTTTGCCTGTAGGATAAATAGGAAACAATCAGCTGCCTTGGCTATATGTCAGTCATTAAATAATCATTTATTAAATGCCTACTATGTGCTATGTGTTGTAATGAGAGGAACAGTCCCTTATACCTATCAGACTACTCAGCTACTACCTTTAAAAGGCATCCACTTAGGGATTTGATATTCCAATCAGAAGTAATCCAGATACCCAAGGTCATAATGGTATCTTTTATGTAAGTGTCTGAGACCAGTTTTGAACTGAGGAAGAGGAGACTTCCTGACTCAAGGCCAGTGTTCTATCCATTGTATCATCTAGCTTCCCCAATCCAAGAAGCTCTGAGTTTAATTCATGTCCTTGATGGATGCTGAGTATGTGACTTAATCTGTAAATTAGCATGTAAATTAACATGAAGTTAGCAGGCCATGGCAAGGCTCCTCAGTGCAACCTAGACCAGATTAAAAAATATTTAACAAAATAAATAAAAATACAATGAAACCTTGATAATATATTTTAAAACTAAAGTCCATAGCAATCCAATTTTGTTTGTGTTTGAGCCCACTGCTTTAATTAACTCTATGAGTTATAGAAAATATGCTTACTGTCATTAGTAGAAGGATAGTTCTCATTTATAAATTCTTTCTAGTAGTGAAACCACAGGCTCAGTAATTATCCCTATACTTTGTACTTCTATCTGTAAATTCACTTGTTTTAATTGACAATTCCCTTCTTGTGTGATTCCCAACTCCAACACATGCACACACACACAAACATCTAAATTTGTGTGAAAACACAAACAAGTATCAGTGAGGGGTCTTTTGCACATAAACTCGAGTGCTTTCCAAAAAACTTAGTCTCTGTGAATGGAGTTACTTATTTGAAATATGCAAAAGAGCTGCCTCAGAAGTGCTCTCTCTTATTTAGTTTGACCTCGCCAACTTGTTATATATTTATTGAAAAGAAAATATGACTTACTCTTTGAAAGACTGTCAGATTTCTCTTAAAAAGTTGACTTTTAAAATTTTGTCCTGTTTCTATTGGGAAGCCAATAGGAGCAAGGAAAGAGGCAGGGACAGGGTGATAGTTCTTACTTTGGGAAACCTTGGAGGCAAGGTGCTGGTTTCAACAAACTTAACTATTTACTCTGAATATAAGCCAAGGGGTAAGTGCATTTGTTGGACAGCAAATGAATGAGTGGGAGTTGCTGGATTTTCATGTTTGTGCAAGGAGGGACTTTTGAACAGGGGAATGCAGCTAGATGGACAGAATGATAGACCCGATACCTGCCTTCCCTGCCCTTATCTCTAGTGAGGACATTTTGAAAGTTTGCAAATGGCCCCTCATGCCTTGAATCCAGATTAATACTGATCATAAGAGTATTTTTTCTTGTTTTGTATGTGGCTGGAAATTCTTACTTCTCTCTTGCAGTTCTACATGACCACAACTAAGCTATCCTGCAGCCATGCTATAGTAAGCAACTAGGTTCAGTAAGCATTTGCTAAGCTGTAAAGTCCGTTCTTATGGGACTGAAACTCCACAAAGTTCTATTTGGATGCCCAATCATAGGAATGATCTTTGTTTTGCTGGAACCAAGTTAAAAAAAAAAAAGAGTAAAAAGACTGGATAAATTCGACCACTGTGGATAGACTTTAAGTAAGACCATTCTGCTTTCTTAATAATGAAAACCAGCTTTCATTTAGTTCTTTAAAAATCTGTTGATGCCATTGATATTATTTTCTCCATTTCACAGATAAGGAAACTGAGGCTGATACAGGTTAAGTGATTTTCCCAGGATCATATGACTAATAAGTATCTGTGTCAGGACTTAAGCCTTAAGCCTTGTAAACTATGTCGCTTATTCCCAAAAGCAGCCTGGCTAAAGTTTAATAGTCTAATCCTCTTCCCAATGAATTCTTTGACCCCAGCAATCCATGAAACAATGAAAAGTACAAAATGGCTCTCATTTTCTTCCACTGCTGAGATAATTGTATTCATAACCAAATGTGATTTCCTTAGTGTGGAAACTTTCTCTGTGAGTTCATTGGTGGGAAATGGTTTACAACAGGGCTTCTTAAATTTTTTTCTACTCACAATCCCGTATAATCCAAGAAAGTTTTGTGTGTAGCAGGTATATAACTATATAAACCAAACATTTACTGATAATTAATCATAACTTCATAACCCCTACATTCAGTTATGAGACCCCATTTGGTGTTGCAAACCGTAGTTTAAGAAGCTGGGGTTTATAAGATAGGAGATAGCCTCTCTGAACTTTAAGTAACACTATAAGGTATAAGTGATCTTCTCAGGATCACATAGCAAATGTAAGAGGTCAGATTTGAAACTCTGAGGCAATTATTCTGTCCATTGTGACTGATAATTTCATTGTATCTCAGATAGATACAAAAGATACAAAGAAGGTTCCCTTAAAATATATATATAAACCAAATGGGGAATGGAAGTAGAAGAATAAGATGAAGACTCCAGTAGGTAAGATATGAGAACAACCTTGGATGGGAGAGAGGGATTCAAACAATGATTTAGAGAACATTTGAGAAGGGAAAGATCACTAAAAAAGATTGCAGTAGGATGGTTACTATGAATGGAGAGAAAGAGACAGATTGTAAGAAATGATGCAGAAACCAACACTATAGGACCTAGTATCTGAATGGATGTTGACAGTGTGGGGAGGAAATAATCAGAATGAATCCAAATTATTCAGCCTTGGAAGCTAGGAGATGGCAGAAACAGAAAGAGGGAAGTTGAGAAAAGGGATAGTAGGCCATGGTCAATCCAAGGAAATTTAATGAGAGCAGAAAAACAAAAGAGACAATGGAATACAGTGGAAAGATTGCTGGATTTGGTGTTAAAATCTGGATTCGAATCCAGACTCATTTTCTTCCCCTGTAAAAATGAGAGAATCAAATTCTAGGTGATCTTCTAAAGTTTCTTCTAAGTTTGAAGCGGTGCTTCTATGACTCAAAACAAAATGGCTGATGTAGAGATGTAGAACCTGTGCAAGAAAGGTTGCTTCTGCCGGATTTACTAAGCCCATCTTGGCAAGTGAAAGCAGCCTCATCAAATCCTCAGTCTCTTCTCTCCATATGGCTTCATCCCAAGCCCACAACACAGGGCTCAGGATTACAGTCATCAAGCTGGGGGGGGGGGTGTGTGTGATGGGATTTGCTCTCTACAAGCCCCCCTTCCCCCATATACTCAAGTCCTTTCCTAGCAGCACTTCCCTTCTTCCACCTCCCTCTAAGCAGGGCTCCTGAACATGCCCTACTAGCACTCTTTACTGGGGGATACAGCCCCAACCCCAGACAACTTGTGTTTATTTGGGGTGTATAGAAGAGCCTCCTGGCTACAAAAGGGGTTTCACATTCCAGAGTTCGTTATGATTTCCATCAAGCTCTGTCAGTCAAACCTTTTACTGGGAATGACAAACTGGCTTTTCTTTCTTTCCTTGATAATGCTTTACAAAGAATCTGGGGGACCACACGAGTTGAAGTCTGACTCCCTCCCACACCTGCCTGCCCCATTCTCCATCCCCCAAACCAACCCAGCCCTTCAGAGTTTTAGAGGAGTAGACAGAGAGATTGTTCCTCTGTCTGTTCTTATTATTATAACTCAATCCCACTGATCCCTGTTGGTTGGGGGGTGGGGAGGGTTAGAAACCTGAGGGAGCTGAGAGTCACAGTCTCATTATCACCAATAGTTTCATCTTATTTTTACTCATCCACCCTGTTTCCTTGAATCTGTTTCCAAAGATCCCCTGGCTGTGAAAGGGATATGGGGTCGAGGGTAAGAGGCCAAATGATCCGCCTTCTCTACTTCTATGACTCTCCTAAACTGTATTCCACCAACCAGGATTCTCTTTTAATCTATTAATATCTGAGAATTAGAGAGACACCTGGTATTCTTTGTGGGAGCCAAAGAGGTATCTTGTCTTGAACCAAGAACAATTGGTAGTTTTTATATATAGATACACACACAAATTTCATTTCATAGCTGCAATCTGTAATTGGGATTTGGGTGATGAGAAAAAGAGTGGGGGAAGGAGGGAGGGAAGGAGAGAGAGATGAAGACAGAGACAGACAGAGAGAGAAAGACAGAGACGGAAATAAACAGAGATAAGGACATACATATAGAGACAGAGAGAGAGACAGACAGACAGACAGACAGACAGAAACAAAAACAGATACACACAACGAGATAGATAAAGAAACAGTCAGAGAGAAACAGATACAGAAAAAGACAGAGACAGAGAGGAAGAGAGAGACAGACAGACAGAGAAAGACAGAGACAGAAATAAACAGAGACAAGGACATACATATAGAGACAGACAGAGAGAGAGAGACAGAAACAAAAACAGATAGACACAAAGAGATAGAGAAACAGTCAGAGAGAAACAGATACAGAAAAAGACAGAGACAGAGAGGAAGATAGAGACAGACAGAGAAAGACAGAGACAGAAATAAACAGAGACAAGGACATACATATAGAGACAGACAGAGAGAGAGAGAGACAGAAACAAAAACAGATAGACACAAAGAGATAGATAGAGAAACAGTCAGAGAGAAACAGATACAGAAAAAGACAGAGACAGAGAGGAAGAGAGAGACAGACAGACAGAGAAAGACAGAGACAGAAATAAACAGAGAAAAGGACATACATATAGAGACAGAGAGAGAGAGAGAAAGAGAGAGAGAGAGAGAGAGAGAGAGAGAGAAACAAAAACAGATAGACACAAAGAGATAGATAGAGAAACAGATACAGAAAAAGACAGAGACAGAGAGGAAGAGAGAAAGAGAGAGAGACAGAGACAGAGACACAGAGAAATCCATATATCAGGAACTAGAAGGACTCTCAGAGATTACCTACTTTAATATTCTTACTTCATAGTGACAGCTCTTAGATTGAACTCCCTGAGGACAGGAACTATTTCACTTTCATCTTTGTACCTTCAGAATGGTAGCTTACACACAGTAGGTATTTTGCGTAAATTGTCTTTTAATTTAATTGCTATCGAAAGATTAATAAATGCTTCTTCATTGATTTAGAGATAATAATGGCTAGTATGTATACATATAATCATTTTAAGGTCAGCATAGCACTTTACCAATATCATCTTTGCAAGAATCCTTGGAACTAAGTGCTACTGTCAGCCTACCAATGTTACAGATGAGAAAATTGAGACATACAGAGTTTTAGTGAATTGTCTAATTTTGGACAATGTTTACTCCAAGATTTGAACTCAAGTTCTTCCTGAGCATAAATCCAGTGCTCTATCTTCTCACCCCCTAGATGCAGGACCTAAGGTTAAGGCTAAGGCAGAACTGCAATGGGAAATTGAAATACCTGATTCTAGAATATATTCTCTGTCAGGTACAAGCTCTTAAGAGAGCAAGGAATTTCTAGAAGCTATAATATTCCACTCTGAAATAAATAATGCATATGATGATTATTATAGTTAAGGAGGGACTTGTGATTTCATCAGCGGGTAATTCCACCCAGATTCTAGCACATTAGAGACTTTATCTCTGGGGTGATCAGCCTGGGATCATAAAACATCATAGGTCTGATGTTCCATAGGACTTTAGTCCATGTCTTCTTGAATCCAAGATTGGCTCTCTACCACTCTGCCACCTTGACTGTCCCACAAATAATAACAATAATAGCTAATGTTTCTACCGGGTTGTGTATAGCTTCCCTCATCACAGACAATTCCATTTACATAACCATATTTACAAATCCATTTCTCCACTGACTAGCCTATGGGAGGGACAGCAGGGAGGGAAGAGGCTTCATTGTTAAATCCCCATTCCTCCCCAGAATATACTCCTTACTTCTACTATGCTCCCACTTTTCATTATGAAACTCTGGAATCTCCACCTCAGACCTTGCAGACCCAATTCAATTTAATCCAGTAAACATTTACTAAACCCCAACTGTGTACCATGTCTCTAAAGACTCAATTCAATTCAATAAGCCTTTATTAAACACTTACTATGTTCCAGGTCTCTGCAGACTCAATTCAATAAACATTTATTAAACATCTGGGGACTGTATTAAGCATTGGGGATACAAAAAGAGGAAAAACACAGTCCCTGACTTCAAAGAGCTTACAATCTAATAGGGGAGACAATATTCAAACAAATCTATACAAAGCATACTATATGGAGGATGAAGAGGAAATAAATGACAGGGGGAAAGTACTAAAATTAAGAGGAGATGAAGAAAGTTTTCTGTCTGTGATGGGATTTTAGATGGGACTTAAAGAAAGCCAGAGCAATTAGTAATCAGAGAAGAAATGGAAGGGCAATCCGTGTAGCCAGAGAGAATGACCAGAGCTGAGAAATGGAGGCCAATGTCACTGCACTAAAGTGTTGGACTTTACTGGGGAGGAAGGTGTGAAATAGGAGTGGGCTAGGTTATGAAAGGCTTCGAATGCCAAACAGAGCAGACTCTTCCTCTGAATGGATGTCTTTTCCCCCAGTGCCAATCATTTATTCTCTTCAGGCTACACTCAGAAATTCTACCTTCCTCAGATTAGGTTACTTCTGTCTACCTCCCATCCTGCCACCCTACCTTTTCAACTTTCTTTTTTGTGTTGTCTTTCTCCATTAGAATTTAAGCTTTTTAAGGATGGGGATTATTTTTTTCTACTAGTGTTTGCCTTCCCAGAACTTAGCAAGTACTTGGGAGATAGTACAGCTATTCCTGTCACATCACAGGGGTTAAAACACCATGGTCTAGAAAATCTGTGTACATTTTTTTAACCCTCCTTTCATACCAGAGAAGAATTCTGATTTCTTTCTTTTTCTCTTATGGGATATTTACAATAATTTACTGTAAAAATTGGGTTGGTTTTATACTCTACATATATTTTATGCATTTCTGAATTTCTAAACTTTTTCTGTGTCATCTGCTGGTCTTTGTGTCTCATCTGCGGTTTTGGCAAACCCCCTTCCAAAAGATTCCAATTTAATTTCTTATGCCAACCTATAATAAAACTACAATGTGGAAAGCTGTGATGTGAAATAACTGTAAGTGTTTTCTATGCTAGTTGACTGACTCAGAGATGGATTTAAGATATTTGCTACTTGTATGATTTGAGACAAATCATTTATCTTCTCTGGATCTCAGTTTTCTCCTCTGTAAAAAAGAGAAAATCAGACTACATAATTTCTGAGATCTCTTCCTGTTCTAAATCTTTGAACCTATGAAAATCATTTGCAAATATGGATAATAAAACCTAACAAGGTCTGGTCATGGTAGAAGATGATCCCAGGATTCTCGTTCTTTCAACATTTATTAAGAGTTTCCTATTGGTCAGGCACTATGTTAAGTACTAGTTATACAACAAAAAAGCAAAAACACTCCCTTTCCCCAAGAAAAATTTTATATATAAAATATAATGTAAATTATTCTAGGAAATGAGAAAGGCAACACACATAGAGAAGAAACATAGAGTAGACAGAAGGTGACTTAAGAGAAAACCCAGAAATGTCTTCTAGAGAAGATAGTCTTTAAGATTAGTCTTGAAGGCAGGGAAGGATTATAAGAGATCAGACACAGAAGTCAACTAAAGCAAACAAAGGAAATGGAACAGTGATCATCATTTGTGAGGGACAAGTTGGCCAGAACAACATAGATTATCTGGAGAGTAATAATACTTAAGGAGATGCTGGAAGATTCTCAAAACCTATCAAGTACAAACTCTGACAGGTCCAACGAAGTTTAAGTTCAGAGGGCTCATCAACAGCTCCTTGAAAGTCTTTATATCCCCACTTTTCAATACAGTTCCCAATTCATAGTGAGTGCTTAATAAATGTTTATTGGCTAAAGGACTGACTACTAGGTGAGGACTTTTATTGGAGAAAACAAGCATAACATCTATCATTAAAGTGAAATTTGGGAGTGCAGGGAAATCTCATGCTAATGAAATAATGAACTTTTTTCAAAAGCTAAAGTAGGGGCCATGCAGTTTAGTGAGTGAGACAAAGTTTGAGCAAAAATAAGTATTGCCTTCTAAAACAAGGGGACTTTCAGCACACATACATAATTATATTAAGAATGACATAAAATATTATTCTTATTCTTACTATTATCTTATTTGAATCTCATGGTTACCCTGTAATACAGATACTATCAATCATTCAACAAGCATTTATCCAGGACCTCCAATATGCTAGGTCCTGAGGACACAAGTACAAGAAAGTGACATCTGAACTGAATCTTAAAGATTTAACAACTGACTTTTGTAATTGCTATCATTGCTTCATAATGCGTCACGTCACAGAACTTTAGAGATGGAAGAACCCTTAGAAATCATCTAATCCTGACTTATTTTTATATCTGTATAATTTGAGATCCAGAGAAAAGAGAAGATTGGAGGACAGATGACCTCTAAGGTTTCCTTCCTTCTCTGAAATAATGATGATGAAATGATTTGTCCAAGATAGAAACTAAAAGGTCTGAGATTAGAACTCAAATCTTTTGGCTCCAAACACAGAACTCTTTCTATTACTCAACCTATCATGGAAAGTCCTTATCTAAATATAATTTAATTACAATTAATAGTAATTGAATTCCCTCATGCTATAATAGAAACCTGATTTCTTCTTTTTTTTCTGCCTCCTTAGAAGTAGACAGTTTGTGTTCAGGGAATAGGAAAGTTATGTAATCATCTTTTATATATTAAAATTGTTACCTTGCCTTTTTCCCTCTGTTTCCCCTCTGAAACTCTTCCCTGCTGAGTTATTCCAACCCAGACAGCCATTGCTGCATTAATCTGTGACGTCCAGGAGCTATTCCTAAGGAGAGCATAACACACAAAGCATGTAACATGCTGCATGTAGAGGGCACCTCCGACCGAGTAAGAACTTGGGCTAATGACTTCTGTGGCCCATCCATCAGGGCCTGAGCTGAGCACAGCAAACATTCTGAATTTCCATGAAATAAAATCACTGGAGCATGGAGCTCCGCTCCATTGGCTCAGTCATAGAGAGGCTTAATTTGTTCCCCAAATGGGGGTCGGGGTGGAGAGGGGAGGGCGGCTGAAAGAATCTTTTTTTAAGACTCTCACAGTGACCTCTGTCTGAGCAAATATTTAATCTCCAACAAAGGCACCTCACTGCAGGGCCCAGCCTCTCCGCCTGAATTTGGGCAGGGGGCTGTTCTGTGGATTTATGAGGTGACGTCAGGTTGAAGCCCAGGATGCCTGGGCCTGAACTGTGTTTAACACACTCCTGGATTGTTTAATGGACCTGCTCCTGAAGGGTTTCACATTCCTTCCCCATCTAAACTTTATTGAAATGGCAAAGATGGAGGAGAGAGGGTCGTCCCTACCACCACCCCCATCCAGAGAAATCAGACTGGTTAAACTCAACTCTTTCCCTCCCCATTCCCCATTAACCTTCTCCCTGGCCCCTCTCAAAAGCTTTTCCCTAGGGGGAGGAAATGAAGAGCTGAAAAGTGTTTGCAGGTATGAGTTTAAAGCCTTAAACTCTTGTATTATGTTAACAACTCTTCAGGACTTCAGTTTTAAAGAAATGGACGGTTTCTTGATCTGATCAATTTAACTAATCCTGGACTTCCGGCCAAGATGGCGGAGAGGAAATACACTTCTGTGTAATCTCCGTGTTTTTCTCTCACTATTCATTTCATTTCATGCCTCTGAATTAATGCTCGACTGAAAAAAAACCATACAATTACTTACCAAGAGAAACCATCCTTGAGACTCGTCAAGAAAGGTCTGTTTTTGCGCGAGGGCGGGGACGGTATTTGGAAGCAGTCTGCGGGCAGCAGCGGCAACCAAAGCACAGATAGCAGCTCAGAACCGGGTGGAGCGGAGTGGGGGTAGGACGCGATCGCAGCCGTGAGCTCTGCGGTGAGAGCTTTGCTATAGGAGCAAGTCAGCAGCCCAGCAGAGAAGCTAAAAACACCGGGGTGAAGAATACAATCCCAAGCAGCTGGAGTTTCTCGGGACCTGGCCACCCCTCCCCCACAGTGTCTTAGCCCGCTCGGATCTCAGAGCGCTCGGATCTCAGTGCGCAGGCGCCATAGCACAGTAGGACCTGTGCCTCACGAATACCCTGCCCCTCCCCCAAAGAAAGCAGCCTCCATTCAAGGGGTTTTTTTTCCTTCTGTTTCTTTGATAGTTTGTCTTTGATAAATAGACAGAATGAGCAAGAAACTGAAAAAGAATTTAACCCTGGACAGCTTTTATACAGATAAAGAGCAGACTCCAAACCCTGAGGAGACTAAAAACAAACAGTCCCCAGGTGAATCCCCGAAGGAAGAGACCTTATGTCCCTCAGCACAGATAAATCTCATGGAGGAAATTAAAAAGGCTCTCACAAGGGAGCTAGAAGAAAAATGGGAAAAGGAGAGGGAGGCTCTGAAAAAGGAGAGGGAGGCTTGGCAAAAGAGCCTGGAGAAGTCAGTTAAAGAGAGAGTGGATAAAGAAACCAAATCCTTGAAAAATAGGATTAGTGAACTGGAAACAGAAAACAGCTCTCTAAAAAACAAAATTGGCGAAATGGAAAAAAATTCCACAGAACAAAAGAACTCAATTGGACAATTAGAAAAAGATCTTAAAAAAGTGAGTGAAGAAAATACCTCACTGAAAATCAGGGTCGAACAATTGGAATTGAATGACTCGAGGAGACAAGAAGATTCAGTCAAGCAAATCCAAAAAAATCAAACAATGGAAAAGGATGTGAAATACCTTCTGGGGAAGACAACAGACCTGGAAAACAGATCCAGGAGAGACAACTGAGAATCATCGGACTTCCAGAAAAGTATGATGAAAAAAAAAGCCTGAACACTATCTTCCAGGAAATTATCAAAGAGAACTGCCCAGAAGTCATAGAAACAGAAGGTAAAATAGACATTGAAAGAATTCATCGATCCCCTACTGAAAGGGATCCTAAAATCAAAACACCAAGGAATATAGTGGCCAAATGCCAGAACCCTCAGGCAAAGGAAAAAATACTGCAAGCGGCTAGAAAAAACCAATTCAAGTATCAAGGAGCCACAATAAGGATCACCCAGGATCTGGCAGCATCCACATTAAAGGATCGAAGGGCCTGGAATATGATATTCCGAAAGGCTAAGGAACTTGGTATGCAACCAAAAATAACTTACCCAGCGAGATTGAGCATCTTTTTCCAGGGAAGAAGATGGACATTCAACGAAATAAGCGAATTTCATCTATTTCTGATGAAAAAGCCAGAACTTAACAAAAAATTTGATCTACAAGCACAGAACTCAAGAGAAATCTAAAAAGGTAAAGATTAATCTTGGGAACTATATTTCGGCTGTAAAGATGTATAAA
Source organism: Antechinus flavipes (assembly GCF_016432865.1). Taxonomy (NCBI): domain Eukaryota; kingdom Metazoa; phylum Chordata; class Mammalia; order Dasyuromorphia; family Dasyuridae; genus Antechinus; species Antechinus flavipes. The sequence continues at coordinate 65,953,637 of NC_067400.1, read as the reverse complement.
GAATACATGTATACCTTGTTCTAGAAACTAGTTGTGGAAAGGACATTGTACTAGAAAAAAGGGAAAGTGGGGGTACTACATTTCATGAAGAGGCAAAGAAAACCTAGTAAATCTGAGAGAAAGAATGGAGAGGAATGAAAATAGTGAGTATTTTACTGCTTTCAGAATTGGCAGTAAGAGAAGAATTTTAGACATATTCATTCTATGGTGAAACTTCTCCCACCTCATTGAAAAGTGAGAAGGGAAAAGTGAAAAAGGAAGGAATAAGCTAAGTGGAAGGGAATACGGTAACTGGGAGGGAAAGGGGTAAGTTGGGGGGGGGGAACTCTAAGGGGGGGGAGGGATACTGAAAAAGGGAGGGCTGTGAGAAGCAAGGGGAGCTCACAAGCTTAATACTGGGAAGGGGGGTAAGGGAGGGGGTAAGGGAGTAAGAAGGGAGAAAAGCATAAACCGGGGTTAACAAGATGGCAAGTAATACAGAATTGGTCATTTTAACCATAAATGTGAACGGGGTAAACTCCTCTATAAAGAGGAAGCGGTTAGCAGAATGGATTAAAAGCCAGAATCCTACAATATGTTGTATACAGGAAACACACCTGAAGCGGGGTGATACATGCAGGTTAAAGGTAAAAGGTTGGAGCAAAATCTACTATGCTTCAGGTGAAGCCAAAAAAGCAGGGGTAGCCATCCTGATCTCAGATCAAGCTAAAGCAAAAATTGATCTAATCAAAAGAGATAAGGAAGGGCACTATATCTTGCTAAAGGGTAGAATGAATAATGAAGAACTATCTATATTAAATATATATGCACCAAGTAGTGTAGCATCTAAATTCCTAAAAGAGAAATTAAGAGAGCTGCAAGAAGAAATAGACAGTAAAACTTTAATAGTGGGAGATCTCAACCTTGCACTCTCAGAATTAGATAAATCAAACCACAAAATAAATAAGAAAGAAGTCAAAGAGATAAATAGAATACTAGAAAAATTAGATATGATAGATCTCTGGAGAAAATGTAATGGGGACAGAAAGGAGTACACCTTCTTTTCAGCAGTTCATGGAACTTATACAAAAATTGATCATATATTAGGACATAAAAACCTCAAACTCAAATGCAGTAAGGCAGAAATAGTGAATGCATCCTTTTCAGACCATGATGCATTGAAAATTACATTCAATAAAAAGCCACAGGAAAGTAGACCAAAAAATAATTGGAAACTAAATAATCTCATACTAAAGAATGATTGGGTGAAACAGCAAATTATAGACATAATTAATAACTTCATCCAAGAAAATGATAATAATGAGACATCATACCAAAATGTATGGGATGCAGCCAAAGCGGTAATAAGGGGAAATCTCATATCTCTAGAGGCCTATTTGTATAAAATAGAGAAAGAGAAGGTCAATGAATTGGGCTTGCAACTAAAAATGCTAGAAAAGGAACAAATTAAAAACCCCCAATCAAACACTAAACTTGAAATTCAAAAAATAAAAGGAGAGATCAATAAAATTGAAAGTAAAAAAACTATTGAATTGATTAATAAAACTAAGAGTTGGTTCTATGAAAAAACCAACAAAATAGACAAACCCTTAGTAAATCTGATTAAAAAAAGGAAAGAGGAAAATCAAATTGTTAGTCTTAAAAATGAAAAGGGAGAACTCACCACTAACGAAGAGAAAATTAGAGCAATAATTAGGAGTTACTTTGCCCAACTTTACGCCAATAAATTCGACAACTTAAATGAAATAGAAGAATACCTCCAAAAATATAGCTTACCTAAACTAACAGAGGAAGAAGTAAATATCCTAAACACTCCTATCTCAGAAAAAGAAATAGAACAAACTATCAATCAACTCCCTAAGAAAAAAACCCCAGGACCAGATGGATTTACATCTGAATTCTATCAAACATTTAAAGATCAATTAACTCCAATGCTAAATAAACTATTTGAAGAAGTAGGGATTGAAGGAGTCCTACCAAACTCCTTTTATGACACAGATATGGTACTGATACCTAAACCAGGTAGGCTGAAAACAGAGAAAGAAAATTATAGACCAATCTCCCTAATGAATATTGATGCTAAAATCTTAAATAAAATATTAGCAAAAAGATTACAGAAAATCATCCCCAGGATAATACACTATGACCAAGTAGGATTTATACCAGGAATGCAGGGCTGGTTCAATATTAGGAAAACTATTAACATAATTGACTATATCAACAACCAACCAAACAAAAACCATATGATCATTTCAATAGATGCAGAAAAAGCATTTGATAAAATCCAACAGCCATTCCTAATAAAAACACTTGAGAGCATAGGAATAAAAGGACTTTTCCTTAAAATAGTTAGGAGCATATATTTTAAACCTTCAGTAAGCATCATATGCAATGGGGAAAAACTGGAACCTTTCCCGGTAAGATCTGGAGTGAAGCAAGGTTGCCCACTATCACCATTATTATTCAATATTGTATTAGAAACACTGGCCTCTGCAATAAGAGTCGAGAAAGAGATTAAAGGAATTAGAGTAGGCAATGAGGAAACCAAACTATCACTCTTTGCAGATGATATGATGGTATACCTAGAAAACCCCAGAGATTCTACTAAAAAGCTATTAGAAATAATTCATAATTTTAGCAAAGTAGCAGGATACAAAATAAATCCCCATAAATCCTCAGCATTCTTATACACCACCAACAAAATCCAAGAACAAGAGATACAAAGAGAAATTCCATTCAAAATAACTGTTGATAGCATAAAATATTTGGGAATCTACCTACCAAAGGAAAGTCAGGAATTATATGAGCAAAATTACAAAAAAGTTTTCACACAAATAAAGTCAGACTTAAATAATTGGAAAAATATTAAGTGCTCTTGGATAGGCCGAGCAAATATAATAAAGATGACAATACTCCCTAAACTAATATATTTATTTAGTGCTATACCAATCAGACTTCCAAGAAAATATTTTAATGATTTAGAAAAAATAACAACAAAATTCATATGGAACAATAAAAAGTCGAGAATCTCAAGGGAATTAATGAAAAAAAAATCAAATGAAGGTGGTCTAGCTGTACCTGATCTAAAATTATATTATAAAGCAGCAGTCACCAAAACCATCTGGTATTGGCTTAGAAATAGATTAGTTGATCAGTGGAAAAGGTTAGGTTCACAAGACAGAATAGTCAACTATAGCAATCTAGTGTTTGACAAACCCAAAGATTCTAAATTTTGGGATAAGATTTCATTATTTGATAAAAACTGCTGGGATAACTGGAAATTAGTATGGCAGAAATTAGGCAAGGACCCACACTTAACACCACATACCAAGATAAGATCAAAATGGGTCCATGACCTAGGCATAAAGAACGAGATTATAAATAAATTAGAGGAACATAGGATAGTTTATCTCTCAGACTTGTGGAGGAGAAAGAAATTTGTGACCAAAGATGAACTAGAGACCATTACAAATCACAAAATAGAAAATTTTGATTATATCAAATTAAAAAGCCTTTGTACAAACAGAACGAATGCAAACAAGATTAGTAGGGAAGTAACTAACTGGGAAAACATCTTTACAATTAAAGGTTCTGATAAAGGCCTCATTTCCAAAATATATAGAGAACTGACTCAAATTTATAAAAAATCAAGCCATTCTCCAATTGATAAATGGTCAAAGGATATGAACAGACAATTTTCAGATGAAGAAATTGAAACTATTACCACTCACATGAAAGAGTGTTCCAAATCACTATTGATCAGAGAAATGCAAATTAAGACAACTCTGAGATATCACTACACTCCTGTCAGATTGGCTAAGATGACAGGAAAAAACAATGATGAATGTTGGAGGGGATGCGGGAAAACGGGGACATTGATGCATTGTTGGTGGAGTTGTGAACGAATCCAGCCATTCTGGAGAGCGATCTGGAATTATGCCCAAAAAGTTATCAAACTGTGCATACCCTTTGATCCAACAGTGTTTCTATTGGGCTTATACCCCAAAGAGATACTAAAAAAGGGAAGGGGACCTGTATGTGCCAAAATGTTTGTAGCAGCCCTGTTTGTAGTGGCTAGAAACTGGAAAATGAATGGATGCCCATCAATTGGAGAATGGCTGGGTAAATTGTGGTATATGAATGTTATGGAATATTATTGCTCTGTAAGGAATGACCAGCAGGATGAATACAGAGAGGCTTGGAGAGACCTACATGGACTGATGCTAAGTGAGATGAGCAGAACCAGGAGATCATTATACACTTCGACAACGATATTGTATGAGGATGTATTCTGATGGAAGTGGATTTCTCTGACAAAGAGACTTAACTGAGTTTCATTGGAGAAATGATGGACAGAAACAGCTACACCCAAAGAAGGAATACTGGGAAATGAATGTGAACTATTTGCATTTTTGATTTTCTTCCCGAGTTATTTTTACCTTCTGAATCCAACTCTCCCTGTGCAACAAGAGAACTGTTTGGTTCTGCAAATATGTATTGTATCTAGGATATACTGCAACATGTTTAGCATATATAGGACTGCCTGCCATCCTGGGGGGGGGGGGAGGAGGGAGGGAGGGGGAAAAAACGAAACATAAGTGATTGCAAGGGATAATGTCGTGTAGAAATTATCCTGGCATGGATTCTGTCAATGCGAAGTTATTATTAAATAAAATAAAATTTAAAAAAAAAAAAAAAAAAAAAAAAAAATTTAACTAATCCTAGGGAGGGAGCCAAACTGAAAATTTATGATCTAGGTAACGGAGAGATCTGGCAGGATTTAGACCGGATTCTGGGTCTCTGGGTCCAACTAACACAGAGCACCTTTGTGAGAGATTGGAGACAGACAAATGGATTTAGAGAATTTCAGAGGGAGGGTGGTGAAGGGGGAGGATTGGGGAGTGTGTTACTGGGGGTGGAAAGTGAAAAGTGGGGTTGCTCTGAGAGGAGGAAGAAAGTACTTGTTTGGAGGAAAAGACTAGGAAGAGGTGGGAAATACAAAGATCCCAGAGGCAAATATATAGGTCTGGGAAGAGCCTAGGACAATGCCTTGTGCATATTAAGTACTCAATAAATATTTGTTGATTGATTGGGATGTTAAGGACAGAAAGATGGAATTCTAAGAGACTTCATTTATTCATAGGAATAAAACATTGTTTTCAAAAGTTATTTTTGCAACTTGGCAAGGTTGGAGAGTGGGAGGTTTGAGGCGCCTGAGGGAAGGTAAGAGAGAAGAGTGTTCCAAAAGGGGACTAGACAGGAGTTCTTAAGGATTAGGGGCTAGAGAGGTGAGATAAGTAGGGAATAAAAATAAGTTAAGAAAATAATTCCGTATGTATTACCCACGTACAGATTTTCTTTGGCTTCATATCCACTCCAAATTAAAGCTCACGAGTCCCATCTATGGATGCATTTACTTTTATTAGCCAGAAAATGCAGTTCAAAATAAAGTTATTTAATGAAAACCTTGAGGAGTCCTATACGTACATCACACCTTTATCCAAATTACTTGGAACATCTTTAAGCTAAGTCTACATCAGGTTCCAAAACTATCAGTATGGATAATTAAATCAAAAATTAAATTGCTTAAAAGATTGAGTCCTTATTGCCAGATGAGTTCAAGTCAAACCAATTAAGACTTAATAGATATGGGATCAGGCAGTCAATAAACATTTATTAAGCACCTCCTATGTGTCAGGCATCATACTGGGGATACAATAAAAGGCAAAAGATAATCCCCTCTCTTGAGGAAATCATAGTCCAATCAAGGAGACATGATAAGTGTATAAACAAATTATAGGTAGGCTACATGGTGGAAAAATATTTTTAAAAATTTAAAAATTGTGATTCACGTCACTAGGTTAAATGTTATTCCTTGTGTGCTCTTATTGAAAGGTGCTGAGCTTCTGCTTTGGAAGCTCTATGCTCCCACTGGGAACATTAGAGAATTATGCAGCCCAGAAAGTAATCATGGAGGATACCAGCAAAATCATGAAGATGGCCAAATTGGCTTTTTTAGCACATCCTACCTCATCCTTGACTTTATGTTCCCAACTAGAAGCCTGCCTACTTCCCAAGTATTTAGTATCCTCCCTTTCCTGTAATATTGCAGGGCTTAGAGATGAAAATTACCTAGTCCAATGCTAAGCTCTGTGGCTTCCTAGAGCCACCAGTTCTATTCTCTAATATTATGTTCCAAAATTTGGATTGAGGTCAAAGCAAAAGTTTGTTCACACTTAATTAGTCATCTACAAATAGAATAAGAAGCTTAGGGAAGTAGAGGGTCCTCTTTCTTGGAATTATTTGAGCAGAGCCTGGGTAACCACTTACCAGGAAGTTTATCTGTTCAAAGTATTTTGTAAACCATCAAATGGTATATAAAAGTGAATTATCTTTATTATTAAGCTCCAAGTTCTCTCTCAGCTATCCTGTGGTCTCTTAAAAGCTACTCTAAAGTGAGAAGGCTGCCTTCCATTCTTATTTAAGGAAGAATAAGGAGCAGGAGATGGTGAGACGTAGCTAAGAAAGTACAGCCCAGTTAGGATGAAAGAACCCCATAAAGTGGAATTCTGGGATTCTAAGCCTTGCTCAAATAGAAGCCTCCCAAAAAACAAATTGAAAGCTCTTTAGTAAAGAGGAATCATGGAATGGAATGGAATGCAAAGCTGGAGGATGTCCCTTAGGGGTCACTTAATTCCACTCTTTCATTTTATAAATGAGGAAAACAAGACGCAGAAATATTAAGTGATTGGTTTAAAGTCATATAAATATTCCTCACTGAGCCACAATTTGGAAGTGGTTCCCAAACTCTAAATTCAGCTGAGCTTTGGACCCATCTGCTTCGCACAATGGGGTGAGCAAGATGACCTTCCAAGGCTCTCTCAGTGCCTTAGGTTTAGGAACCAACTTCCCAGGGAAGGAGAAACATTCCTGTGGGCTGGCTGCTTCAGGGATTAGTGTCCAATTTCTTTTTTGTCACTTTGGCCAAATGGCTTTGTTAGGGCAGCAGGACATGAGTTGCCACAGATGTCACAACAACCTTACCCACCTGAAGGCATCCTTTTCTCCTCCTAGCATGCTCTCCACCCACTGGGACAGAGAAGTTGACCTAATTTGGCCTGGAGGGTGACAGGGAAACACAACCACACAATACAGAAGACTCTTGACCTCATCATGTACATAGTTTTGTCTCCTACTTTGCAATGCCCTTGCATGAACCAGAGCCACAGAAACCTCAGAAGGTGGTGTCCCTGTGGTGGCTGCTTGGGGAGCAGCACAGTGGGCTAAGCCCAGGGCTGAACGGTTTCTGTTTTCCTTCATGGTCTCACATCTGCTCTTCACTACCCCCAGCATTCTCCCCTCCCAGCTTTCTGCCCCATCCCCCTCCACAGCTCTGGCCAGCAGTTTCTGTACCTTGTAACCGCAGACAGAACAGCACTCACTAATTTACCTTGTGGGGTTTGAGGGAGAGAAAACAGGGAGACCCAGGGGTTTATGACTAGGGATAAGCACGCAGAGAATTTGTTAATGGGATTTAGAGTGTATTGTTCTAAGTCGAGGTTGATTTTAGCAGGAACCCACAGTATGCAACCACAGGAGCTACAGAACAGCAATCAGAGCTACCACCAAGACTTTCTGAGTACAGAGGCCTCCTTGGGGGAAGAAAGTGGAGGGAGACCCAGGGGAGTCCCCATTCTCCATGAGCAAGCACCTGGTAGGAAATGCATCCAGGAGCCAAGACCTGGAGGCTCAGACATCTCCCAGCCAAGTATCCCAAGCTTTTCAGCAAGGTTGTTTATATTAGAAGCATTAAATTCCTGAGGGGGAAAAACCTTTTAAATGACCAGATAAATCCCTGAAAGATAGAGTACCAGCTGTAAAAAATAATGAAGGAAAAATGGGAAGACCTGAACGAACCGATGCAGAACAAAGTGAACAAAACCAGGGGGAAGATTATACAATGACAATAACAGTGTAAAGACAACCTTGAAAGACTCCAGAACTTCGATCAACACAATGACGGGCTACAATTCCAGAGAAACAGAGACGAAACATGCTGCTCAACTAACTACTCACAAAAGAGGTGGACTTAGGGTGCAGAATACAACATAGAGACATGGCCAAAGCACCTATCTTTGTTTGACTATCTATATTTGTTACAAGGGTTAGATTTTTTCTTCATCTTCCTCTCCAAGGGGGAAAGGACTTTGATAGGAAAGAGAGAAAATAGAATTTTTTTAAGTGATAGCTAAGACCAGTAGGTAGCTCAGTGGATAGAGCACTGATCCTGTAGTTAGGAGGATCTGAGTTCAAATCCAGTCTAAGACATTTGACACTTACTTGCTGTATGAATCTAGGCAATTCACTTAACCCTGATTGCTTCACTCCCCCCAAAAGTGATAAATAAAATAAATATCAATGTATCAAGATGTAATTCCAGAATTAGCAGAGCCATGTACTATGTATTCTGTGAATGCAAGAAATACTTTGTTGCTGTTATTATTTATCTTTCATTCTTGAAGAGGACATCAGAGAGCTGACATGTGAGTAAATTGGATTTAAGTGAGGCAATCTATGGGAATGCACAAAGAAAACATTCATTCAATACTTCCTGATCTATAGATGAGCATGTAGTATGACTTAAAGGGAACTGACAGAATCACCAATTATTTTAAAAAATCATAACCATAACTTCAAATTCTCACCAATTATAACCTATCTTTTGAGATAAGGCATTGTATCACCAGAATACCTTTTGTTTTGGTTAGTGATTTTTGTTAATTTTTTTTGGTTTGTTTTAAAGTATGGTAAGATTCATAATTCAGTTTTCTCACAATGATACCATGGGAAATCTTTTCACAGCTAAGAAGGTAAGATTCAGAGAAGTTCATCTATTTTCTATGCACCAAATAGGTACCAAGTGTCAAAGGCTAAATTTGAACTCAAGTCTGATTCTAAGCGTAATGTTTTTGTTGCATCATACCTATCAATCTGAAATTTCTGCATTGGTCTCTTTTTTGAAATTGTAGTTGTTTAAGCATTTCAGTCATGTCTACCTCTCCATGACCCCATTGGGGTGTTCTTGGTAAAGGTTCTTGGTAAAGATACTTTTCCATTTCTTTCTCTACCTCAATTTATAGATGAGGAAACTGAAGCAATCAGAGTTAAGGGACTTGCCCAGGGTTATCCAGTTAGGAAGGACTAAGGTTCTATTATTATTTTCATTTTCCAAACTTTTGGTAATTGGAGTATTTGCTTAGGAGAAAAGAATTATTTCACCAATATCTATAGAGACAGAATTAGAGGAAAACTTTATAGAGAGATTTTTGGGAAGTCTCTAAGGTTGAACCTAACCTAAGTCCAGAGCTTGGCAATGTTAAGCTACAGGTTTCATCTAATCATCCTTATCCAAAGTCACCCAGGTAGTCAGGAGGATTTGAAATCCAGGAGTCTTTTCAGCAAACCACCCTCCCTTACCAAACATGAGGCACAGAACAAACAGAAGACCAAGAGGAAAAAAGGGAGGAGAAAGAGAAGAAGAGTATATGTTCTATCCGGGATGCTGCCCCAAAGCTAAAGAGAGTGACTTCATATCTACAAAAACACTTCTGAAGAAAGATCTGGGTATTGATATTAATAGGAAACTCTCAAAGTGGGAGAATACAGTGATTGAACTCATAGGTAGGGGTGTTCTGAAGCCAGCTTGAAGGTCTGTAAGAGTCAATTGTTTCATCATATACTTCAACAACAATACTATATGATGATCAATTCTGATGGACGTGGCCCTCTTCAACAATGAGATGAACCAAATTTGTTTCAATAGAGCAGTAATGAACTAAACCAGCTACACCTAGGGAAAAAATCCTGGGAGATGACTATGAACTACTACGTAGAATTCCCAATTCCTCTATTTATGTCCACCTGCATTTTTGATTTCCTTCACAGGTTAATTGTACACTATTTCTTTTTTTTAAATAACTTTTTATTGACACAACCCATGCCAGGGTAATTTTTTTACAACATTATCCCTTGCACTCACTTCTGTTCCGAGTTTTCCCCTCCCTCCCTCCACCCCCTCCTCCAGATGGCAAACAGTCCTATACATGTTAAATAAGTCACAATATATCTTAGATACAAAATATGTGTGCAGAACTGAACAGTCCTCTTGTTGCACAGGAAGAATTAGATTCAGAAGGTAAAAATAACTCGGGAAGAAAAACAAAAATGCAAGCAGTTTATATTCATTTCCCAGTGTTCTTTCTTTGGGTGTAGCTGCTTCTGTCCATCCTTGATCAATTGAAACTGAGTTAGATCTCTTTGTCGAAGAAATCACTTCCATCAGAATACATCCTCAAACTGTATCGTTGTTGAAATGTATAATGATCTCCTGGTTCTGCTCATTTCATTTAGCATCAGTAATTGTACACTATTTCAAAGTCCGACTCTTTTTGTGCAGCAAAATAACTGTTTGGACATGTATACATATATTATATTTAACTTATACTTTAACATATTTAACATGTATTGGTCAAGTTGGGGAAGAAGATGGGGGGAAGAAGGGAAAAAAGTTGGAACAAAAGGTTTGGCAATTGTCAATGCTGAAAAATTACCCATGCGTGTATCTTGTAAATAAAAAGCTATAATAAAAAAAAGTAATGGAGTTAAAGTTTAAAAAAAGAGTCAATTGTTAAATTTTCTCTAAGAAAATTTATATTTTGAAAACACAAACGTCAATTTTCAGTTTTCGATTCACGTCTATATTTGTTGTTTTGCTGGTTGTTTAAATTAAGAAAGTGGTGAAGAATGTCAGTAACAAAGATTAAATCCAAAAGCATGTCCTGGTTTCTTTTTCCCCCAGAGAACTGGTTATTAAACATTTACCAGTAGACTTCTGACTCATAGGATCATAGGCTTCAAATTGGAAAGAACTTTAGAGAAGATCTAGTAAAGGTCCATTATTTTACAGGTCTGGAAATGGAGGCTCAGAGGATTGAAATGACTTGCTAGAATGATCATAAGGGAGCTGGGTTGGATTTAAACCTTAGGTCCTGATCCCAAATTCAGAGCCCTTTTTGCTATATTATGTTAGCTGTGGACTTTTGCGACTCGGTTAAACCGTAAAAGGACTTCGAGAGCTGGATAGGGAGTACTCTAAAATTATTGTAAAGCAGATTGTATTTAATTAACATGAGTTTATAGGATTTATTATGAGCTAGAAAGGAAGTTGATATCTAAAGGCATGGTATCTGAAAAAAATTTCCTAATTACTAGTAAATATTTATGAAAAATAGAATTGCAAAGACTTTTAAACTGAAAGGAATCTCAGAAGTCACCTACCTTAACACGCTTATTTTATAGATGAATTCATTAAGACTGACAAGATAAGTAATTTGTCCAATGCATATGGGTCAAAGCTTCTTAAGCTGTGGATTGTGATTTCGTGGGATTATACAACTGAATGCGGGGGTCATGAAATTACGATTTAATATCAGCAAATGTTTAATTTGTATATCTAAATACTTGAGTCAGTGAAAATGGGTCTCCAGTGGAAAAAAATTGAGAAGCCTTGAGATAGGTAATACCAAATCATTAACAAGAATGAAATTGAAATCAATCTTTTGAAATCTAAATCTGAATCTAAATTTTCTCCTGCCAAGTTTATGCATTCCCTATAAATTCTTCCTATTTCAAGGAGTTTTGATTTTTTTTTGTTTTCTTTTTTTGGGGGGGATGGAGAGAAAGTGGGCATACCAAAACACCATGCCCTTTGGCATTCTTCATTGGCATTTCTTTTAATCTTATGTGCCAGCAGGATATGTCTGTGCATGAACCTGGACCCCCATCTCATTTCTTTTGAGCCAGTTTAGAATATTTGAAGATTGCTATGGTTACTAATTATAGCTGTAGAGTCCCCTAGCTGAGCTCCCAGTGAAATATTCCCTCTAGAAATGACCATGGGGGGGGGACCCCATACCAGCCTGTGCTAGCCAACCTCCCCATGTCTCTTGCTAAGCACTTCAGTGAAGGGGTTCTGTGGAAAGCCTCAGATAATGTGTTTATCCTCTCCCAGACACTCTCCTCTCCTCTCCAGCTCCAAATCCATTTATCTCTCCTCTAAAGTACTTATTGACAGAGAGCCTAAGTACTCAGAGCCTTGCCAATTAAAGATGGGTCTCTCCAAACAGAGTAGTCCTGCTCTCTCTTGTTCTGATTTAGTCAAGCCTCTGAGAAGTTATGTTACTGCCTCCATCCAAAGGATTATCCCAGGGACCCCTTTCTTGGGTCGCTAGTTTTCCCAAAGAAAAATGCCTGTGGTAAAGGCATGAAATCATACCATTCAACCTTGTAAAGGGTTTTCCAAAACTATTCAGCCACAAAGATTTTCTTTACCCTCCTTCTCTCCCACCCTTCACCAAGTGACTGGGTTCTTCTTTCCATATTTGCAAATGTTCCCACCCTCACTCCAGCCACTATCTACCACCCACTCCACTAGGGTTTTTTTTTCTCCTGTTTTCTTTCTTATGGGGCTAAGATAACTCAGCTATGCACAAAAACAGGAGCAGAAAAGTCAAGATATGTTGTCTGAAATCCCATAGATCTGATTCCTTCTTGTTACATGAGACCAGGGACCATTTTCTTGACCATTGCTATTGCTTGAAGAAAATCTTTGCTCTCAGTATTCCCAGTAAAATTCAGTTCTACAGAGATAAAAGGATGGACAAGATGTCCTTTCTTTCCCTAATCCTCAGATTTCTCTTTCCATGGAAGCTCATTTGGAAAGGACCTCAGAGGTCATTGGTTAAACTCTTGCTTGTCCTCATAAGATTCCCCTTATAATCTGCCTACAAAATGGGTATCTAGCCTTCACTTCACTTCCAGTAGAGAAACTCATTCCCTACTTGCTTGTTTACCTTACAAGAGGGAATTTCTTCACTGGGAATTCCCTATATTTAAATCTGACACCAATAAAATCATGTTTTATCCAAAAACCTGGCTCCAACCCAATAACAACAACAAATGATAACATTTATATAGAGCTTTAAGGGTCACAAAAAGCTTTACAAATATTATCTTTACCCTCCTTCTTTCCCATCCTCCACCAAGTAACTGGGTTCTCCTCACGTTTGCAAATGTTCCCACCCTCACTCCAGCCACTATCTACCACCCACTCTACTTGGTCATTACAACTCTGGAAAAGAGATGTTATTAATATGCTCATTTTACAGATGGAGAAACTGAGTCACAGATAGGTTAATTGACTTGTCCTGGATCACACAATTAGTGAGTGAGTGTCTGAGACAGGATTTGATTTCAGGTATTCTGATTCTTGGTCCAGTTTCCTATTCACACTGTGCCACCTCACGGCCTAAAACAAAAACTGCAAAAAATAAAATTTTTCTACCAGAAAGGTACATTCTACTTCAGTCTCTCATTACCTCTTAATGAGATTGTGGCAACAAACCCTCTTAAATGGTCTTCTTGGTAGCAGTTCCCCAACCTCCTTTCCAGATTAAATTTTTAAAAGTATAAATCTAATCTTATAATAATTTTTTAATGGCAGACCTCAAAGTGAGCCCAGGGTTGATTTCATAGAGCTTCTTATTTTATCATTATGTGGAATATATAGAAGATACTGTGAATATATTGCATATATGATCCTTGGGCAGACTTCAAGAAATAGTGGAGGATAGAAGGACCTGGTGTCCTCTGGTCCATGGGATCATGAAGATTTGGACAACTGAACAACTGAACAACATGGCATGAAATCACACCATTCAACCTTGTAAAAGGGTTTTGGACTCCTTTTCTGAAGTTTTTTTTTTTAATTTTAATCTATAAAATAAATATATTGCATTACATATATGCATATGTATATGTTCTTGTCATACAAAGCATATGACCAAATCACTTAATCTTTTGGGGATTCAATTTTCCTGAATTTAAAATGGACTTTTGAGGTCTCTTCCAACTCTGACATTTTATCATCTCATCATCATCATAATCCCCAACACACAAAACTTTAAGGTCTACAAAACAGTAATATATTAATCCACATGTTCTTTTGAACAACATTATGAGGTAGAAAAAAATATTATTAGTCCCATTTTACAGATTAGGAAACTAACAGGTGAGTGACTTGCCTAGGACCACCTAGCTACAACATATCTAAAGGGGGATTTGAATTTGGGTCCTTTTCATGCCAAGTCCAGCACTCTACCCAGTATGCTACCAACATTCCTTTGCTCTTAGAGATTCACCTGGGAGCAGAATTAGTGAGATTCAATGTCAAGGGTAGGAGAGAATCACAATTAGAACTAACTTAGAAATTATATGAGAAAGAACCCAATTCTTCACATGTTAGAAGTTGGTTGGGCTTCAGTTTGTTCCTTAAACCTCAGCTCTAGAAACCAACACTCAACTTTTCAGCTTTCAAAATTCATTTTTTATCAGTTCTTCCAGAGATGATCAACCCCAGGAACTGATTGGCCAACTAAATTCTCAAGAGACTGATTCATAAAGCAGAATGTCATTTTACAAATGGAAGCTGAGAAATGTAACAGCCAAGAAGAGTAGCACAAGTCTGTTTGGTGGTCAACATGCTCCCTTGTCAGTAGGGAAACTTACTTAGGAAATCAAGTGGGGATTGGAAAGTTGCTTTAGTGAAATCAAAGCAAAAAAAAAAAAAAAGGATGACTTTAATGACTAGTGACATCATATTGCATTAACCTGATGCACCTCAATTACCCCTGGGAGAGTATGCCAAAGGGACTCAAATATTGATGTCAACTAGCAGGGACTCACTCCTGGAATATGTTTGTTGGAAGCAGGTTTTTGTTCCCTGGCATTCCTTTTTCTAAACTTTATGGATTTATGTTCTATTTATAATTATAGAATCAAGGGCCATCATGTCAATAAGCTTTCAAACCATGTTGCACTTTCCAAATCTGAAGACTATCTTCCATGCATTTTATTTTAGAATGATTGCTTTCTTTGTATCATCAGTAAGTTCTCTCCATATGATATGATCATTATATTTTATTTCTGAGATAGTTATATGGGATCTAGCGATGAAGTTGGAGTCAGGAAGACCCTAGTTCAAATATACCTTCAGACACTTTCTAGAGTGAACTGAGCAAGTCACTTAATTCTATTTACCTCAGTTTCTTCATCCATCAAATAACTTGGAGAAGAAAATGGCAAGTTGCTCCAGTATCTTTGCCAAGAAAATTCCATATGGCATCACAAAGAATCAGCAAGACTGAAAACAACTGACCAACAACAAAATTAGAGAATAGAGTAGATTCTTTGTTTTTTAAACTCATTAACTAGATTTTCATATTTTTGTTTTCCTTTGTAATACAAACTATTTGTTTTATAGATTAAAATTAATAAAAAAAAAAAACTTCAGAAAAGGAGTCCATAAACTTCACCAGATTGCCAAACGGGTCCATATAAGTAAGAAGTCCTAGGACAAAAGGTGATGAAAAAGCTTACCTCTCAGAAGATGAATTGTAAGAAAGATCCAGACCTTAAAATTTGATTTCCCCAGCCTCTGGGCATCACAGAATTCAGGCATTGAGTTTTGCCATTCCAAATCAACTTGGGTGGTTCTTGCAAGAGGTCTTATCCCAGTAAACTCCAAAGTTTCTAGGCTTTTAAAAACCACACCCATAAACTCAGTAGCTTACTAATTGCTCTTTTTGGGTGATTGGTTTATAGACCAAGATCACATCTTGAAAGCAGTCTGTCCCAGAGCAAAAATTAAAAGTATACTACTAAACTAATTGACTTTGTAGAATAAGAAAATAGGCTGAAGAGACTTTGGGCAAAGCAGGGAGGAATATATCTATAAGTATATATATATATATGTATATGTATATATATATATAGTCCATGGAGCTTCAAGGAAGATTTGTTTCATCTCTTGGACAGGATTGGTCAGTTCTTATGACAAATAGACTATTATCATTCCTGGGATTAGGGAATGCTAGGTATGGTAAGATGGGATGGATACATCTATCATTATTAAATCAATATTTCTCTCTTCTGGCTTAGTAGAAGGCCTTGAGTTCCTGGAATCTCATGCATAGAGCCTGTGGCCATGGAGAGCTCTGTTGCTATTATATTTTTTTATGGTGGGTTGAAATATATTTGGAAGTCATTGGACTGTGGCTGTCCTACATCAAAAGTCATTTCATAACAAAACACCATCGTGCCCCATTTATAGAAATAGCGTGCTGTGCTCTGTGGGCTGAGGGCAAACCAAAATGTGATCTCGGAAGACAATCAGCTTCACCTTCCACTCAGAAATGAAAGAACCATCAAGGATTTATTGAAAAGTATGTGAAGAATATATGTATATGCGCATATACACACCATAAAGATGTATTACCAAATGTTTTCTTTCAAGATAAACAAAAACAAGAAATAAAAGATCAACAATTCACAAGTGTGGAAAGAGTACTAGAACTCATGTCAGACGCCTGATTTCATATCCTAGATCTTATACTCAGTACCTGTATGATCTTGGAGAGACCCTTCCCAACTCCACACCTCATTATTCTCATTTGTAAAAGACAAGATCAGAGGTTCTTAACTTTTTATTTTAATCTGACTCATTTGGTGGTCTGATGAAGTTTATCCTTAGTGATTAGCATAGTGCCAAAGACATGGTAGGTGCTTAATAAATGTTGATTGATAATGATTTCAAAAGCACAACATTTAAAAAAAATAGGGTCACATATCAAGACAAAATTTAGTGAAAATAAAGGTGTTTCTTTATTTCCCATTCAGTTTCATGGATCCCCTGAGATCTAATCATAGGCTCTAGTTAAGAACATCTGAACTACATTTATTCTAGCTCTAAACCAGTATTATTTATAGAATTTGCTTTTAAAATTATTTGACTGAAAAAGATGAATGGGTTCCTTCTCTTTCTGTCCTGTTTTTCTTTCTTTCCCAGGCTTAGAACATCTAATTGCAACAGAATGAAATGTTATTGCTTTAAGGAAAACTGATTCAGGCTAAAGCAGCAATGGAATCCTTGGCCATAAAGAACTGTAATCTTGAGTTGGATTTTTTTAGCTAAACAAAGGCCTGACTATTGCACATTTACCCATTCCCAGCTGTCAAGAACATAGGGACCTTGCTCAAATCCACTGGACAACACGGTTAACTTCCAGTGAGGTCAGTGTCATGCAGCCCCAGAAAAAGCAGACAAGTGGCTCGTGTTCCTCCTCACTGCCTCTTGCTTTTCTAGCCCACTCTTGTCTCCTTGTTCTCCTGTACCAGAGGCCATATTCCTATTTCCATCTTGCTTTGTGGGTGGCTGTTTTATGAAAGTGGTGAGAGCTTAGCTGTTGTGAGAGTCACTTCTTTTCCCTGAGCTGAAACAAAATCTGCCTTTGGAGGAGCAGCTCTCTTGATGAATAACTAGCTGACTGATGAAGGACGCTGGTTCCCCTTCTGGAAACTAGATAAAGAACTGAACTCAGACTAGAATCCTTCAATCTGGAAAGATTCTGAAGGACAATAAACTGGGTTTACTCAGCCCAGATTTCTGCCAACTTCAAATCCTAGAGGAATTTATTTATAAGGTTGATGGGTACTCGAACTAGAAGGTACTTGAGAAATCGTCTAGTCCAATCCCCTTGGAATTAAATGATATTAAAGGAAGCAGGTAAGATTTATCCTCAGCACCTATCATCTCCTCTTTGAGTACTCCCTTTTATAATTCCTTCCCACACCTACTCACTCCTGTCTGTAGTTTGCCAGTTAACAAATCCCTACAGTATCTCATCAGACCATAAATTTAGAGCTGGAAGAGAGACCTCATTTCACAGTCTTTATCTTTCTTCATAACTGAAACTGAGAATAATGAAATGACTTGCTTTAGTATTTAGAATACTAAATGGAAATACTGGGATTTGAATTCAGGTCCCCTGATTCCAAACACAGCAAATTTTCCTCCATACATTGCTAGGAAAATTGTTGGTCAGTCTTCCTGACTCTTCATGACCTCATTTTCTTGGAAAAGACATTTCATTTGTTTGCCATTTCCTTCTTTAGATCATTTTACAAATGAGGAGAATGAGGCAAACAGGATTAAGAGGCTGCCCAGAGTCAGACAGTGAGGAAGTATGGAAGGTCAGATTTGAACTCAGGAAGATGAGTCTTCCTGCCTTCAGTTTATCCCCTGCAGCACCATCTAGCCTCCCTTTCTAGAACAACAGAATTTTCAAATGAGAAAGAATTAGCTCCACTTAATTCAGTTTCCTCCTCTGTACAAAATCTACCTCTACAGTATCCATACTAAGGGAACATCCCATCTTTGAATATTCAGCCTCAGCCTTCCTCTTTTTTACCTGCCTTATCTTACCTAGACCCTCACTCCCAAGCAGTACTTTCAAATGAGAAAGCTCTCATCCTTCTCAAAATCCTCCTTCTGACATTCAAAGCCTTCCACATTTTCTCAGCTATTTTTTTCAATTTAAATTCCAATCACTCTCTTTCATTTTCTCCCAACTGTAGTCCTGCCAACTGTTCCCTCTTCACAACGTACATGCATGCCTAAAATGCAGTCCCTCCTCTTTGCTATCTCAGAGAATCCCCAGCTCCTTCAAAAACCAGTTCAGGAACTACCTCTTCCATGTGACCTTTCCTTGCATTTCCAGTTACTAGCACTCTTTCTTTCTTTAAATTATTTTGTATTACTCTGCATATATATTTTTAATGTATTGTTCTATCCCAATAGAATATAAGCTGCTTGAAGGCAGGGACTAATTTGGTGCTGTCTTTGTATCCCCAGGACCTAGTACAATTCCTGGTACATAGTAAGTTCGTAATAAACACTTTATTGAATTACATTTCATTTTCTCCCACCAACCTAATCAAAACTTATCCATCTCTTATTCTTTGCCCCATTTTGTTAGAAAACAAATTGATAAAAGATTATTTGTAAGTCCCCGATGAGTTAAAATAGCCCAGTGTTTTATTATATTAAATTAAAAAGACTTTGCACAAATAAAACCAATGCAAGCAAAAGTAGAAAGAGGGTAGAAAACTGGGGGAAAATTACAGCAGATATTTCTGAGGAAAGCCTCACTTCTCAAATGTGCAGAGAATTGAGTCAAATGTCTAAGAATGTCATTCCCTAATTGATAAATGACTAAAAGATATGAACAGAACATTTTCAGACAAAAGGAATTAAAATTATTGATAGCCATATAAAAATATGTTAATTCACTGTTAATTAGAGAAATACATCCTGAGGTACCAGAATTGGCTATCAGACAGATTGGCTATTAAGACAGAAAAGGAAAAAGATAAATGTTGAAGAGGATGTGGGAAAACTGGGACTCTAGTGTTGTAGTGGTGAAGTTGTAAACTGATCCAACCATTCCAGAGAATAATTTAGAACTATGCCCAAAAAAGCTATCAAACTGTTTCTTTGATCAAGCCATGCCACTAGTATTGTTTTCTTCCTTCCTTTCTTTTTTCTCCAGCCCTAAGTAAGTATTACCTATATTCAGATGCAAGGTTGGTCCTGGTTTCCTTTCCTCCAAGACTACCAGTCATTTGTAAGTTTCCATCATGTAAGAGAAAGTGTCTGTAACATTATCTGGGATACTTGATAGTCTTCTTGTGACCAATTTATGTTTGCTTGTTTGTTTTAAACAGACCTACTTTGTTTCACTCTTCACTGTAATTATTTTTCCCTTCCAGGATATTCATCTCCTTTGATAAAAGTGGAAGAATGTGAAACAAAATAATATTTTGACATTATTTTTGGATTTCAGTCACTCATTCCATCTCTCTCCATCTAAAAGAGCAATTATTGGGAACTTTCTGGCAATGGATATGAGGTTTTAGGGGCAGGGTGAGCATAAAAATTTATGGAGATTGAATATGAAGAATATTGAAAAAGCATCTTAGGAAATTTGCTTCTGGCAAATTCCTTCATGATTTTTTCTTGTTCTGCTGCTTTGAGGTCTCCTTGATTTTAAGTCAGGAGATTACTTTTTCCCCTCTAGGAGCCAGTGTTGGCCCCTTGCTAGCCTCTGGAATTTGTAGTCCAGCTGCTATCCTTCAGCCCAGCTGTTTCACCTTTGTTTAAAAAAAAAAAAAGACACCATATAAGAATAGACCAGCCAACTCCACTGCTATTGCCTGGCTGCACTTTCAAATCAAGAAGCAAGGATTGCCTGAGGCTCTTTGTAGGGTAGGAAAGAAGATCCAGATGCCATTGAATCCAACTGAGTCGGAGAGGGAGCAAACAGAGAGTCAGATAAAAAGAGGATTTAGAAAACACTTTCTGATCCTAAACATTCTCCATAATCAAATGAGGAAGCATAGCCAATACATCTAACAGGTGCTAAATAAACCCTAACAGACATGTTCCCTCAGCCTATGGAGAATGTCATGAGAGTATTGCAAGAGAGGGTGCCTGGAAAAGCAGACAAAATACCTGAGAGTGGTTTGCAAACTCTACAGTTGTTCACTCCCTCATATATGGTGGGATGAGATGACAGTTGTCTATGTGTCTGGGAAACCCCACCATTCTCAGTTGGTCCATAGAGATAGATATAAGAGACATCAAAGAGAAACCATTTCTTGAGTCTTAGATTCCAGGTAACTCTAGCACCAAACCTGGAGAAGGATTGATTTTTGATACTATGCAAAGAGAGTTGTATTTGGGGTGAGAGTATATGGCTCAAATATTGTCTGCCATTTGCTATCTGTATCATTGAAGACATCCAACAGACCTTGAACCCCTATGTGAGTTAGAGAAGGGTCTACCCCAAGCATGTAAAGACTTCCTTGGTTGTAATCAAACGTGCATTCCCTTTAATGCAGCAGTGTTTCTACTGGGCTTACATCCCAAAGAGATCTTAAAGAAAGGAAAGAGACCTGTATGCACAAGAATGTTTGTGGCAGCCCTCTTTGTAGTGGTTAGAAACTGGAAACTGGGAGGATGCCCATCAGCTGGAGAATGCTGAATAAATCATGATATATGAATGTTATGGAATATTATTGTTCTGTAAGAAACGATCAGCAAGAGGATTTTTAGAGAAGCCTGGAGAGACTTACATGAATTGATGCTGAATGAAATGAGTAGAACCAGGAGATCATTGCACGTGGTAGGAGATCATAATATTGATATGATAATCAATTCTGGTGGCTCTCCTCAACAATGAGACGATTCAGGTCAGTTTCAATGATCTTGTGATAATGAAAGCCATCTAACTCAAAGAAAGGTCTGTGGAAACTGAGTATGGATCACAGCATAGAATTTTCACTTCTTTTGTTGTTGTTTGCTTGAATTTTATTTTCTTCCTCATTTTTTTCCTTTTTGATCTGATACTTCTTGTGCAGCAAGATAATTGTATAAATATGGATGCATTTACACATATTTTTATGATATTTAA
This sequence comes from Antechinus flavipes, assembly GCF_016432865.1. Classification (NCBI taxonomy): domain Eukaryota; kingdom Metazoa; phylum Chordata; class Mammalia; order Dasyuromorphia; family Dasyuridae; genus Antechinus; species Antechinus flavipes. Next base: position 65,932,209 of record NC_067400.1, on the reverse strand, counting down.
CATAAAAAGACTTCCCTGGTTGAATAGATGGATGCGAACAATTCATTCCAACAGCCTTGGAACCAGCTGAAGCATGTGCTGTGGAATGTCTAGAGCTTGTCAAATAGTAAAGATACATAGTTCATCCATTGAATCTGAGGCTATCATCAGTCATCTTAACTTTTGTCTTGTTTTGCCACTGATGACTCTGGAAAAGACAGCAAGATTGTCAACTTTTTGTGCATCTGTTTTGTGATGACCGCGTATTTTAAAATCAGCCGGAGACAGAAATTCAGGTTAAGGGAAAATCTTTGATCTTTATTCTTTGTAGAGGTGAAGGGAGATGGTGATAGCCATGTGGGCATCTGCAACACCAACCTACCAATTGTCTCTCCCTGCCTCTCTTCCTGCCCCTCTGCCTCCACCCACCAAAATCGTCCCTATGTCATTTCCTACACAAAACATCAGGACTTGCACAAAGAGTGGGCGGGGCCATTCTTTCTCCAAACATGTATATTAATAGAGTATGGTCCAATTACTATTTAGCCTCACGTGCTTGGGACCTCAGTGCATCAATTCAAGCTTCAACCCATTACATTGTTTCATTTAAATCCAATTCACATACAAGTCAAGACATCTCTTCCTTATGTCATTGGTCTTCTTCAAAAGCGAAGAAGGAAGAACAACTTTTTGAACAAACCATTTACCTTCTCTATACCCATTTCTTTAGCTTTAAAACAAGGGAAATCTGGCTAATCTCTAAGGTTTTTCTTAGTTCTTAATTTATGACCTGATATGATCCTAAACCACACATACTTCTCTCCATAACTTCAGCAACTGTGCCACTAAAAATCATACTGAAGATCACTTTTTTACACAGACATTACAGTTTGCCCATCCTTATTATACAAAATTATGTATTGTATACACATACACACACACACACACACACACACACACACACACACACAATTTATTTGACAGGAGAGGGCAGGGAATCAGAATTAAGAAACCCGCCTAGCTTCCTAGCATCACACAAGCATCTGAGCCCAGATTTGAATTCAAGTCCTCCTGGCTCCAGGGCCAGTGAGCTATCTACTGCACTACCTAGCTAACCCAATATCTTTCTAATTAGAGGCACATAGGCAATAAAGTGGATAGAGCACTAAGTCTAAACTCAGGAAGACCTGAATTCAAATTTAACCTTACATAAACACTATTTGTGGAGTTCTGAGCAAGTCACTTAACCATTGTCTTTCTCAATTTTCTTGCTGTAAAAAAAGAAATAATAGCACCTACTCTCAGGCAGTTGTGAGAATGAAATGAGATAATATTTATAAAGCACCTAGCACAGTAATTAGCATATAGTAGATGTATTTTAATGCTTGTCTCTCTATGTTAACCCTCCAATGTAATTTCTACACTATTGAGTCCTTGAGGAATAGCATACTATAGGAAGAGAAGTAGTTTTGAAGTTGGAAGACCAAAATTCAAATCTAAACTCTGGGACTCTTACTACTTATGTCATTTGATTTTAGATTCTTCTTTTGCAAAATGAACTCGATGCACTAGATAACCTCAAAGATTCAGTACAGCTCTAATTTCTATGGAACTGTGCCTGTGCACATGACAAAGAACACAGAAAAGAATTATTAAGTAAATATTCAAATTCTGAGCTGAGCCAGCAAGTCTTACAAAAAGAAGCCTGGAGTCAATGTAGAGAATGTGTTGTACTGGTGGGACTTTGGGTCAGTTGCTTCACCCTCCCAGCCTCAATTTCCCCTTCTGTAAAGTAAAAGAGTTAGAATGAATGGACAACCTGTAAAACCCTTTTAATTTCAGCCTTTTGTGACTCTGGGGAGAAGGAAGCCAATTTTAACAAAGGCTTAAATACAACCTAATTGATTTTATTGAAATTTGAAACAAATGGATAAATGGTTCTGTGTTATCTAGATATAGGTCTTCATCACTTTGCATCTACACTGCTCCAACATCCTGTTTCAAGTCTTTCCCTGTTCATTTCATCCTCCACTCAACTGTCAAACTATTCTCTCTTCAACTCCCATCTGATCAAGACATCGCAACTCAATAAACTCCAGTGGCTCCCTACTACCTCCTGGAGAAAATACAAAATCCTTTGACTCCTTTCCACCTTCCTAGTCTTCTTGTAGTTTACTTTTCCTTCACCATGCCCATTCCTACAACATTGTCCTCCTTGTCCTCATACTTGACACTCTGACACGAATTTTTACTGGTTGTCCCTCATGTCTCCTTCCTCATCTTCACTTCATGGCTTCCCTCAAGTCTCAGTTAATATATGTTCTTCTATAAGAAATATTTCCTGAATTGGAAATTGAGTGGGTGCCCATTAATCAGGAATGGCTGAATAAGTTATTACATATGAATGTAATGGAATATTATTTTATAAGAAATGATGTGCAGGCTGATTTCAGAAAAGCCTGGAAATTCTTACATGAATTGATGTTAAGTGAAATGAGCAGAACCAAGAAAACATTATAAACAGCAGAAACAAGATTATGTGATGATCAACTGTGATGGACTTTTTAACAATGAGGTGAATTCAAGGAACTTAATTCAAGGAAATTCCAAACTTTGTGGTGGAAAGTGTCATCCACATCCAAAAAGAAAACTATAAAGACTGAATGTGGATCGAAGCATAATATTTTCACATTTATTTTGTTTTCTTGCTTTTTGCTTTGTTCTTCATCACATTTTGTTCCCTTTTAATCTGATTATTCTTGTTCAACATGATAAATATGGAAATATGTTTAGAAAAATTGCACATGTTTAGTCTATATTGGATTGCTTAATGTCTTAGGGAGGGGAAAAAGAGAGAGAGAAAAATTGAAATGTAAGGTTTTGCAAAGGTGAAAGAAACTATCTGTGTGTATTTGGAAAAATAAAATACTATATTTAAAAAAAAAAAGAAGAAGAAGTCTTTTCTGATCCCCCCCTCAATGCTAGAGTAATCCCCATATGAATGGTCTCCAATTTATCCTGTATAAATCTTATTTGTACACAGTTGTTTATAGAGTCTCTCCCCCATCAAACTGTGATTGCCTTGAGGAATTTTGGGGGATGGGAAAGGGGGTTTCGTTGTATCTTTAGAGCTTAGTATAGTACATAGCCTATAGTAGGTGCTTAAAAGAACTTTTAGACTGATTATGTCCAAGCCTTCTTAGACACTGAAACATCTGGATAAGACAGAGTTATATTGAACTTTGGCTTTCTTAATGAATGGTCTTTGGATCTCAGAAAGGAAAGGAGAGTTAGGGAGTTATTTCTTGTTTCTTTGTTTTTTAATTCAGTAACTTGAGTGCTCTTTAGGGAAATCAGTCCCCCTTTCAGGCATTTAGATCCCTCTGACAGGCACTGGTTTTTGTTTGGGCAGATATAGCAGTTATTGCCTAGAGTGGTTATGGGATAGAGGTAAGGAGGAGATGCTGGGATTGGGGAGGGAGGGGGACCCAGTGTCCTGTAGACAAGAAACCAATGATGAGGCTTCATGAGTTGTTTTCTCCACCAGGTCATTTGGAAATGGAAAGCTAATCTACCCAAGGAAGAAAGAAAAGAGAAGGGTACAGAATAGGAAAATGGTTGAAAGGTATGTTCTTCATTCCAGTTCTGCCATTCCTTCCCCAAGAGAAGCTGCTTTTAATTAGCGAAAGAAGGAAATTTGAAACAACTGGTGGGAAGGGTACTTATTCTGGAGGGGACAGAGTCACTTCCTATGAAAATAGAGGGCAGATACTAGAGAATTGAAAGCCAAGAGTCAGTAAAGTGAAAATGATAAAGGAATAGTTGGTCTTCAAAGGAACTCATGAATCTTAGTCTATTCTTCCATAAAAGAAACTGATTCTTTCTCCCCCCACAGAGTCCTTGGGCTACCTTCCTCCCAAACCATTCAATAAGTATTTATTATTAAGTGGTCCCTATGTGCCAGCCATTGGATATATAAAGCAAGGCAAAAACCAATCCCTACTCTCAAGGAAGCCACATCCTAATGAAGGAAAAAAAAAAAAAAACAACGATATGCCAAAAATGATGTACATACAAGCTATATTCATGTTATTTATTATGAGATATTCTCAAAAGGTACAAGCACTAAGAAAAGAGATTGTCTCCTACAAAACAGGGCTGAGAAAACTAAGAGAAGGGGGTAAGGAGAAAGGGTATTTCAGATATGGGAAAGGGGAGCAGCCAGCTCAAAGTCTTGGAGAGAGTGTAGGAAATAGTTAGGAGTCAAGGGTTTTGGATTAGGAATCCTTCTGACTTGGGCAGCAAGGAGTAATTTGCAAACTCCTTTTACAAGAAGCCCCAAATTCTCTGGGCAGAGCCTACTTCATTCATTTCTCTGCCTAATAATTACCTTCCCCTTCTCTCTGCTTCCCCCTTTTCCACAAAGCTTTTTTCTGATTTTCTATAGACAAAAGAGAAATTATCTATCCCACTCCCATTTCCCAGAAAACCAGAGCACCAATTGTTGTTCTATTTTTTCATGCAGAACTAGTTTTGAATTCTGCCTCTGGCATTTATTAGTGACAATGAGCAAGCCATTTAACAATAACTAGCATTTGTTGTTGTTGTTGTTTATCCTTAGTTCTACAAGAAGATTAATGACATCAGAAAGGTGATGTCTTGATTTGCAAGCTGTCATTTATAGAGACCTTGAAAGTTTGCAAAGCACTTTACAAAGGTCTCTTTTTTTATCTTCTCAACAAAACTGGGAGGTGGGTAAAATTGATAATCCCATTTTATATATAAGGAAACTGAAGCAGATCAATTTTAAATGACTTGCCCAAAAAGATTGAATTCAAACAGGTCCACTGCTCCACCTCTGGACTAGCCACCTATACCCTGCCCCAGTTTTCTCATCTTATAAATGGGAATGAGACTATCAGGAGGACCTACCTTAAAGTACTATGAGAATCTAATAGGTTATAACTGTATGCAAAATGATCTACAAACTTTAAATGTATTACACTTGAAAATATATTATATAAATATGGATATTAGATATTATTATTATTATTATTATTTTCTCTGTTCAGGGTTCTCTTAGCAATCCAAAATCTGAAAAGTGAACGGGAGGCCTCATATACTATAAAGATTAAAGCTGACTTGGAGGGAAAGGGCGATGACAGAGGGAAGAACTCTCCTCTAATTATTCCCCCTTTCCCAGGATCCCATGAAATAAAGCTTCCAAGAACAGAATAGTTACGTGCTGTCTGGACTATATTAAACCCCATATCCCATCTCTGTCTAATCAGAGGTTTGATTAGGATGAGTCAGGTTTCTCATTGAATTAGGTGGATGGGGAATAGAATTTGCAACAGGCAAGCGACTTCCTGATTTTCAATTAGTGACAGGGTTGTTGAATTAAGTTGTGAATCAAGGCCAGGGCAACCAATCTGGCCTCATTTTCACATGTGGCAGTAAGCCCACATCATGTTCCCACCAGCCTCTTTAATTCAAGCATGGCTGTTTAAATTGAGTTTGCCTTTGTCTTGGAACCAAGGAACTTGATGCATTTTCTTATCTCAGAGAAGAAGGTAAACCCTCAGAACTGACATGACTCAGTTCTTTAGGATGCTGAGAAAGAAGATGGTAGACTAGTTGCCCATCTTCCCTCTGACCACTCCCATAACTTTGGATAATTTAGGTGGAACTCTCAGAACCCAGCTCCCAAGGAACACTTCTCCTAGAGATCCAATGGAACCAGCTGAGCCTTGAGAGTGCCACAAGACATTTGCATAAGACATCTGAGGATGGAAAGACATCAGTAAACTGAACCAAAAACTCCACGATGAGCAATTGTACACAAACTGCTTTGGTATGCTCGGCCTCCGTAGAATGATGTATGATACTTTCAGATCACTGTTTCTTAATGTTGGGGCCACCATTATATACTCTGTAAGTAATTAGCAACCCTTATAGAGTACAGTTCCCTGAAGCTGTTTATTCAGGTGGTGAGAGCTCCTTCCCACCTCTTCCCTCAATTCTATATTGCACCAGAATACCATTGCTCTTATTCCTTCCTTTAGGCTGTTGACTACCCAGTAAAAAGTAGCAGACCCACCCAGAGCTGAGACAAGATATTTGTGCATCCTAAGCAGATTTCAAAAATGACATCCTGGGTTGGGCATGGTAGTATGGCCTGGAATTTCTACTACCAGGGACATTGAGGCTGCTGGATCTTTGGATTTCAGGAGTTCTAAGCCTGAATGACAGAAGGAGACCCTGATTCCAAAAAGAACAAAGAAAATAACTTCTTTCTGTATCATTTTGTTGCCCACAGTAACACACGAGTCTTGACATCATAAAATAAGTATCCATTACAAACAGGATTTTCTGGAATTAAAAACATGCATATTTATTTTTAAAGTAATACTTTAAAGTGACCTTTCATATTCTATTCTAGATAGCTGGCTATCTTGTCTACCCCTAGATCCATCTCTGAAGCCAAAACTTGAAGATAGGTTTTCTAATTCCAAGCTTGTCTTACTCCACAGTGTGGGTCTCTCTGTATTGTGTACTATTGTTCCAATTCATCATCATTCATATGTTAGGAATTTCGATTTCTTCTGTGAAGATTTTTCTTCAGCCAATGCATATTCACATTCTTTCCAGCCTTGGTAGGCAATGTCATGAGTTGATGTGATCAAAAACATCCCTTAAAACAAAATGGACAAATAAACAAAATCGCCTCTTGGTCAACCTCGTGAAGAGGCTGTCTGCATTTGGGCTAAGCTGTTTTACAGAGAATTGGTATAGACCATCCCTGATTTCATATTTAAAGTCATTTCACCTTTTGAGGATCTACTACATGTTACATATAGTCTAGAAAATCCAAGGTTTGCTTCCAAAATCACCATCAGGCGAAGAAGAGTAAAATAGGAAATGATGATGATGATGATGATGATGATGTGTGTATGTGTGCATGTGTGTATGTACATGTATGGAGGGATGCTTTGTAAGCACACAAATTTGAGAGCTTGAACCAAGAAATATAAAATCCAATCCTTTCTTTCACTCTTTTATTCTTTTAATCCAGTCAGTGGTGGGATATTACCCACACAATCCAGAATCTGCAATTGACCCACAGGTTGATTTTTACATTTTTTTGGTTATGTACTAAAACACCCATTAGATAATAAGTTTGCTTCCTTGTTAAACTAAGCTGTTGTTGTTTTTAATCTGAATAATTATCTGTCTGATTCAGAGTTTAATGAGGTCAGTACCTGGCTCATAGATTTTTTTGTTTGTTTTGTTTTGTTTCTTTTTCTAACCATTTGTTTGTCTCAAAAATAATCCAGTTTCCCAATGTTTCCATCTACTCAATTCCTCTATCACTACTTCTGTTACACACAGAGATAGTCATATTCTTGATCTTCTTCCTCGCTCATGAATTATGAAATTTCTTTATCCAATCATGATTCCATCTTTCCCCATGATATAAGATCCTTAAACCTGTCCTATTCTTTCCTCACTGTGATCTCCATGCTTTATTTCCCAATCCATCATCTCTGCATTGGGTATATTCTCCTCCCATCTTTAAATTGACTTCTTGGTAAACCAACCCAATTCAGCATTATCCTTTCCTCTTGAATCTCTAGTCTCTTTCAGCTATTGCCAATCAAGCTTTGCTAAGCCCCGTGAATAACTTATACTCTACTACTTATCTCCTTTGTTCCTATTCATGAACTGTTGAAAAGAGCTGTAAGAAATCATGAAATGATGCTGATTGGATCCTCTAGAAAGATATATTATTTAATCTCAATTGGACCTCTGCTATAGCAAGCCAAACATTCTATTGCTTTCAACTAGATTCCTACCTCACTCATCAGTCCTCAAAAATCTCCAATGATACCACTTCCTTTTTCTATCTTCTCAGCCTCATACTTTCCCAAGGTTCCCAGATGCTAATGCCTTCCCCTCTCAGATTGCCTTCCATAGAGTCAAAATATTTTATGTATGCCTAATGATTTAGGACAGGAACTATTTCTGATAGCCCAGGGCTTGTCATATAAAAAGCACTTAATATCTGCTTGTTGACTGGTTGAATGATTTGAATGACAGAGAGAAGGCACTGGCCCAGACCATGCCAAATGATGATACAATCATGGTGGTGGTGGCTCCACGCCCAGTTGGATGCCTGTGTCATACTATTTCCTCCTTAGAGATTTGGAGAATTGTATGGGAACTAGTTTAGAGAGTGAATCCAGTTTGCATCTTCCAGGTCTGCCATAATGGGTTTATCCAAGAACAAAATCTCAAAATAAATGAAACTAGAGTCCAAGAAGCAGGCATAATGTAAGCATATGGAGGACTAAATTTAGATCAAGGAATAGTGATAAAACCATCATTAGCCTTGAGGGTTTGGATACAGGCTGGGATAATGTAGACAGTGCAGTGAAATGCAGTTATGGAGCCAGATTCCTCCAGGAGCCAAAGGGAAGGGAAGGGTATCTTCGACTCCTTGAGAAGCAAAACAAAAAGCATATTGGAAACAGATAAATCAATTGGTTTGGGTGTTGTTGTTTATTAAGATTCTCTTGGAAAAACTGAAAAGGAAAAGGTTGTTATTATTGTTATTAATGTTTGTTCATTAGATTAAAATGAATATTATATATAATTCTTTCCCCCATCTCTGGAGTCTGAATTAATTTCCTATGCATAGAACTTGGAAAGACACAGTCTACTTCCTCTGAGGCTAATAATAAGGCTTTTTAGCCTCATTGATTCAGGGAAAAGAGGAGATGATTTCTGCCATACCTGTCCCACAGGTCTCTATATCCATGATGACTGGATAATCACTGACATCTTTGATGAATTTGATTGGGACACGAGAGATTTTTCTTTATCAACTTTTTAGTTATTTTCCTCCAAATCACTTTGATTTTGGCATTCATGAAATCAAAACCCCCCTCGCTTCAGAGAACTGGATCACACTGCCTATGATAGTTTAGATTTTTAAGGAAAGTATCATAGCGAAAAAGGTCAAAAAGCGAATCATCAAAGCTCTAAAGAAATGGCAATGAACAAAACAATCAATTTGGAGAAAAACATTTTTCCTTCAAATACTTCATTCACTTAATGAATGTTTTATTAAAGTACCTACTACATTTAAGAAACTATCCTAGGTATTTGGGTCAGACAAAAATCAATGAACCATAATTATACCATTTCTCTGCCTAGAATGCTCAAATACACTCTCTTTTCTCCTTCCCATTTCCTCTCATTCCATCTGTGTTCATCCTTCAAGTTCCAATCCAAATACCACTTCTTTCCTGAACTTTTCTCTTATTGCCAATCTGATCCTATCTCCTTATGGGAAATAATAGATGTACCTTAGATAGATAGACCCTATCTAAATCCCTCACTTCTCTAAGCTTTCATAATACTTTGTTTTGAGTTTTGGTAAAAAGGAAGTAGAATGATAGCCTGAAAAGAGACTATAAGTAGCAGTGAGCTAATGAGGTTTTGAAAAAAATAGAAAGGTTTTCACTGGTTACAAGAGGTTAACTGAAGGTTGGTAAGAGGTATATAAAGGAATAGCTAAGCAATAAGAGTCTACCTAAGGTTTATATAACACAGATTTCTAATGAATTCAATTAACAAGATGTTTTGATTTTTGTTTTTTCAAATAATGACTGGCAGGTTGGAAGTATAAATGGGGAACATAGTAGAGAAAACATACTCAGTATTGGGGATTAGCAAGATAGATGTGATAGAAGGTCAAGGTGACAAGTGATGCTACTAAGAGCACCATTGAACTGGTAGATCCTGGAGTTCATCCTAGGGAAAGAGAAGAGCAGCTAAATAGTTATCTGCCCTTCATGGGTGCAGTATTCTCCCCAGATGGTCCTTAGAGAAGGCTTAAACTCTCAGGATGTCCTAAACCAGATTCAATACATATATAAGTGGGGATCATATTGTTGTAGATACTAGAATTTATCTTTCTGAAAATAATACCATTTCTCCCTGATTTTCTAAGTGCACATCTGGCAGCCAGCTGAAATCAGATTTTAAAAGAATTTATGTCACTTCTACCCACTTGCCATGAGCATGCATTATTAAAGGGTGTTGAGGAGAGGCAATCACCTAGGCAACTAGGGGACAGTGTCCTTTGTGTGTACTTCCCTGATGGATAACATATGGAGAGGAGAGCTGGAGAATGTCATCTTCAGGAAATCTTTAAGAAGCCATGGCATACAGCCTGGTGTAATGGCCGATGCACTTATCTGGAAGCCACAAGTCTTTGATTCTTTTGCTGGTTTTGCCATTAACTACCTGTTTAGCCTTACTCTCTTCTGATTCTGTTAATCCCTACTATTTTTTTCCTTTACCATTTTTTTTTTGCATGAAACTTTTCCTTGATAACTCTAATTTTCTTGAAGAGATCTCTTGTCTTTCTCCTTCTATTATTATCTTCTATTTCTTTGCATTGCCCACTTAAGAAAACCTTATGTCTCCTTACTATTCTCTGAAATATTGCATTCAGTTAGATATTTCCCTCTCTCCTTTAAATTTTGCTTTCTTTTTTTCCCTCAGCTGTTTGAAAACCCTGACAGCCATTTTGCTTTCTTGCTCTTCTTTTTCTTTGAAACATTTTCTGTTTTTTTCTCTTGTTCAATATTGCAAACTTCTATTCATAGTTCTTTATATATGCTATTTACCAGATCTAATCCCTTAAATTGATTCATTCTTCCACTTCATATTCATATGATATATTAGTTAAGTCATACTTATATGGTCTGATAGTTTTCCTTACTTTCTTCAATTTTAGTCTGAATTTTGCAATAAGAAACTCATGATATGAGCCAAAATCAGCTCTAAGACTTGTTTCAACTGACTTTAAAGAGCTTTTCTATCTTTAGATGCAAAGTATATGTATACTTTGTATTTGTATATATCTATAAATTTATATATACAACTATATCTATCTGTCTGATTATAGCTATATTCAATCTAATTTCTATATTGACCATTGACATCCATGTGTAGAGTTGCATTTTGGGTTGTTGATAAAGATAACCAGTTAGTTATCTTAATAAAAACTATTTTATTTTATTTTTTGTGATATTGTAGAAGACTTTTGAGAATCCTTTGGATAGCAAGGAGTTCAAATGAGTCAATATTTGAAGAAATTAATTCAGGCTATTCACTATAAGTTCAAGTTCTGAAACTGAAGCTTAAATACTTTGGCCACATAATAAAAGTATAAGCCTCATTGAAAACAGAAAAGGGGGCACAAAAGATGAGATGGATGAATAATGTCATGGAAACAATGAACATGCATTTGAACAAAGTTCAATAGATAGTGGAATATAGAACAGTTTTGTGTGCTATGGTTCATGGAGTCACAAAGAATCGAATATGACTGAATAACAAATCTGCATAGCCTTAAGCAACACAATTGTTTCTGGGTCCCAATTTGCTCATTTATGAAGGTGAGAAGTAAGAAAAGCAGCCTACATAATGAGATGGAGATGTCAGATTATGAAGAGCCATTTAAAAGAACATAAAATGAGATGGAAAAAAGGGATAAATGTAGATAAATGTACTAAGATACTGTACTGTGAAAATTATCTTTCAATACATTGAAAGATTCATGATTTCTATATTCATCCAAATTCTCACCTATAATTCTTCATCATGCTTTTTCTATAAATTTTCCATAAATACCCACCCAGTAAGCTATAGAACTTCCTATGGTTTATTTAGTATTCAATACACAATATAATGAAACTCTTAGACTATTATTAACTGTTGTTGCATAGCCAGCTCTATCTCCTCCACTTTTCTGCTTATATGTTCTTTTTGATGATATCTTTTATAACACTTCCTGTGTCCTCTTTCTCTTTTTAACATAATACGATCTATTTATACTCACCATGTACCAATCCATTGCCTTGGGGATTGCCTGCCATTTTGTCTTTCTTATTTATTTGTGTTGCTTCACAGTTTGCAGATGTATAGCAATTGTCAGATAAATTTGGTTTTAAAACAAAGATAGGACATTGAAAAGCAAGCTGCTTTGGGATCATTAAAAGCCCTATGCAGTTTCCCAAATGTAATCCAGCTGGATTGCCTCCTCTTATTCAGTTCTAAACCAAGCTCAGTATACATGTGTAAAACTGTCCAAGATATATGTACTAATAGACCAAGTAATTAAGTTTCTTGTTCAATTGCTTATTAAAATCTGGGTAATATTAATTTTTATCCAGTTTATTTTTCTTTGTGGATGACAAGGCTGATCTCTTTTATATGATTATCCATCTTGCTCAGAAATTAATCTGAGGAGGGAGAAAGCATTAATAACGTATAATAGTGAAGAGTTCATGTAGGAGATGGCACTGGAACAAAATCTTGCACTTATCTGGAAGCCACAAGTCTTTGATTCTTTTGCTGGTTTTGCCATTAACTACCTGTTTAGCCTTACAAAACAAAACAGAGGAAAACAAAAAAGAGGAAAAAAATTACAAAACAGAAAAGATTTCCAAATGTCTCTTAAGACCTTGAATCAGAAGTTGGACCAAAATTAGAGTATGTTCTGATTTTTCTCTTCATACAAATCTTGATTCCAAATTATCACCCTGGTAATGTTATGGTCCTAATGTAGGAAAACAGAGGAAGCCTGGAAACAGGTGAAGACCATATGGGCCTTCTGGACTGACCTTCCTCTGGTTGCTTTTAATGTCACCTTCCTGGTTTCCCCACCAGGTCCTGGAATCCCCTTCCTCTCCAGATGTATATACCCATGTCTCTTGATCTCATTAAATCTCTGTGGCTCAATCACCTTTTCTGACAACTTGCTCCACATGTTTATTACTCTCTGTACAAAGCAGCCACCATATGAACAAGTCACTGTGTGATTTCCATGATCCTTGAGAGGCCACACATCTTGAAATGCTATAAAATTTCAGACTCTTTGAGCTAGCAGGACCCTCAAAAGTTCACCTGTGCTATCCTCCTGCCTCCAGACAGTGAAGTGACAGAAACCTAGATTTTTTTGTTTGTTTTTTAACTTCACAGAACCCAAGTTAAGACCTTCTTTCATAGTACAAATGAGGAAGCCCAGAAAGGCAAAATATCCTGCCTTGCAACACAAGAAACAGAGTAAGAATTTGAATCTGGTTTTGTCTCCAAGTTCAGAGTTATTTCTTCCATTTTCATATGCCAAAAGCAGATATATACAAATTACTCTAACTCTTCTGAAAGATTTACAAGTAAATATATTCCGATTTTTAAATTCTCTCCTCCTTCTCCATTCCCTCTCCTATATAAATAGATAGATAGAGATATTCACATATATAGATATTCACACACACATAGATACACACATATGTATGTATATATGCATGTTTATGTATGCATATACATACATACCCATATGTATGTGTAGACATGTTTAGATAAAGGTGTTTATATATAAATACATATATATTTATAGATAGAAATAAGTATATACATGTACACACACATATGCATGTGTGTGTTTGCGAATGTATAGCTTAATTGTTATTCTTTGTATTTGAAAAAGATCAAAATGACATTATTATTTTGGGGTCAAGGTCAGCATGTCAGATTGTTGATTAATCAGACCAATATAATTTCTGAATGCTCTATCACAGGTCAGGCACAAATAATCCACATGATCATGTACACACATACATATATGTGTATACTTATGTATAATATTATCTAATATATAAAATATTACATGTTTTATCTTAGATAAATTGTTTTATGTAATATATAAAACATTATCTTTTTATCTAATAAGAGCTTTTAGAATTATAGTTTTAGAGCCAGGAGGGACTATGGAGACCATCCAACTTAATCTCTTCACTGTATAGAAGAATTGAGGTTCAGTCAGGTAAGGGGATCTACCACAGGCAGTAAAAAGCACAGACCAGAGAATATCTGTGGAACAGAAAGTCACTCATTATTCTTGAAAGAATAATAAAGATTGAATGATACCCTGAAGCCCAACTCTTCCTCAGGAGCAAAGTTGGGCTACATACATTGTGAGACAATATTCAAGTCTTCTCTTTGTTGGCCCATGAGATTCCATACTAGACCAGTCATTTTGTCCAATACCTTGCTGAGCAGGTACAAACCATGATGACATTTTCTGTTTTTCTCATCCCCTATATTTGTTCTTTATCTTTATTTCCCTTTTCCTTTTGATATTTTCTATTTCTCCATTTCCATTTCTTTAATCAGAAAACTCCTCCATGGACAATTCCCTAGGCTTCACACTTTCTCTCCTCTGTTGGACTGTGTGAGTGTTCCCTTGTTAAATTCTCCTTGCATTTTACCTGGACTTTTGTACTTAGTACACCCTACCTTATATCATAGTTACTTATGTGGACTGCTTTCTCTCATTAGCTAGCCAGCTTCCAGCGCTTAGGGCCCAGATTGATCTATACTTAACTCTCCAGAGCCCAAGCACAATGCCTTGCACATAGCAAATGCTTAATGAGGATTTGTTTCAATTTTTCTTTAGGGTGTGACTTTAAACAGTTTTCATCTCTCTGAGTCATGTTTTCCAGAATTGTAAATGAAGTGATAAGATTAGATAATCTCCAAAGCATAATAGTTGGATCTATTTAGACTAGTCCAAGTGTATATTTATAAATATGGATATTTATATCCAACTAGTATGCATTTGGGCAAATCACTTAACCCTGTTTGCCTCAGTTTCTCATCAGTAAAATGAGCTGGAGAAGGATTTTGACAACCACTCCAGTATCTTTGCTGACAAAACCCAAATGGGATCACAAAGATATGATTGAAAAAAGACACACCACCACCACCAATAATTATGACTTTATCTTTCTTTTCTACTCATTATATATCAGGAAATTCAATAAATCAAGAAGCATTTATTAAGCACCTACTATGTGTCTGACACTGTGTTTAAAAGGTATATAAAGGATATATAAAGTTCAAAAGCAAAGCAATCTCTGTTTTCAAGGAGCTGATCAGCTAATGAGCAAGACAATATGCGAACAACTATATAAAAGCAAGATATGTATTTAAATGTACATATATATTCATGTAATATGTATATATATATGTATATATATAATTATAGATATGTATGGACATATACTATATGGACAGATATAGTATATAGGAGAGAGAGAAGAAAGAGAAACAGGAAGAGAGAAGGGGGAGAGTTTAAAACGGCATATTTAACATTTTCTCCATCACTTGGCAACATCCTTAAATACTACTGCCAAAAGTACTACCTGAGAAACAAAATATTAATAATTTAGATTAAACTTAACAATGTATTATGAGTATTTTTGTGGGTAGGAGTGGAGAGAGCCAATTGTTAACCATTTACCAACATACCAATGAGAACTTTAAAAGGTATCTTTGGATTTTATTGTTTGTTTTTGTTATTATTTCTCCTTTGCTCTCTTCTAAGGATCAATGACATCTGGAGGGTGAAGACCTGACTTGAAAATGAATTAGTTTTAATTGAGGCAGAACTGTGCAAGATCATCAGCCTCATTTCTCTTTCAGAGTTTTGGGAGTTCAGTGGTAAGACATGTTGTTATTAGTTGGTTGGTTGTCCTTTGTTCTAGAAGAGGATCATGACATCAGGGAGGTGACATCATGACATGCAAGCAAATTAGATTGAAATGAAGAAAGGTCGTGCAAGGTCATCAGCCTCCCTCTCTCCTCTGGAGCCATCTGTGTCCAGTGGCAAACTATAGATCAGAATGACAACTGATGATTTCAGAAATGAGAAGGGAGAAAAATCCAGGATTAGGGGATAGCCAAGCCAGTGAAAATATCATCAGTTGAGAGAGAATATGTGTGTCTTATATGCGGAGAACTAAGAAAGCCAGTCATTGGATGGTAGAAAGTCTGGAGGTAGTAGAAAGGGGCCAAGAGATGAAAGAAGATGGTGCTGAAAGTCATCAAGGTTGGAGAAAGATCTCTCATGAACCTTTCCCCATTTGCCACTCTTCTCCAACAAATAGAGAGAAGAGAGTGTACACATGTGAGAAAGAAAGAAATAGCCAAAGGAGAACCACAGAATTTTACATTGGAAAGGAAGCTGGTGACCATCCAACTGGACCCCTTCATTTTTAAGTTGGGTTGATCTGAGATCCAGAGACATTAAGTGCTAGGATTCAAATACCATATTCTCTGACTTCAGATCCATCAATACTTTTACCTTAGCCAAAAAAAAGGAAAAAAAAAAAACTTCTTTTGAGGGGTGTTTTGCAGGTACAAGTTGGAAAATCCTATGGGATAAGAGCCAGGAGGCAAGAAAGTCATCGATTTCAAGTCTCTCACTTTTCAGTTAAGAAGCCTGGGGGTTAAGATGATGTCTTGACTTATTCAAGGTTACAGAGATGGGATCTGAGCTGGAATGATAATAATAATTATGAGTCTCATTTTATCCTCACAACAACACTGGCAACTAAGTGCTATTATTATCTCCCATTTTACAAATAAGGTAACTTAGAGAATTTAAGTGACCCACCTAGTATGACACAGCTAGGAAGTGACTGAGGCTGGATTTGAATTCAGATCTTCCTGATTCTAAGTCCAGCCTTCAATCCAATGTGCCACCTAACTGCTGATTAAATCCTGGAAGTTTCATAATTAATTTCCACTTGACCAGATTGTCTTTCCTATAATGCAATGTTGTAAAAAATATATATAAGATGCATCTCCAGTTGTCCTGATCTATATTTTGCCCCTAGACCTAAATGGCTTTAGAGGAAAAAGCGAATCTGGTAACTTTGCACAGCTCACCCTAAGTTAAATCCAACTCACTTGCATGTCATGGCATTACATCCCCAATGCCATGGTACTGCTAGAGAACAAAGCTAGAAAAGGCACTTGTCACTGACTATCTGAGGAACTCAGTGACTTTTGCCAGATGTGTTTTTTCTTGCCCCTGAACTACGTTGTCTGTAGGGTTCCTCATTCTTTTTTTTTTTTTTTTTAATTTTTTATCAATACATGTATAGATAGTTTTCAACATTTACCCTTGCAAAACCTTATGTTCCAAATTTTTCCCCTCCCTTTCTCTTACCCCTTCCCCTACATGGCAAGGAATTCAATATATGTTAAAAATGTGCAATTCTTCTATACATATTTTCACAATTATGCTGCACAAGACAAAAAGGAAAAAAAATGAGAAAGAAAAGAAATGAAGACAAACAACAATTAAAAATTGAAAATACTATGTTGTGATCCATACTCTGTCCCCACAGTCCTCTCTCTAGAAGTAGATGGCTCTCTTCATCAGAAGATCAGAGGAACTGGTATGAATTACCTCACTGCTGGAAAAGAGCCAAGTCCATCAGAATTGATCATTGTATAATCTTGCTATTGCTATGTACAATGTTCTCCTGGTTCTACTCATTTCACTTAGCATCAGTTCATATAAGTCTCTCCAGGACTCTCTGAAATCATCCTACTGATCATTTCTTAAAGAACAATAAGAGTTCCTCATTATAAGATTCCATGCTTCTGTGAATCAAATTGGCACAAGTTGGCCCCAGAAAATCTAGCTATTCTTCCCTGCCTTTTCTTCCCCCATATTTATAATACCTGCTTCTGCTACCTGACTGACCAAGTCCACCAATTTACACTTAAAGTGCTGAACCCCTTCCTTTATTGAAACTCTGCTCTTGAAAGCAAGAATTGGAATAAATCTGATGAACCACTGCTGATAAACTGAAATAGAAACAGAATTTATTAAACTATAATAAGGATACAGCAGGAAATGGGTAAGATGACCTGGGAGCCCAAAGCATTTGTGATTTAAACCTTAGCAATGGTGTCTTGGGTTTGTCTGGGAGGCCTGCTGGTAAGAAATATTTAAGTGGAAAATCACACCGGACTCTGTGCTAGTTACTTAAATATCCATAAAACAGCATTAAGATCTGTTTTCTTTCTTGACAGAAATTATCACCCAATAAGAGATTAAAGTATAAATACAGGTAAGCATGGTGCATGTCAAAAAGTAAACAAAAAAGTATTATAGAGAGGATATTCAGAGAATCGGGGTTAAAGATCTGCGTGTTTTCTGCTCATGTGACTCTGGACAAGTCATTTAATCTCCAAGTTTCCATTTCTCCATCTGTAAATACAGAAATTGGACTTGATATCTTCTGAGGTCCTTTTCAGGTTTAAATCTATGATTCTCAGATACAAGTGCTTGTCAGAAACTCCATGTTCTAATGTCAGGTCTGATACTTAGTATCCTATACTGATACTTACCTGATACATAGACAGTAGTCTATGTGGGTTTGGATTTATCACATAAATTCTTTGATCTCCAGTTTCCTCCACTGTAAAATTAGGGAGTTTAAATAGATGATCCCTATGGTTCCTCCTGGACGTAAATATAATACATATTATGGCATAAGTGTCTAATTAGGGTCTGATAGAGCTACACAATGTAGGTTGAGCAGTGTTTAATTTGTCAGTTCCTTTATACATCAGACCAAGCTTCAGGACCAGATATTTCCAGTTCCTGCTGTCACGTGTCTTTTTTTGTGACCAAAAGAAGGAAGACAAGCAGGGTGGGGTGCTCAGACCTGAGACACTGTGGGTGGGAAGGGTTTCCAGGAGAACAGACAGTCTGATTAGCTCAGCTGGTCAGAGACGAGTGTTAATGAGACTAAGGTCAGGAGCTCCGCCCCCTTCTCTTCCGGCTGGGGAGATCGCTATGTTCTGGGTGGCCCCAGACTGCACCCTGTTCATCTTATAAAAATTTTGTCATTGGCCCCAAACAAGACCTAGTGAGCTCATAGGATCACGTAAAGCTGGAAGAGACCATAGACAACACTTAATTTCACAAAACCAAAATGTCAAATAAGTGAAATGACATATCTAGGGCTACACAGAGAGTAAATAACAGACAAAATTTTCTAAACCCCCCCCCCCTCATACCCGTGGCTTCACTACATTCACCACTCTGAAAAGAATAAGGATGATTCAGTGTAAATCCATTTCCATTCCCTACTGGAAAAAACCAATTAAGAGCCTAAATTGGTCTCAATGGTTGGTCAGTAGTAATACCTCCTGATTAAAGATCAACCACCAAAAGCGATCCCAAGCGCAGGCTTTCTTTCTGATTGCTATAGCCTGGAACATCTTGTAACAACCTTGGGAGCTGTCAGGAATCCCTTGTCCTAGAAATTCTATAACAAGTTAGGACTTGTTGATTGCCAGTTGCTAGCCACTTTGATTGCTTCAGCATCCTCTTGCTCAGATATTCCAATATTGGTTATTTCCATGATTCTAACTTCCCACATTTTCTTTCTTCACAACCACAGTATGAGATCCAGGGCCTGCTCCAGTATCTTGCCCAGAACTCTTAACAGCTGCTAGTGAGCAGTGTGTCCTCATTCAGAGTCAAATTATTATTATTTTTTGTTTGTGTACTTGATTTTACTTTTGGAAATGCTGGAAAGATTCATTTGGATGATTCTAGTAACAACTAGGTATGCAATACTGTGAACAAAACACTGACCCGGTAGTCAGAAACTTTCTTTCTTTTCCCAGTTCTGTTAACAAGCTGTGTAGACTCTTGGACAAATCACTTTACTAATCTGGGCCCATTTTCTCCTCTCATAGGAGATAGACTAAGTGATTTCTGAGGTCCCTGCCAGTTTTAGCATTCTATGACTGTCTGTGAAGCAGTGGTTCTTGACCTTTAATTGTGTCATAGAAACAAAATCTTTTGGTTCTAGTGAAGCCTCAACTCCAGTCAGAATTGATATTTAAATATAACACATAGAATTACAAAGGAAATCAATTTTATTTTTTTAAATAACTTTTTATTGATAGAACGCATGCCAGGGTAATTTTTTACAGCATTATCCCTTGCATTCACTTCTGTTCCGATTTTTCCCCTCCCTCCCTCCACCCCTTCCCCCAGATGGCAAGAGTCCTTTACATGTTGAATGGGTTGCAGTATATCCTAGATACAATATATGTGTGCAGAACCGAACAGTTTTCTTGTTGCACAGGGAAGAATTGAATTCAGAAGGTATAAATAACCCGGGAAGAAAAACAAAAATGCAAGCCGTTTATATTCATAGGAAATCAATTTTATCAAAATATAAAGTGTAAGGCTTTTCTCCATTCAAATTCATGAAGTCTCTGAATTCTATATATGAACCCCACTGGACACCAGTTTAAGAAATCCTGAACTATGCTGTGAGAATAATTTTAGAGCAAACATGCCAGAGTTTACATGTTGCTATGTAAATTCAATTTAATTCAATGGATATTTGTTAAATATATACAATGTGCCAAACAGATTGAAATATAAAAACAAAAATGAAAATAGTTCCTGTCCTGAAGGAATTTATATTCTACCAAATGGTTATTTTTAGGTAGGTGTCCCAGTAGGGATTTTGAGTAAGGAATTTGAATTTTAAAACTACCTCAGGCATTTCCTTATTGTGTGACCCTGAACAAGTCACCTAAATTCAGTTTGCTTTGATTTACTTATCTCTAAGTGAGATATTCTTATCTCCCCTAGCTCCCAGGATTCTTATGAGAATAAAATGAGATATTATTTGTAAAGACTTTACCAAATCTTAAAGTATTATATAAAAGCTAGCTAGTAGTAGTAGTAGTAGTATGCCCCTTCAAAATACTGGTATTTCAATTATATTCTTATTACCAAAGACATTGAATGAACTTTTATTATGAAATTCTCCAATATTCTTTTGAATATATTTAATGGTCACAAGACTGAAAGGTATTGAGAATACAAGGTCTTGCTGCCCTTGTTGATTTCAAAATAACACGTGATTTGTAAAACAAAAGATAGACTCTAGATGCCCATCAATTGGGGAATGACGGAATAACTTATTTTATATGAAAGTAATGGAATATTTTTGTCCTATTAAAAATGATGAACAAGATTATTTTAGAAAGGCCTGGAAAGATTTACATGAATTGATGCCAAGTGAAACAAGTAGAACCAGGGATACAATGTACATAGAAAAAGCAAGATTGTGCCACAATCAACTATAAAGACTTGCTTTTTCTCAGTGGTTCAATGATGCAAGGCAATCTCAATCAACTTTGGATAGAAAATGCCATCTATAACCGGAGAGAGAACTATGGAAAGTGAATGTAAATCAATATATGCCATGTTCACTTTTTTCTGTTTTTTTTTTTTTTCTCTCGTGATTTTTCCCTTTTGTTCTGATTTTTCTCTCCCAACAAGATTCATAAAGAAGTGTGTATTGAAAAAAGTAATTTACATGTATAGCCAGGAAAAAAGAAAACAATCAAAAAGTTAAAAAATAATAACAAATAAATAATTTTTTAAATAAAATGAAAATTGACATACCATTCACTTTTTGTTTTCCAGTATAAAGAACTTTTTAGTCAAAAGTAATACTCACAACAAACAGTTTCTCTATGTTAAAAAAAAAAAAAAAAGACAGACATGGACATGCTAAGATCAGATTCCCTGATGCCTTTAAAATGTTTGTTCAAGTACCCTCTCTACTTACCAATACCAAGCAAAGCATTTTTTTTTAAAAAAAAGGCTCTCCAAAGGTATTTTCAATTACTTTGAATAGATTACATAGAAATCTTAATGGTGACTAAGCTTTTTTGAAGGTAGATTTTATTTTTACATAAAAAGCATTCTGAGCCATCCATGTAAAAAAGTAGGCAGAGATTTTTATTCAGAAAAAAAGGAGAAGGAGGAAGAAGAAGAGATAGGGTAGGAGGAGGAGAAGGAGGAAAGAAGAAAGAAAAAAAGGTGATTGGTAAAATAGCTTGGAAGGTGATTACCAAAAAGAAGCTCCAAAAATATTTTGAGTGAAAAACACAATTGGAATAAGTTTATGACTTCATAAGGTGACTACTTTGACGAAGGCACAAATATTCAGATACACAAACTCTGGTTCATTAAAACTAAATACACAAATGCCTATTCTTGCCATTCTACTTTGGTTTCTCATATCCTGCTTTTCCTTGGTGTCATATCTCAGTAATCTTTCTGCATCAGCATTTAATTTGGCTTGTATATATCAACAGTTTCTATCTATTTATCTTCACTTTAGTCACTAAGAATCATTGTCTCAGCGATTCCATTAGGTTATGCCTACACCACAACAAACTTTGGAAAAATTCATCTGACAAAAATGCAAATGTTTTATACACACAGAATTAGATTGATTTTTCTCTCAGAATGAACAACTTGCTTTGTTCACAGAAAGGCCCAGCCTTGGAGGTTTCAGAATTGATCATTTCCTAGAAGTGGCTCTTTGGGATGCTAGATTGTTGAATAGGAAGGAGAAAGGTTTTCAAAAATAACCAAAAGAAATATATCTTGTCCTAGAGATCTCTTTCCTTTGTGGTACAGATTAGCTTTCTCACCTATGAAGAAATACTTCTTGCCACATGAGAGTTTATCCAATGACTGACTGATCCCTTGACAGCAAGAATACTATGAGAGTATGAAGATTAGGTCCAGATCAGAACCTGACACTTGAGTGCCTACAACAAGAGCTGTCTCTTGAATCTATGGAATAGCTGGATGATGATGTTTACAATGTATTCTGACATCCCTAAAAATAAGGAAAAGAGGAAGATAGGTCTTAAAAATCTCTCTCTCTCTCTCTCTCTCTCTCTCTCTCTCTCTCTCTCTCTCTCTCTCTCTCTCTCTCTCTCTCTCTCTCTCTCTCTCTCTCTCTCTCCTCAAATCTGATTTGTATTTTCTTCTTGTTGTCATTAATCCAGACATATCCCCAGGCTACTCTCTTTGCCTGACAGAGATATAAATAAAAGTATGTGATGCTTTAGGACTGGAGAGAGGTAAAGGAGTACCTCATGCCAGGGTTTTCAGAGATTTGTGATCTAGTGTCATCAGGGGAGGAAAGGAAGGAATTTGAAAGATGAGCCATTCCTTTTGCTGACAGTCCAGGTCCCTCTCTCTTACTTCAAATTTTAGGTAGAAACTTACTTCCTCCTCCATGAAAACTTCTCAAACTATTCCCCACCCCCACCTTTATCCTAGTCCAATAACTCCAGCAGCTCAGGAGCAATTTTGTAAATAGTCCCTCACAGCTGCTCCTAATTAGGTCCTTGTTTGGACTTTTCATGTACGTGTGCTTATGTGTTTTTTGCAAGCATGTCCTTGTCTCCTCTTGTTCTCTATCTATTTTAAGATCAAACCAAATTCACCTAGTATCTTTCAGGGATCCCAAACAAACTTAATTGTGAAAATTGCAGAATTCTCAAATTCAGGGATTATTTACAGAAATAATTAAATAGTTTGGAGTGTATCTATGAAAAAGAAAATCACATACATACTTGAGAGAATTTTAAAGACTTAAGTATATCCTGGAGTCCAAAAGAGAGTCTTTTTGGAAAATTACAGTTGGATTACAATCAACCTGAGACAAAGGACCACACTTTATCTTATAGAGATAGGTGGGATTCATAGCTGGATGAGATCCCCAAAATAATTTTTCCAATTCTGTTATGTTATGGAGGAAGAAACTAAAGCATTGTAGACACAAAGAGATTTTCTTGAGACCACACATATGGACAGAGCCAATATTAGAGTACAAATCCAATGTCTTTGACACCATCCTCAGGAACGTCCAAAACACCAGAACCTGATTCTGTAAGTACTTAATCAGGAGTGTCCTTTCATTTCCTTGTTCTTCAACACAGGGATCCCAAAGAAGTACATGACCTTCTTTGTGTAGAACAAGTGTCTAGTCTCAGTGATGCTTTTAGGGAGTAGATTGCTGGGAGTTCTTTTATCCATTCTTTATTGGCAGATCCCAATGACTGAAGTGACAAGCTACTTGAGATTTCTAGTGCCTCTAAATAGAGAAACCTTAGAGTCGGGGTACAGATAGTCTTTTAATGTGGGCTTTTTAAAAGTGAATTTGGTCTGGATCCAGTAATCAGTACTGAAAAATCATAATCATTCCAATAATGACATCAACAATTATAACAATGATATTAAAGGACATTGATGTGTTCCAAATTTTGCTCTCTTTCTTGCCTCCTTCCTTCCTCTCCAAGACAGCAAACAATCTGCTATAGATTAAACATGTGAAACCCTTTTAAACATATTTCCTTGCCTATTTTGTTGTATAAGAAAAATCAGACCAATAAAAGGGGGGAGGGAAACATGAGAAAGAAAAAAACAAATAAACAAAAAGGGTGAAAATACTATGTTTTGATTAATGTTCAGTGTCTATAGTTCTATCTGGAAGCGATCGGCATTTTCCATCTATTTATTGAAATTGCATTGAATTACTGCATTGTTTAAAAGAGCCAAGTCCATCATAGTTGATCATTACATAATCTTGTTGTTACTCTATTCTTTGTCATTGTTGGTTGCTTGTTGTTACAATATTCTCCTGATTCTGCTCACTTTACTCAGTATCAATTTCTGTAGGTCTTTCCAGGCTTTTCTGAAATCAGCCTGCTTATCATTAACTGTCTTCTCTTTAGCCGGAGGTGAAAGAGAGATGCAAAACGATATAAAACAATGCCATTCTTCTTGTTTATTTTTTTCTTTTGCAAGATATTTATTTTTCAGAAAAATATATTTTATGCTAAATATAAAGAATATGTTTCTATCATTTTAAAATGAATTAATGGAAAAAATATTTTATAATATCAGTTTTAATTTATAGTAAAGTAAATATCAATTGATATAACCCACCTAAACAAAAGCTCTTTGGGGCTTTCAATAATTGTTTTTGTTTCTTGGGTTTTTGCTGAGACAATTGGGATTAAGTGACCTGGCCAGGTCACACAGCTAGGAAGTGTTAAGCGTCTGAAGCCATATTTGAACTCAGATCTTCCTAACTTCAGAACTGGTGCTCTACCCACTGTGCCATCTAGCTGCCCCAATAATTGTTAAGAATACAAAATGATCTTAAAACTAAAAAAAATTAGAAATACTGCCCCAGATAAAATCTATGAAAATATAACCCTGATTTCTTCATGTGGATAGTTATAGAAGAATACTGTGATTTCATGTTATTAGAGAGAAAATGTGTCATTATTCTCCAGTGAAGCTCCAAAGTTTTCCAGGTACGAGTTCCCCCTGATAACTTTCTACCATAATTTCTATAAAAATTGTAATGGCTAGCAATTTGGACTTGAAATTTGTAAGATTTTAATCACACCTCAGATATTTACTAGTTATGAGACCCTGAAAAAGTGAATTGATTTTTTGAGTTTCAGTTTCTTATTAATAAAATAAGAAAACAAAGTATATTACCTTATAGCATTATTGCAAATTCAATGTGCTTTTATACACACAGACATATACACATATATGCATACATATGTAATATATGTACATACTTGCATGATACTTTGTTAATCTTAAGTTATTGAAATTATGTTAAAATGAGATAAAGAATTTACAAATTGTTCAGGTTGAGGAACAATGCTCTTTACCTAGCAGACAATGATGGATATTTGTTTGCTTATTGATTGAGTATATGAAGAAAGAGAAACGGACTGCCTTGTTTAAAAGAAACTGGTAATGGTGGTGATTATGGACTAATTAGAAGCATATGACATTGGTTGGGGGAAGGAGGTTAGGGATAAAAAACAAAACAAAACAAAACAAAACAAAACAAAACAAAAACCTCCACACTTCCCACTAGCTGGGAAAACCACCCCTTTAACCTGTCTTGCTACTTCCTTAAGTGACTTGGTAAGGAAAGAAAAAAAAATCTAATCCTGCTTAAGGGGTAAATAACCTATCTTATCCTCATACTATAGGAATGGCATTAAACACAATTTATTTCTTTGGTCTGCCTCTGTCTTCTTTTGACCTCATCTTTGTAGCTAATTTTAAAAACTCTCAGAATTTATTTATTGAAGCGCTTTCATTCTATAAGATATAATCTATTATTACATTCCTCAAGGCCTTTTATTCTTCTTACACCATTTTCACTTCTTCCTGTTTCCCTTCATTATTGACATTAGTGGTCCCCCAAACTTAATGAGAACAAATGTGTTACTCTAAAAAGTGTGGAAGGAATATTACCAATTCTTCAAAAGTAACCACTCAATTCACTTCTCTGGAGTTCTGTTTCCCTATCTATAAATAGTCCAGGTTGGACTAGATCATGGAGTTCCCTTCTATCCTAAATCCTGTAATTTTCATTTTCTAATTCCAGAAGACCAGATATGGAGTCCCTTGGAAACATAGCACAGGAGGCATATAAAGGAGTTAAGAAAAAGTAAATAAAACTGTTTAAAATAAGTCCATTCCAAGAATATTTATCAAGCATCTACTATGCAGGTAGCAGTTTTAAGCACCTGGACAGATCCAAAGTTTTGATAAGACACAGCCCTTGCCCTAATGGACCTTTCAATTTAGTAGAAAGACAAGAAATCAATAGAGATCATGACAATATATTATGTGACATGATAAATTCATGAAAAAGTTATAGAACAAGGAACAGTCTGATTAGGATTACTAGTTTACATTACTAGGTTAGGGCAATGGGAAAGGCTTTATGGAAGAGACTGAATTTGAACTTGGCTTTAATGCTTGAGTTAAGAATTCAATGCCCAAAGAGGAGAAAGAAGTATATTTCAAGCATAAGAAGAATATTCTATGAAAATCGTATTCTTTCCTATAAGACAGATGGTCTTACTTCAACATTAGGTCATTTCTACCTGTTCTCTCTCAAGTAGTGCTAGGAAAAAAAGCTTTACCATTCTTGATAATAAACCATTCCATAATTAATCTGCTGAAAACCTCTCTTTTTTCTAAGTTTCTAGAACATTAGGGGACTTACTGGTTGATTTTTATAGCATTTTTTTCTGTTTGTAGATAAGGTCAATAAGTATTTATTAAGTATTGACTTTATGCCAGATCTTGTGCTTAGTGCTGGGGATAAACAGAAAGCAAAATGATTCCTTTATCCTTAAGGAGATGACATTTTAACAGGAGACAACATACAAACAACTTTGGACACAAAGGATTTGTATAGAATAAACTGGAGATATTTTCAGACAAAAGGTACTAGCTTTGAGGTGAATCAGGAAAGGTTTCTTGCTGTGCCAGCCCTAATTAGGAGGATCTGATTTCACATTTAGCTTCAGATACTTACTAGCTGTGGGACACTGGACAAGTCACTTTACCCCATTTGCCTCAATTTTCTCATCTGTAAAATGAGCTGGAGAAGGAAATAACAAAAATAGATATTCCAGTATCTTTTGCAAGAAAACCCTAAATGAGGTCACAAAGAATCAGATCAACAAAACAACAACAAAAGAGAAGCCAAAAGACAGAGATGGGAAGGGCCCTGGGGCAATGCATGCATGGTAGATAGGCAAGGAACAGAGACCAGGTCCAGAGAGATAGTGTCATGTGTGAGAGACGGTAAGTAGTCTCTGTTTTCATAAAGAAAGCCATTGCCTGCCCAATAGACTGTCCAGAAGTCTTGTCCCTAGAATGGAGACTCTTGCAGTTAGAATTTGTTCTTTTGTTTCTTTTCTGCTAGGACAATCCTAATCAAACTGAAGAGTTTGAAGGCTTTTCTCTTGAATGAAGTCCAGCCTGGAGATACTGTATCCTTGGTAAATGCTAACAAGTTTCTGAACTAAAGTCTTCATGTTTCCCACCTTCCACCTCTTAAAAAAAAAAAAAAAGTTTGGATTTTTTAGCAAATTAAATTTATGAGTAAGAAACTGAGAAACATATGTAGTGAGAGGAGGGAGAAAATTAAAAAAAAAAATAGTTCATTCATTCATCGTTTCCCAGCTGCCAGTTCAGAATCCAAAAGGATTTGGCTGAGCTCTGGGGGTAATGCTATATTGTAAAAATGTTATTGGAATGCCAAATTTAGGCACAACATGAAAAGTGCAGGATGAGTGGGCAGGGCTGGGAAGAACCACCCTCTTAGAAGATAAACTGTACTATTTGGATGGGGGTTCTGCTTGGCACTTCCTTGCTCCTGTTAGACACCATCCTTACTATGAATCTACAACTTTCAGATGCACTAAAAGAAAACAGGACCATGTGGGAAAATCATTTCCCTGAATGGAAAGCAGCCTCTCTTGGGTCCCTTGTTCTCTTCTTCTTGGACAGGATCTATCCTACCATACCCTGGCTAATGGAGGAAGAGGTGTGGATTGGGGGCTAATTGGCCAAGTCCAGATGGGGGGACTTAGCACAGAGTCCTATTCTGCTCTGCAGGAGGATCATGTTCTTCACATTATTGGCACAAAGAACCTCTCACATGACACATGGCAACCCTTTGGGATTCTCCACCTAGTAAGTTGAGCTGGTGGAATCTCAGCTTGCATATGAGCCAAGACATGGACAAAAGAGAAAGAGGGAAGAAGCAACCTTTTCAGAAGGGAGGAACCCACAATACCTTTCCCAGCAAAGGCTGTTGATTCAGGGGGTGTGGATGGAGACTATCAGGGGCCTTTAATTCTAGGCTAAGCCTGTGCTTGAGGAAAGCAAACATGGCAGACCAGTGATTGTATCTATGCTCAAAAAGGGAGATTCAAGAACTCTTTAGTGCAATGAAACATCCTTAGGACTAGAAAAGAGGTAATCTGGTTTATATGGCATCCCCAAGGCAAGACTGAACCTCAATCATTTCAGACTGATGGGTGTTATCCTGTTTGTAAAGATTTGCTGCTCCTTGTATTTTCTTTCATAATTGAAAAGTGATGGACTAAAAGCGATTGCTATCTACATTATATTATGCTAGGGTGATCATGTTTTCTCCTCCCTCCTCCCAACCCACTGTAAATAAAGGGCAGTCATCGAAAAAGTGTTGGATTAGACAGGAGTGTAATGGGCTGAGGCTTGAGTTGATGCACTGAGGTCCCAAGCACATGAGGCTAAATAGTAATTGGACCATACTCTATTAATAGATAAGCTTGGAGAGAGAATGGCCCCCACCCACTCTTTGTGCAAGTCCTGATGTGTTGTATAGGAAATGACGATTTTGGTGGGTGGAGGCAGGGGAGTGGAGAAGGAAGGGGAGGAGAGACCTTTGGGACGGCCATTGCCACAGTTGCCGACACAGTTGCCTCCATGGTTGCCTCGGCTCGCGTCGCTCTCTCTTAGCTGGCTTCCTGTCGCAACTGCCTATATTTGCTATCGCAATCTTTCTTGCCTATATTTGCTATAGCAATCTTTATTCACCTCTTCACTTCAATAAATATTGAAGATTTTCCCCTTAACCTGAATTCCTGACTCCGGCTGACTTTAAATACGCGGTCATTACAGTATCTATGCTCAAAAAGGGAGATTCAAGAACTCTTTAGTGCAATGAAACATCCTTAGGACTAGAAAAGAGGTAATCTGGTTTATATGGCATCCCCAAGGCAAGACTGAACCTCAATCATTTCAGATTGAAGGGTGTCATCCTGTTTGTAAAGATTTGCTGCTCCTTGTATTTTCTTTCATAATTGAAAAGTGATGGTCTAAAAGCGATTGCTATCTACATTCTATTATGCTAGGGTGATCATGTTTTCTCCTCCCTCCTCCCAACCCACTGTAAATAAAGGGCAGTCATCGAAAAAGTGTTGGATTAGACAGGAGTTGATTAAGGTCTATAAGGGCCTTAACTTCTAGAGTTCTCACTATACATAAAATATCAAAGACTACTTACTCTTACTACCCACTAGCTCCCCACAGACCTGGCTGCCATCCTCTGTAAAGAAAGAGAATTTGATAGTCAACAAGCTCTAACTGTGTGCCAGGGACTGTGCTAAATATTGGGAATATAGAAAAAAACAAAAACATGGTCCCTGGCTTTAAGGACCTCACATCCCAATGGGGAAGATAACATAACAAACAAAATATACACAATGTAAATGAAAGATACTCTCAGAGAGGCTTGAGGGCCCCCACTTCATTGGATAGAATGCTGGGTCTAGAGTCAGGAAGTCTCCTCTTCATGAATTCAAATCTAACCTTAGATACCTACTAGCTGTATGAATCTGGATAAGTCACTTAATCTTATTTGCTTCAGTTTTCTCACCTATAAAATGAGCTAGAGAAAGAAATAGCAAATGACTCCAATATCTTTGCCACAAATTCCTCAAAATGGGAATATGAAGAGTCAAACATGACTGGCAAATGACTCAACAATAACACAATGCACCTTTATAATGTCACCTCAAACCTAATCTATTAAATCCCAAATGTGGAATATTTAAATTAAAATGACTTTAAAGATCATCTAATCCAAAACCTTCATTTTACATATATAAATTAGGACTCAGGAAAGTTAGCCCAGGGCTATATAGGTGGTAAGCAGCAGAATCAGGATTCCAACACAGACCCACTGACCATGAAGTCAGTGATTTTTTTTTCAACACACCACAAACACACCCATGTCATTATAAACAGAAGTTCTTATAGGATCAGTAAGCTTTAAGAGTAATGGTCAGGAGGCTTTTCAAATTCAGCTGGACCCAAGGAAAAAAAAGGAGTTTTGAACCCATAAAAATCATATTAGGTCCCCTAACAAAGGGACTCAAGGATAGCCAGTATCTTCATCTTCATCTTCATCTGCAAAATGAGAGGGCTGGACCTGAGGATCTTTTAAGGGCTCTCTGAGCTCTAATGTCCTATAAACTCTAAATCACTATGAAAAATTAAAAGTCAGTCAAGAGTACAGTGCCTTTATTCATCTCTGAAGAGGGTGACAGCATCACCAATCCTTAATTTTTTTTTTTTTTGGACACTCTCTTCAAGAACTCTCCAAGGTGATGTATATACTATACTATTCACTTTGGATATATCTATGTGGGAAAGATATCTTAAGAAAAAATCTATGATGAAGAATTACAGTGAACAAACAACTGCATCTTTTTCAATAAAATAAGACTCTACACCAAGTATGTGGATGTTGAAGACACATCCTTATGTAATGCTTTCAGTTGCTTGTCTCCCAACAATCCTCTGCAGTACAGAATGCAAAATATAGACGAGGCAATGTTACTGAAGTAGCTGGCTTAAAAATAAATTTGACCCAGAATTCAAATCCATTTGAAACAAAAGTAGTTAGGGGTGAGATAGAGTAAGAAGGAGAAGGATGGAGCTGCGCTTAAGCTCATAATTGCTTCAATCCTCCCCTTCACTTTGCCTATGTTGACATAGCTCTCTTGCCCCCTCTCTATCTTGCTTATCTGCTAGGTATGAGCCATCATTAATCTTCTGGAAAGGAAAATGTTTTCATGTACAACTAACCCTGAACCCACCTGAAGAGAAGAAAGAAGTTGTGAGATACACAAGGCAAGGACCTGGGATCTACACTAATAGTATGAACACACCAAGGGAAGATAGATGCTACCTTAGGATAGAAGGGAAAACAAGGGAAAGTCAGGGATCCCCTAGTTTCTGTGCGTGAATTTATGTGCTTTGTCTACATAGCACCAATATAACTAACTGGTCTTTGCCTTTCTCCCAAAGATCAATGAAGATTGTTCATTTCTACATAGACAAAACAAGCAGTTAATGAGTAAAATATTTCATCTTTACTGAAGTATTTTAGCATGAGACTCAGCCTAAATCGTTTCTGACTATGGTTCAAAAGTGAAAAAATATAGTCAAATGGGAGGTCTTTAAATTTCAAAAAAATTCTCCTTTACACTTGATTCTACTAGCTTTAGTTTTTTGGATTTTTTTCTTCCCTCCCCTATTCCCATTTTCCACTTCTTGGCTAGGGTTGTAGCTGGGACAATTTTAGCTATGCTGAAATAGAAACAATCTGAGCAAATGGATAGAGGGATTGTCTTCAGAGTCAAGAAGACCTGGATTAACCACTTCTAATTTCTACTAATAGTCTCAGGCCATGGGTAAATTGTTCAATCTCTCAGTGCCCCAAGTAGCTGTCTAAGATTACAAGTTATCCAAGAGTTTCTGACAGGAGGAGCCTTTACTGAATCTTTACTGATTTCTCAATCCATACCAAAGAAACTAGATAGCACAATGGGTAGAGCACCATGCCTGGAGTCAGGAAGTCTTATCTTCCTGATTGTAAATTTGGACTCCGATATTTATTAGACCCTGGACAAGTCACTGTTTGCCTCAGTTTCCTCTTCTGTAAAATGAACTGGAAAAGGAAATAATAAACCACTCTAGTATTTTTGACAAGAAAATCCAAATGGGGGTCACAAAGAGCAAGACATAACATGAAACAACCTAATATCAATTGATTTAGCCAAGAATTGTTATGGGAACAAAATTTCTCCCCAGAAATTATGTTGGTCATAGCTAAAGCACAGAGGGTCATAGAATTTAGATCTTAGTTCTAGAGCAGGAGTTCATAACATTTTTTGATGTCATAGCTATCATGAACTATAGACTCCTCAGAATAATATTTTAAAGTGCACAAAATAAAATACATAGAATTATATAAATGAAACCAATTAAAGTACAATTATCAAAATGGTTTTTAATGTTTATGGCACTGATTAAGAACCTCTATATCTAGAGCTAAAAGATGCTTCAGAAACCATCTAATATATTTCTTTTTATGTTACATAAAAGGAAACTGAGGCCCTACATAGGTTAAACAACTTTTCCAGGGTCACACAGCCAGTGAATAACAGAGCTGAGATTGAAATCTTAGAAAAGACTTTATTTTTGCCACTACTCTATGTAGGAAGGAAGCCAACTTCATTCTGACATTTCCTACATGCATCTTTATAAGTCTTCTAAGTAGCTCAGCATTAGAGCTGCCTGTTATGGTAAGGGCCTTCTCTTGAGCTAGGACCAATATCAGCCAGTAAGGGTGATTTCTGGAGAATAACTTTGTTCCAACAATTATTCCCGGCCAAATTAATCATAACAGTAAATTTGGAGTGAATCACTTGTGCCCCCTGGAGGTTGATGTAAGCAGGGCCTAGAAGGCAAGATTTGGGGGAGGCAAGATAAAGACAGTGGAGGGGAAGATTATTAGATGATCCCCTTGGTTACCCTGGAGATAGAGCTCCAGGGTTGCTCTGTAGTCAGCTATGCTGGGGTCACTTTAAAGAGCTGCCTTGCACTGCTGTGATCCTGGGTCTCAGATACTGCAAGGGCCTGGTCTGAATGTCAGGATGCCAAAGATGCAAGGTCTAAAGCAATAAGGCTAAAGGGGAAGAGGTCTTGACCAAGCTCTCAAACTGTGACAGAATATCCGAGTGTCCTGAGAAAAACTGCTAAATAATTGCTTGTTGACTGACTCTATTAGGCAGTAATGAGGAATACAAATATATATATATTATATATATATAACATGTATATATCTGCATAATACATATACATGTAGACATATGTGTATATGCATGTGTATATTTGTGTGTATATGTACATACTCAGAATTTTTGGACTGCATATTACATTTGAGAGGGCTGGAAAAAGCAAGGAAGGAAGGATGGATGGAAAGAAAGAAGGAAGGGAGGGAGGGAGGAAGGAAGGAAGGAAGGAAGGAAGGAAGGAAGGAAGGAAGGAAGGAAGGAAGGAAAGATGGAAAGAAAGAAAGAAAGAAGAAAGGAAGGAAGGAAGGAAGGAAGGAAGGAAGGAAGGAAGGAAGGAAAAAGAAGAGAGAAAGAAAGGAGAAAAAGAGAAAGAGAAAAAAAGGGGGAGAGAGGGAAAAAAGACAGAGACAGAGACAGACAGTGAGACACATTCAGAGAGGAGAAAGAAACTAAGGTTTTAAGTAACCTTTTTTCTTTTATCTAAGTATCCTTTTCCTTTTATACTGTCCTTCTTGGATAAATATAAGGAATCTGTAAAGTCCCTTCCAGCTCTGAATTCAAAGAGAATATGTAAGAGAGAGGGAGGAAGGGAACGAGGGAGAGGGTGAGAGTTATTTCATATATATTCTTTAGGAAAATATAGCATTATCATTCTCTTCCACATCACAGTAAGAACATCTTGCTAAGTTCATATCTTCTTCTTCTCTGAATTTTGCTAAACTGATACTCATATTGTGATTATACAGTCCATCAAAGTCCACTTTGGGACTTTCCCACTTGGGAAAACCTGCCAACCCTTTCAATTTGCCAGAATGGCATTTAAAAGCCCAGGGTCATACCCTCACTGACATGAGTCAGTTAATAAACATGTATGAGTTACGTACTGGCACTATTATTGTGAATATTATTATTCACAACAACAATAATAACAATCTTCATGATCTATGTGATGTGGGTTTATGCAAAGTCCAGCAGTTCCCATCCAAAGCACAAAGAATGGGTGCAGGTTCTCTACCTCATTCTCTGAACGGCAGATATAGTATGTAGGAGGGGCTAACAGCCTCTGTGGTACTGGTCCACATCTTCCAAAATTCAAATCTACAAAGTGATGGCAAATTCCATTGGACTGGAGAATCCATCTAAATGTAAATGTCACATTACCATCCTGCCCTTGAGAACTAGGGGAGCCCATGCTACATTCAGAAAGGAGAAAGAGACGGTTGTCTTAAGTGACCTCCAATGAACATAATGAACCTCAAAGGTCCCTTCCAGCTCTAAACCCTATGATCCTATGAACACCAAAGAGAACTGCCAGATCCCTCAGAGGATTTTCAAGTCCAGAATTCTGCTAGAACAGCCTCAATAAGGAGACAATATCCAGATGTTCTAATACGGTGAAGGGATAAGGAAAGAACGGGTGCTGCCCTGCCTCTTGGCCTCAGTTCAGGAAAAGGAATAGCCCCCTCAGATGTTCAGGTGTAGGATTTTTTCACCCATTTAGGGAGAACCAATTCCAGGCCATACTTTTTCCATCCAATTCTGTAGCCACCTGGAATGCAGCCTGTTCCCAATTGGGAGCCTTATTGCACTGTGAGCAAGAAAATAGCCAATAAATGGTGTCTCTGGCGGACCAAAGTTGGAAATCTCCCATTCATGTGTCTAGAGACTGAATCTTCTTTCACCATTCCAGAAACATCTGTTTTCTCTTTCCAAAGTTAGGCCTGTCTTTCCTTCCTTCCTTCCTTCCTTCCTTCCTTCCTTCCTTCCTTCCTTCCTTCCTTCCTTCCTTCCTTCCTTCCTTCCTTCTTTCCTTTCTTCCTTCTTTCCTGCCTTCCTGCCTTTCTTCCCTCCCTCCTTCCTTCCTTCCTCCTCCTCCTCCTCCTCCTTGTCCCCATTCTCCTTTCTTAAATACCTTTTGTACATTAAATGCAAAGGAGGAGGAACAAAGGTGTATGTGTATGGGGGGAACTTTTAAGTAGAGTTGTTTTAGAGATAAAATGAATTTTATGATGATTCATTATATTTTATTGAATACTACAGGTGTAGGGTGGATAATGTAGAGGGTAGGGGTTGACGTGAGGGTGGTCTTAATGCTACCAAATATGTCAAAGCACATGAATAAATGGAAGGGAGAAAAGAGGGAAGAGCTGGGAACTATCTCCATTTCTTTTGTCTTTTATATTGCTCAGCATTTCAGTGCCAAAATAATTCTTAAGAAATTTGATGTTCTTGGATGGACAAAGAGAGCCAGCATGTTTTCATTAGTACTGGAAATTTTTGTTCTTGTATGTATAGCCAATTCAACACACCTGAATTCGAGATCTGATTTTTACTTACAGTGGAAAATTATTTCATCTACCTAAGATTCAGTTTCTTCATCTGTAAAAACAGATATAATGATACTTGTGCTACCTACTTCCCAAGACTGTGGTGGAAAAGTACTTTGCAAATCTCAAAGAAGCATAAGTAAGGATGACATTAATCCTTTTATACCTTGGATATATCCTAAGTATAGGGACAGCAAAATATAATTCAAAAGTCAATACTTTTTGGTATTTCTATGACATCAGGAGATTTCTGTTTCAAGTGGTAGTTTTGGCCAATCTGTATTGTATTGTTTTAATGAACTTTTTGTATGGATCATAAAAATAAAAAATTAATGATAATGAAACACAGCTATTGATTATAATCATCACATGGAAAATGTGGATGAATTACCCTTCATTGAAAATCAAAGCAAAAAGAAAGTTAATTAACTTCATTGAGGGATGATGGAGGGAAATTGTCTAGTGAACCTTAGTTCTCTCAGGGAAAAGAGTGGGTGGGTTGTGTCCCTGGCACCATGGCTTGAACACAGTAGGTGCTTAACAATTGTTGCTTGGATTGGATTAGATTGAGAATCTAAACATAAATTCATATAGACCCTTCCTCTGACATTTAGCATGTTTGCTACCATGAAGTGTTGTCTCCAACCTGACATTGCATATCACACATGCCCACTCTGTCTTCATCTGCTTTCCAAGTGAGATGTCACGCCTAAGACACACTTGTCAATGGAGTCTGCCAATTGTCATCCGCTAGATTGTCTAGGGAATATAGACAACAGAAAAGACTTGGAACTGCTGGGCAATAAAGGAATAAGGGAAATGAAAAAAAATATACATAGATAGATTTATAGAGGACAATGGGGTGGGGAGAAGAAAATGGTACAGGAGGCAGAGAGTAAAATGGGTAAATGGAATCTATTTTCATGTCAAAAATGCCAGAAGTAACACTCTCTCTCAAAAACCAGTCTCACCAGTCATCAGAGTGACTTCTGGGTTCTCATCAAATACTCCTCTAGAGGTTTATTCTTCCCAAATTCCAGGACTAATGGAAAAGAGGTTTTGATAAAATATCTAATCCCATCCCAGCTTATGGTTAAGGTACCACAATATACACCAATGCATTGAGATGCTACAAATAGGGAAGTTATTTATGTAACTATAGTTATATAACAGACTATAATAGCCTTCATAGTATTTTTCCAAATACATGTAAAATAGTTTGCAACATTCATTTTTGTAAGATTTTATGTTTCATTTTTTTCTTTTTCCTTCCTTTTCCTCCCCAGTCCTCAAGACAGCAAACAATCTGCTATAGGTTATACATACATAATTATTTTAATCATATTTTCATATCTGTCATGTCATACAAGAAAAATCAGACAAAAAGGTAAAAAAAATCATGACAAAGAAAAAACAAACAAACAAAGGTGAAAATACTATGCTTTGATCCACATTTGGTATTCCAAAGTTCTTTCTCTGGATAGCATTTTCCATCCCAAGTGTATTGGAATTTTATTGGATCATTGCATTGCTGAGAAGAGCTAAATCTATCATAGTTGATCATCACATAATCTTCTTGTTAATGTGTATAATGTTCTCTTGGTTCTGCTCACTTCACTTAGCATCAATTCATGAAGGTCATTCCAGGCTTTTCTGAAATCAGCTTGATCATCATTTCTTATAGAAAAATAATATTCCATTACATTCATATACTAAATTGTTCAGCCATCCTCAGGGGTCCTCAAACTTTTTAAGTAGGGGGCCAATTCACTGTCCCTCAGACTGTTGGAGGGCTGGACTATAGTAAAAACAAAAACTTTGCTTTGTGGGCCTTTAAATAAAGAAACTTCATAGTCCTGGGTGAGGGGGATAAACGTCCTCAGCTGCTGTATCTGGCCTGCGGGCCATAGTTTGAGGACCCCTGCGATGGACATGCGCTCAGTTTCCAATTCCTTGCCATTACAAAAAGAGCTGCTACAAATATTTTTGCACATGTGGATTCTTTTTTTCCTTTTTTATGATCTCTTTGAGATATGGACACAATAGTGACCCCGATGGATCAAAAGGTATGCAGTTTTATAGCCCTTTAAACCCAGTTTCAAATTGCTCTCCAGAAGGGTACAACTCCACTAACAAGAGTGTCCCAGTTTTCCCACACTTTGAGTCCTTTCTGAAAATGAGCACAACCATTCTGGAAAGCAATTTGGGATCACACACACACACACACACACACACAAACACACACACACAAACACACACACATATACACACACAAGCATGCTTTTTGAACCAGCTGTACTATTGCTAGGACTGTACCTAAAAGACATTGTAGAAATGTACAAGGTTCTATGTGCACAGAAATATTTATACCAATTCTTTTCCTAGAAGCAAAAACAAAACAAAACAAAAAAAAAAGACTCCTGGAAACTAAAGGGGATGCCCATCAATTGACCAATGACTGAACATTGCATAATAATTATTATTATTGTTCTTGTTGTCATTTATAAAGTGTGTCCCAAAAGCCTTAGTGCATTTTTAAACTTTAAAAGTTTTATACTTTAATATGATTATACATACATAACCTATATCAGATTGCCATCTTGGGGAGGGGTGAAGGAAG
Source organism: Antechinus flavipes (assembly GCF_016432865.1). NCBI lineage: Eukaryota > Metazoa > Chordata > Mammalia > Dasyuromorphia > Dasyuridae > Antechinus > Antechinus flavipes. Next base: position 65,894,025 of record NC_067400.1, on the reverse strand, counting down.
GAAGGAAGAAAAAAATGGAAATCAAAATCCTATAAAAGTAAATATCAAAAACAATACATATTTTTAAGTTGTAACCTTGACTAAGATTTTAGTCTAAGATCCTCTGGGTTGGAGGTACAATCAAAAGAGGAACTTTTAGGGGCAGCTAGGTAATGCAGTGGATAGAGCACCAGCTCTGAAGTCAGGAAGACCTGAGTTCAAATGTAGCCTCAGATACTTAACACTTCCTAACTGTGTGACCGTGAGCAAGTCACTTAACCCCAGTTGCCTCAGCAAAAAAAAAAAAAAAAAAAAAAAAAGGTTGGGGGGAAGGAACATTTGAGAGAAGATAGGGGTTTAAAAAGAGTAAGAGAACACAAGGAAGGAAGAGATCCTTCCACCTAGGATGGCCCAACTCCCCTATCCCTCCAGCCAAATTTCACTCAATTCCTCAACTCTGTGTTCTTTGATCCTATCTTACCTAGCCCTGGAACATCATCAACCCTTCTGAATTTTGTTCCTACTCCAACTTTGATGTACCCAGACTTCTACCAGGAATTTTGTGAGACCATAAAACCAATAATAACAGCAAGCACTTATTTAGGATCATTTTTCATAGATTATCTCATTTGGTCTTCCCAACAACTCTGAGAAGTAGGCATTGTTATTATCCCCATTTTATGATAAAGAAACTGGGACAGAGCCAAACGACTTGTTTAGAGTCACACAGCTAGTAAGTGTCTGAGGCCAGTGTGAACTCAGATCTTCCTGACCCCCAATATGGCATTTTAGTCATCCCATTAGTGAGAATACTTGGGGGGGGAGAAAGAACAAAATCTTCTCTGGGCATCCCGCCATCTCCAAGGGCCTCCCTTACATGCCTACATGAAGGTATTCTGTTTTCTACCCATCTGGTAACCAGCCCCTATTTAGGCTTCTCCTCTAAGCACTGGCTCCAAATAGATGTACAGAAAAAAAAAATGGCTGGAGCATCCGACAGCGCCCCTTTTCCCAACGTTCCAGAGGAGGGCTCCACCACCTGCAGCCAAAGATAGGAAAAAACTCAAGGCTATTGTCAGAAAGACAGAATATCACATTAAGGGGTCCCGGCTACTAAAGACTTATGCCAGGCAGGTCAAGATGTTTTCAAATAGCAAAGACAGAGGGTCCTTTGTTCCCCGAAGGCTGCATCTCATTAGGTGGTTGTACACTGTTTTCTATCGGCTGCCTCTGAATTACGGTTCATCTAGTTCTTTGGTGTCATTCTACTGCCTTTAAAATATTTGTTCTCTTTTCTTTGCAGGGGCACAAAGTAACCTGGATGGCTATTAAATCTCTGCCAAGGCCAGAGTGGGGTCTGTCACAGTCCAGGAAAGCCCAAAATAGCTCCAGCCTAGCAGGACAAGACTCCTGGCTCCACACTGGGAGCAGAGGATTATGTAAAGTCCTGCTGCCTGGAGACAGAAGGCGGGATGAGATGACCTCCAATAGGAACTATACAATGCTCTGTCTATGATAATACCTGGCATTTGTTTAGGATTTAAGAGCCACAAAGCACTTTCCTCCCAATAACCCTGTGAAGTAAGTAGAGACAGAGTTTTTATCCCCATTCCTCAAAAAAGGAAACTGAGGCTCAAGGGGTTTAAATTATTTTTTCCTGATTACATGGCACATGCATATGTGAAGAAGGATTTTTCTCCTGACTCCAAACTCAGAACTCTAGAATCATGGATCTGGACATAGATGGGACTTCCTTTTTTTTTTTTTTTCTTATTTTAAAGTGAGAAAAATGAGGTCAAGGAGTGTAAGGATATCCTTGGTGTCATACAGGTACTAAGCAAAAGATATGAGTTTGGAACTAGACCCTCTGAGTCCAATCAGTATTCTTCCAACTGTTCTACAAAATCTCTAAGGTCCTTCATATTATTTTTATTATTGAATATATTATATTAATATTATTTTGAATAATTTAATATCGCTGGGTCTCAGGAAATATTAATTAAAAACTATTAAGAGTATTAAACTATATTCTTTTTCAGTTATGTCCAACTCTTCCTAATCCCATTAGGAATTTTCTTGGAAAAGATACTAAAGTGGTTTGCCATTTTCTTCCCCAGCTCATTTTACAGATAAGGAAATTGAGGGAAACTGCGGGAAACTGAGGCCAGAGTCACATGGTTAGTAAGAAATTGAAGCTGATTTGAACTCATGAAGATGAATCTTCCTGACTTTAAGCTATCTCTATCTATCTATCTATCTATCCATCCATCCATCCATATATATGTATATATGAGTATATACATATAGATAATATGTATACATAAATATATATAATATATATACACATAAATATGTGTATATATGATATATATATGTGTGTGAGTTATATCATAATATACTCTTATACTACTTGCACAAAGCTGTACCAAGAGAAAGCATAGTATAATGTAAAGAATGCCATATTTGAAGTCAGAGGATCTGGGATTGATTCTCAGCTTTACTACATAAGCTTTGGTAAGTTATTTTTCCTCTATGTGCCTTAATTTCTTCCTTTTTAAAATGAGGGGGTACAACTAAATGTGAAGGTTCTTTCCATTATCATTGATGATATATCAGGTATGGAACTCTCTTTTTTTACCTCTTTTTCCTGGATTCCCTGGCATCTGCCAGGTCCCAGCTAAAATCCCATCATATCCAACGAGCCTTTTCTAGTCCTCCTTAAGGCTACTGCTTTCTCCCTATTGATTGTCTCCAATTTATCCTGTATATGTTTTATTTGTACATTGTCATTGGCATAATGTATCTCTCACTGACTATGAGCTCCTTGAAAGCAAGAAACATTTTGGCCTTTCTTAGTGTCCCCAACATTTAACCCAGTGCCTGGCACATAAGGAATATTAGTTGACTGTCGTTGACTTCTATCTCTCAGGCTTTTCAGTTTGGAAGCCTTAAAGGATTATACAAAATGTGAGCTTTTATTATGACATTTTGAAGAAGTGAACAATTATTGTCAAGAATATAAAAGATTATTAGGCAGGAAATGATGAATAGTTAGTCAACACATATTCTTAAAGTACCCATAGGGTCCATTACTGGGTACCAGCTGTTCTCTATCTCCAGCAGGGACAAACAAATAGGAAATAGGTTTAAGATACAGCATGTGGGATTTGGGTTGGTCATTTGGAAGGTTTTCCAGACACTAAGCACTTGTTAATACTGGGTGATCAAGGGAAGTCATGGAATTCTCTTCTCTGGAGAACTTTAAAAACAGGAGAGACAGTTCCATCTGGAATGGTTTAGGTGTGGCTCTGGGTGGAGACAGGGGACTGGAGCAAATGACCTCTTTAGATCTATTCCAGTTGGGGAATCTGTCTACAAAGGCAAAATCGAGTCCATAAATACCTACTCATTCACTAAACTCCCAATATCTGCCCTATTTCCAGAAACTTGAAACAGTTGTAATTTTAACTACAAAGGGAAAATGTGTGGGTTTTTTTTTTAAGGTATCCAAAGTATGTACATTTTATACTCCTTTAGGCATAGTTCCATATTGCTCTCCAGAATGATTCCACCAGTAAGCAACTTCATCAGCAATTCATTACCATATGTGTGCACATGTATGTGTGTGTATATACCTGCATGTATGCATCATATGCATGTGGATATATGTGTAAACATCCATACATGTGTATTGTGTGCACAATGTATATGTGCATGCACCTGTATCTATACACATATGTATAGACACGTGCTCGCATGCAAATCTACAACTACAATGTATGTAGAGTGCATGTTTGTTATATGTTACGCACAATTGCATGCACATATGTGTGTAAGCCTATTTGTGTGTGCCATGTGTATATACGTGTGTGTGTGTGTCTGTGTGTGTGTGTTGCTTTTCCTGGAAGTCCCTCGTTGAAAACGTGCACAACTAAAATGTCAGGATAGAAGGAAAAAATGAAGTTGAATTCTGAACTGTAACTCCTCTAAACAGATTCATAAAGTAAACAAGATTGAATCCTATTGGAAAAATACAAAACAAATCATACAGACTTCTTTGTTCTGTCTAGTGTGGAACAGAAAGATAGAGGGAAAAGGTCTGTAGACACTGGAGATGGGGCCAGGTTAGGAGCACGGGGCATGAAATACTCTAGTGACGAGGGAGACACTATGCATCAGCACTGAAAGAGGTCCCAGAACCATGCTGGAGCACTCCCAAAGACACACCAAGGCACTTCAACAGGTCCCAACAAGGTTTCCCAAAACCAGGTCTCTGAGACAGAGTGGACTGAGAAGGAGGCTCAGATGAAGTCCTAATTTTTCAAGATAGGGTGGGGTAAGGATGAAGAAGGAAGTTCAGAAGCCAGCAACAAAGGTATGATTCAGATCTCAAGCTTAGATTAGGGTCTGATTTCCAGCATTCAGCTCAGCCTGTAAAAGAAAATAACCATAATGAAAATCCTAAACCAAAGGGAAGTCATTTTGCCATTTGCCATTTGCCACTCTGCCATTTTGAACCAACAGATTTTTCCAGATGTTTGATAGGGGCAGGGTCTAGTAGAATTCTATTTTTGTTCAAACTCAAAAACAAGTGAAGAATTGTGGTGCAACAGAATTTATTTTACATCAAACCTCTTTGTAAACAGTGAAAACTTTTAAGTTTTCAAACTGTCCCCTAGATTCTGGAATAACACAACACTTTATGCCCAAAGAAAACAATGGGACATTTCCTCCAGAAATGTGGCAGAAAGCAGGCCTAAAATCAAATCAAAAGGTAAGAAAGATGCTGGAAGAAAATGGGCAAACAAAGAAAAAGAACCTCACCATAAGGAGCTATGACAATCACAGGCAAGACACAAACACAGAAGAAAAGAATGACTCTATAAGCATGTCTCAGAGAAAAGCACAGTATGGGCAAAAACTCAACCAGAATTCCTGGGATAGATGAAGTAAGAGTTTAAAAAATAATTTTTTTTGATGAATGGAATAGAAGTATTTGAGGAAAACATTGGAAAGAAATGAATGTTATGGAAGAAAAAAAATGGAAAGGAAATTAACAGCTTGGCACAAGAGTTATAAAATGTTGCCCAAGCATCAAATTTCCTGAAAATCTGAGTGCACCAAATAGAAGCCTATGACCCAATGAGACAACGAGAAATGTTTTTTTAAAAAAAATCAACAAGTTTAAAAATGGAAGAAAATATAAAGTACTTTATAAAATGAATTCAACCATTCTGGAGAACAATTTGGAACTATACTCAAAGAGCTATAAAACTGTGTATAATCTTTGACCCAGCAATGCCACTATTAGACCTATATCCAATAGAGATAAAAGAAAAAGAGAAAGAACTTATAGATATAAAAATATTTATAGCAACTCGTTTTGTGGTAGCAAAGAATTGGACATTGAAGTGATGCCCATCGTTTGGGGAATAATGGATCCCATTGTGGTATATGATTGTGATGGAATATTGTTGTATTTTAATAGATGATAAGCAGTATGCTTTCAAAAAAACATGGAAAGATTTAGATTAACTATTTATTGGAAAATGAAATGAGCAGAAGCAGGAGAACATTGTACACACTAAAAGCAATATTATACAAATGATCAACTGTGAATGACTTCGTTATCCTGAGCAATACAAAGATCCAAGACAATTTTGAAGGATTTATGATTAAAAAAAAAAAAAAATGTCATGCACTTCCAGAGAAAGCAGTCTAAATACAGATTGAAGCACGTTATTTTTTACTTTATTTTTATTGGAATTTTTTGTCTATTTTTTTCATAACATGACTACTATGGAAATGTTTCAGATGCTTGCATATGTATAACCTAAATCAAATTGCTTGCCATCTCAGGGAGGAAACAGGGGAGGAAGGGAGAGAGAGAATTTGAAACTCAAAATTACTTTTTAAATGAATGTTAAAAATTGTTTTCACATGTAATTGGAAAAAGTAAATTAAAAAATAATGGGCAGAGTGATTTCAAAAAAACCTGTGAAAACTTACATGAACTGATGCAAAGTGAAATGAGCAGAATCAGGAGAATATTGAACAAGGAAAAAACAATATTGTATAATGATAAACTGTGAATAACATAACTCTTCTCGGTAATACAATATTTCAAAACAATTCCAAAGAAATTATGATGAAAACTGTCAAACACTTCTAGAGAGGAAACTGATGGCATATGAATACAGATTGAAGTATACTTTGTCTTTACATTATTATTCTTATTTTTGTCTGTATTTTTTTAGCAACACGGGTAATATGGAAATGTTTTGCCTGACTATGTGTGTGTATGTGTGTTTATCAAATTGTTTGTTTTTTCAAGGGGGGGAAGAAGGTGAAGAGAGAATTTGGAACTTTAAAAAAATCCTTTTAAATAAATGCTAAAAATGCTTTATTTACATGTAATTAAGAAAAAATTAAGTGAAATTAAATGAAAAAAAAAAAAAAAGACTGTACTCCTGTGTTTTTCCTTTTCTCAACTGGAAGTGTTGGGGAGGACAGGGAACAAATTGAGTTTAAAAATGAGCACATGGATCTTGGCTGATTAAAACAAATAAAATATTCTTTTTTAAAATGTGCACAACCATTCTAGAAAGCAATTTGAAAATATAAACAAAAAACATGACCTTTCACCCAGCATTACCACTGCTAGACCTATATACCCAAAAGAAATCAGAGAGACAAGATGAAATTGTGTATGTACAAAAGTATTTATAATACCTCTTTTCCTGTTTGGAAAAAAATGGAAACTGAAGGAATGCCCAATTGATTGCAAAATGGCTGAATATTATAATAATGACAATGATGATGATGATGATAATGTTGAAGATGATATAACTAACATTTATATAAATTGTCCCAAAACTCTTAATTTTAATCTCTACTGCACTATTTTTTTGGGGGAAATTTTGTACAGAATTTTTAAGGTTTGCAAATCCCTTTAAATATATTATATCATTTGATCCTCACAACAATCCTGTTAGGCAGTATGATAGGTTTTATTATCAAATTCCCTCCTTCTATTCTATTTTCCTCAATTCTAGTGCATTCCTCAGTAATTATATTTACTTTTTAAATAAACAGTTTATTTGTTCCTAGTTGTTTTCATATTGTTTCTCCATTAGACCATAAGCTTCTTGAGTTGATGGAGTGTTCTTATGTTCTTTTTGGTATCCCCAGTACTTAATACAGTGCCCATCACATAATAGACTTTCAATGAATGTTTGTTGGTTGAGGAGATGTTTCCTCACTAATGTTTAATGGGATAACAATGAGTATCTATTACCAGTCATGAATATCTGCTTCTTGCCTTTTCCATAAGCTATAGAGGGATGAAACTGAGCAGATGCACTGAAGTCAGGACTGCCGAGCATTTGAGGCTAACTATCGATTGGACAATACTCTATGGGCATATGCTTGGACAATGGTCCTTCCCACTATCCTGTGCTGGCTCAATGATTGGTGTATACAGAGGGTTGTAGGAGGGACTAGGGGGTGGAGTAAGACTAGCAGAGTCACTCTTTGGTGGTAGACAAGGGAGAAGGCGGTCACGGAGATTCTGCTTCCATCCTGTTCAATCCTGCATCTAAAGATCAAGAATAAAGATTAAGGACTTTTGCTTATTCTGACTCCAGCTGATTCTGGGGTGTCTTGGGTGCTAGTGCAGTTGTCACAATAAGCCAGCTTGCTTATTCAGATATGTCCCCAAGATATTAATAGAACTCAAATGGAATATTGGAGAAAATAGCGCAACATGAAAAAGGATTATTGAAAGAAAGAAAGATGTGGAAAGCTTCTTACAACACACTTAGGCTAGATCTGGGATTGGTCAAATAGACCACAACACAATGTCTGTAAAGGATTTTCTTTCTAAACATCTAAGGCATGTGGATATTCTTCACCCAAGAAACATGAACATCAGAGGAAAAAAGCATCATAGGAAAAGCATCTTCTTCGCCAATTTTTAAAGGTTCTTCTTCCCTGACATCCAGAACAAAGTCTTTGAGAGAGCATATTAGTTACCAGAATAACTTTCTTTATTCCATTATGGCTTCTGGGACTTGTGTCCATTTATTATAGACTCTTAGTTTTAGTGAATAAGAAGATAAACTGCATTCATACCCTGAAGATCAACTTAGTGTACACTCACTTCTTCTACCATAGTTGATAGTGTGTTCTCTTTAATGAAGGCCAATCAATATACATTGGGCATATAAGGAAGTTAGGTGGCACAATGGATAGAGCTTCAGGACTTAAAGTGTCTCTATTGACTGATCCAGGGCAAAGGGAAAAAAGATCAGTTTCTCCTGTATACTCAAGATATTCCAATTGTGGAATATCTGAGTTAGAAGAAATGCTTTCAGGGGCTGCACTTCAACTTCCTACTTCTATTTTCTATAGTAGAGTTGTCAAACTCAAGGACCAAAACTAAAACCAGAATAAAATGTAATTGGGGAATATTTTACAAAATAAATAAGAATACAATAGAATATACATAATGAGAAATGTGGTTTTCTTGATCAATATGTGGTGGGTAGGGATCTATATTAACCATTTAACAGCCCCAATTTCTCTTTGAGTTTACCCCACTGTCCAATAGTATAACCAACCCGTAGTTATTTAGCTTTTGTCTAGAGATAATTATCATGAGAAAATTCATTATTTTATTATCTTGGGGCAAGTCATTTAAGTTTTCTAATGTAGTTTTCTTAACTATAAAATTAGAGGGTTGGATTACACGAAAAATGAGATCCTTTCTAACTCTAGATTTATAATCCCATGAATTCCCTTTGTAGAATATTCCACTTTGGGATATCTTTCCTCATTTCAAACCAGAATCTGTCTCTCTACAATTTCTGCCCATTGTTCCTGGATTTTCCCCTTAGGGCAGAGGTTCCTAAACTTTTGTGAAAAAGCCTATTGGCAGTCTGTTGAAAACAGTTGAACCTTCTTAAGATTGTGCTTAAATGCATAAAATAATATACATAAGATTTTAAAGGAAACCAATTATATTGCAATATAATCATCAAAATATTTTTTAGAATAAGTTAATTAAACCCAGGCTGGGAACCCTTGTTCTTGTATTAGACAGAGAAAATACATATCTGGTCTCCTTCCAACAAGAAATTTTTTTGTCCAGATGCTTGAAGACAGTTATTATACCTCTCTTGACACCAAATCTTTTCTTTTCCAGGCTAAAGGTCATTAGTTCCTTTAATTGGTCATCATTTAAGATGATTTGGAGGACCATTCTCCCTTTTCTGAATTTTTTCAGCTCATAAAGACATACTTACTAAAATGAGAAGTCCCAAATGAACTCAGAACTCCAAATGGGGTCTGCTACATGTTTTCCTCTTTTGAACATTATGCCTCACTTGAAGCAGGCTAAGATTATTAGAATTTATGGAAGAGTTAATTCAAGGGATTCTAGATCTTGAGAATACGCTCAGGAAATATGAGTAAGGAGAGAGCTACTCCTGTGGACAAAGAACTAGAAAGAGGGGAAAACATGGCATGTTTTGGGGTGATGGTCTGTAGTGTAGGTTGACTGGATTGTAAATTGGGGGGCCAAAACTATTGAGAGATTAATATGAGTTAACTCTGGTGTTAACATTGCAGAATATCTTGAATGTCATAATAAGAATTGTCTTTATTTGTTAGGCAATGAGGAGACATTCGAAGATTTGAGCAAGAGTAGGAAATCCCCAAATATATGTGGTATAATTACTTAAATATTCTGAAAGTCAGGAAGATGAAGTAAATTTATTCATACATTTATTTTAACAGCATTTATTAAATATCTCAGTACTTGTAGGGAGTACTTGGCAGTCTTGTGAACATAAAATTTTAATTCTATGATAAAGCAATGTCAAGTTTTGGTAGAAGAGAAAACTGAGTGTTTTTCCACCAACAGTTCTTCAGTGTCATCATTGCCCAAGACCTAGGAAATTTCTCCCTTTCCCTAAAATCAAGAGACTACTGGAAGGTTAGAGACATTCTGAGCTGCCATACTTTCTTCCAATGGGCAGAGAAAGAGAAAAGATGAATCCCTGAATGGCCTTGTCAGCTTGTCAGGAGCACAGATCTAATGACATAGGGTGAGGGTAGGGCGAAAGCAGTGTGGGATTGTGAGAACATCTCTCTCTTTGACAATCCCCCTCCTCCACTCCTCCCACCCATAGTTCTTCTTGTCCAACAGAAGACCCTTCTGATGTCATGGCTGCCCAGGCCTCTGATGATGGATTAGGTTCTAAGAGGAGGAATGTAGTCTGCTTCTAAGATTGTCAGAGGAAGTCCCCAGATACCAGGGCATCACAATGGCTTCATTATTCTCTGACCCATTTAAAGAACTCCTTTTATTTTATCAGCTGGGCCCCAACCAGGAGACTTTGAGCCCTGAGTTTGCTCCCAGCCTCTCTTCTTAAAGAGGAGTTGACAAGGTTCTTTTTCACAAGGAGTCAGTCATCTCCTCAAAGGTCATTATACTCGAAGGAAAAAGTCCAAATTTTTCCTCTTGTTTGATTTAATAACAAGCACACATAATGTTTTAAGTTCTACAAAGTGCTTTCTTCACAAATGCTTGAAGTAGATGGTAAAAAGTTTGTTATCTCTAATTTACAGATGAGAAAACTAAAGGTCAAGTTAATAAGTGTTGAACCCAGTTTTCCTGATCCCAAATCCAGTGTATTTCTTTTTCTGCCCCCCCAAAATTTATAGCTTTCATTTATTTCAGCATAAATGAATGGAAGAGGAAAGAAAAAGAAGGCAAGAAACAAATACAATGAACTTTCAATGTGTCCAGCACAGGAAAGATATAGCCTATTGATGAAGCATTTGTCCAAGAGCAATGACAAATTAATGCAGATTCTCCTAGGACTTTGGTGGAGTGGATCTAAATACAGGCATCTCTGAAGAATTGGACAAAGAGTGACTTCCTTTCTATTTCCAATTATTTATTGAAATTGATATAGTGAGTCATCTAAGGGAGGTGGTGGGGGAAAGAAAGGGAAAAGTTGGAACAGAAGGTTTTGCAAGGGTCAATGCTGAAAAATTACCCATGCATATGTCTTATAAATAAAAAGCTATAATAAAAAAGAAATAGATATAGTTAGTCTCAGAGTGAAATTGGTTTGGAAGATTCAAATAAAGAAGCATATAGGTATTTAGGAATATTCTACAGATCTAGGAGAGACAGCCATCCAACATATATTGTTCATGGACCCTTAACAGGAGACTGATCATCTGAGTTCTAAAGATGGAGGGTGGGATGGGATAAGGGAGATTTAAGATGTGGGTCAGATTTAAATAACACCAAAGTACAAATAAAGCTTAGCTAGCCCAGAGAACCTCTATGAGAATCTGCATTTGAACTTCATTGACTTCTTTTCACCTTTTGTATTTACCAGGATGATCATGTAGCAAAGTTGAAGGTCATTTTCACCAACTGGCCATTCTGGACAATGGAAACTGGCATAATGGGATAGCTTACAGTTTGTGACTACAAGATTACAACTTATCCAAGCCCTCAAATGTAATGCAGATAATACTGGCACAATTCATGTATTTGTATTAGAAGCTATTGTTAAAAACAAACAAATAAAAAAACCCAAAATAACAAAAAATCCTCCAGAAGTTTTTGGTTTTCCAAGATAATTCAGGAAGCTTCATGACTGGGACAAGAAAGGTGATATGTATTGTTGTCGTTCAATTATTTCTGACTCTTCACGATCCCATTAGGGGTTTTCTTGGTTGGCCATTTTCTTTTCCGGTTCATTTTACAAATGAGGAAACTGAAGCAAACAGTATTAAGTGACTTGTCCAGGATAACACAGTGTCACATTTCCCTAATATTTCTGCTTAATACTGTTTTCCTCACAACTCCCCATGGTCCAATCCCTATACCCAACAATTTTTATTTAGGTATGGAGTCTGATTAATCTCTCCTTATATGATACAAATATTCACCTAGCTAATGATTACATTTAGTTTTGTAAATTTTTATTGTGACCAAGCAGAATATTTTTTTCTCTATCTTGCCGCTATGCTAATATACTTTAATTTTTATCAATGTAGGTTTTCCTCTCCAAAAGTGAAGAATTCAACAAGTTTATGTTTGACTATCCTATGTGATTCTCTTGTCCATATCTTTTCATGTAGTTTAACATAGGGATGGAGGCCTTCCATTTGACATTCCTAATTGATCATTTTTCCACATCTTTAATTCTGGAAGCAAGGGTCCTGATTTGCCCCTCCTCTCCTTGAGTTCTTTGTTTATTCATCTTTATGTTCCATTCTGTACTATCTTATAGTAATTTGGATGAGATCCATAGCTAATGGTTCCTCCAAAGTCCAACCATAGAAGGGAGAGTTTATGTTTTTTTCAACTTAAAATTCCCAATATTTTATCTTACACATTAGAAATATTTAATAAGTATCTGTGGAATGAGTAAGTTAATAGAAGGTGATGGACAAAAGAGATAACAGATGTGTCATCTATGGCAATTTTCTATTATTTGGAATCAGGTTACTGAGAGTATAGGCTATGTAGGACCCTTCCTTCTCCTCCTTCACTGCCTTTGAAAACAGTACTTTGTACTTTCCAGGTACTTAATAAATGTTTGTTGTTAAACTGAATTGAATTTGGAGTCATTCCATGAGGAGGTTGCCAAGAGGAGGAGAGAGAAGAATAAACTCCTACTTACATATTTATCAGATTTGCTGGTGAAAGGTATGGGGTAGCCAAACAAGACCTGGGGATTAACCATGCATGTTATCCATCTTTACTATCCCTCATATCCTTTGATAAAGATAGGATAATTAGAATCAGCTGGGAGAGATGCAGATAGAGTCAGATGGGTACTCTTTCATTATTTTTTCAAGTGCTGAGAAAACACACATGGCTTCAAAGAAGCTTCTTTTCTCCCCTCTCCTCCCTTTACACCTCCTTCCTCTATTCCTCTTTAGCCTAGTGGGCAAAGATAATTGGCAAGGAAATCCAGAAGGGCGTATCTAGGGTGGGGAGGTTGAGTATTTCTCTTTGTATTCTTAATATGATCTAGGTTAGAAAAAAGGGCAGTAAATTTCTGCCAGACCAGACAGGATTGAAAGGAAAGAGATGCAGCATCAATCATTGCTCAGTTCAAGGTTTACACAGGGCTATTATAAGGCAATTAAAAAGCATTTTCCTGCACAGAAATGACATCAGTTCACAACCCACTGATCACCATGGCTTTTGAATAATGAGAGACTGCCCTATGTTGAGATAGGGGGATGGATGGGATGACCTTTGGAATTTTTTTTACCTCTTTATCATGTGTTAGTAATTCCTTTAATTCGTCTCTGTTGAACCCTGATTTTCATTTCCCATTTAGGGGATGTGACAAAGTTTTGGGCAGAGGCAACTGATGAGAAGGCAGTAACAGGGTGAGGGAATAGCAGACCAATCCTGGGAGGGCTATACTAAAAATAGCTTGCTGTTGCTGGCCAAATCCACCCACAATCACTCATGCAAAAATCCCGTTGACTTCACAGGGAGTTGTATACACATCAAGAAGAGTAGGATTTTGGCAATCAGCCTTCTAGGTTCCAGTTTTAGGTTTAGTGTGGATTGCCATTTTCATCTAGCCTTAGTGGGAGGGAACTCTCCTTCCCAAAAAAACTTTACAATTCTTTTACCCCCACTGAGTCAGATTCCAGGAATAGGGACCCAGCAACGCTTGGGTGAGATCCATAACTATTGGTTCCTCCAAAGTCCAAACTAAAAATCAAATCCATGAGAAAACTAAAATTACCCAACACTCCAACTAGGATGTGGGACTGGATGGGGACTAGGACATTAGTAATACGCACTACTTGACCACAACTACTTCTTTGTTCCAAAGTGTGTGCTAAGTACTTAGCTCAGTTTCCTGACCTATAATCAATGAATCAGTAGTGTGATAAACTCTTAGAGGAGTCCTTTTTCTAAAAATAGAGGTCCCACTCCTAATTTGATTATTCTATAGCTATTTTCTGTCTTGTATAAAAAAGGACTAGCTCATTTTATCCATGAAATTATTTGCATGGTGAAATGATACATAAAATGTGTATGAGGCATTTTATAAAATTGCATTCCAAGGAAACTCAAGAAACAAAAATACAAAATGGTTCTTATTTCTCCTCCTTTCCCTAGCTTTGCTTCAAAAATAATGATGATAGAATTGTGGCAAAGAATAAATTGCAAAGGTTTTGGACCATCTATAAACGATGAGAGAATCTGCATGGTATAGTGGGTAGAGAATGGGTTTCAGAATCAAGAAGACATTGATTTAAGTGCAACTTCTGAAACATATTGTGATTTTGGGCAAGCTACTCATTTCTCAAGGCTTTCCAGGAAAACTGAATTATAAGTAGTAGAACAGACACTGTTTTGCATTGGTGGAAGGAATCTCCTATCTGGAATCTCCTATACTAATCAAATCACAGGCCCCCCAAAACAATAGCAGAGTTAATTCTTGATAACATAAATGTGAGTATGGTTCCTTCAACTCTAAATCCTATAATAATTTGATTTTGGTATATGCAAATTTATATCTCAACTCTTAAATTTCTGGATCTGTTGAGTGATAACTATGTTCTCCAAAGTTGCCTTCACAGACTCAGCAGAACTAGGTATTATAAATGGGTTTGATGATTTTAATTGAAGACTATGGAAAAATTAATTACAAAGCAACAAAAAGCAGGTAATTATTTTTAGTTGGCTTATATGAATACATTTTTTGCATTTTTTAACAACAACAAAAAAAAGAACTTCATAACTTGACATTCTATTATGCATCAAGTCCCAAGATTCTGCTGGCTCTTATCAATGAGAGTCATAATTATTTAAATATGCAGGAAAAGTAAAAATATAAAAATTGTCTATCATGCAACCATAATATATCATTGGTAACCAGTCCATTGAGCTGTTTTTTTTTTTTTTGTTAGCACACACACAAAGGGCTTTCTGTCTATCTATTAACCCAATCCATATTTTGTATCCTAACATTTATTTAACACTTTGAGACTTGCAAAGCACTTTATAAATATAATTTCATTTGATCTTCACAACAATCTTATGATGCTGACATTATTATCCTTATTTTACAAATAAGAAAACTGAGATTATGCTCCAAAACATCCTTGACACTTGAAAATATTAATACACTTTCAAAAAACATGCCCCTCTATTTTTGAAAGAATTTTGATGACATTTTGCCTGATCAAAGCTCCTTAAAATGTTTACAGAAATGAAAGACTGTTCTTCATATCAAAACTCCAGGGATGGGTGAGATTCAATTTATCAAAAAATTCATGACTCACCTGCTAGGGACAGAACAGGAAATTCAAAGTTTAGATAAAATTCTGCTCCTGCCCTTAGTAAATTTTTAGGCTAGTAAGGGAATAAAAGGGCAGCTAGGTGATGGAGGGGATAGAGCACTAAATTTTTAATTAAGAAGACACATCCTTATGAGTTCAAATCCAGCCTCAGACACTTAGCTGTATGACCCTAGTTAGGTCAATTAACCCTATCAGTTTCAGTTTTCTCATCTGTAGAGTGATCTGGAGAAGGAAATCACAAAACATTCCAATCTCTTTGCAAAAAGAAAAAAATGGGGTTGGGAAAACTTGGACATAACTGAAACAACTTAGCAACACCAACAAAGGAAATAAGATACAATTGTACATAAGATACATTTTAAAGATAAATGTGCCAAAAGTTTCTGGGGATTCTTGAATACTTGGCTTGAACTTTTTTTGGTAGGCAATATACAACTCTTGAATATTATATTAAGACAATAGGATCAATAAAGAGCAATGATAAGCTATGATATCAACATAGATAGCTATAATTACACTACAGAGGTACATGCAAAGAGGTATTGCATATTTGCTGTATAGAGGTAAGGGGTGGGGGAGCCTTTACTGACAGAATTGTCAGCACAGCTGGTATCTAAGCTCAGGATATACGTAGTATTTTCAAATTTCATCTGTTCTCCTGTAATAGTATACATTTGTTTGCTTAGTAGGCATTTAATTGCTATGTGAACTTATATAAAATCATTTTACGTTTTTAGACCTCAGTTTCCTCATCTGTAACATGAAAGGTTGATCGCCAATAAATCTTTCAGCTCCAAGAATATGTTTCTAATGTTAAATAAGTGAAAACAGAGGAAATTTTTGAGAAAAGCTAAAAAAAAAAAAACAGGATGGTTTGATCTTGAGGAAGGATTCTTCAGATGATCAAAACAATGATCACTCAATGTTAGACAAAACTATCTCCAAAATGGTTGGAAGAAAACAGTAGCTGTAGATCGAAGTGTCCAAATGTATAGATGTAGAAATTCGGGGGGGGGGACAGAAAAGAAGAAGGAAGAGGAGGAGGAGGAGAGAATAGGAGAAGGAGAACAAAAAGAGGAGGAGAAAGAGAAGGAGTTGGAGTAGGAGTAGGAGAAGGAGGAGGAGAAGGAAAAGGAGGAAGAGGAGAGGAAGGAGGAGGAGGAGGAGAAGGAGAAGAAGGTGGAGGAGGAGGAGAGGAAGAGGAGGAAGAAGGAGGAGGAGGAAGAGGGGTGAAAGAAGAGGAGAAAGAGAAGAAAGAGGAGGAGGAAGAAGAAGAAGGAGAAGGAGGAGGAGGAGGAAGAGAAGGAGGAGGAGGAGAAGGAAGAGGAGGAGGAGAAGGAAGAGAGGAGGAGGAGGAGGAGGAGGAGGAGAAGAAGGAGGAGGAGGAGGAGAAGGAAGAAGAGGAGGAGGAGGAGGAGGAGGAGGAGAAGAAGAAGGAGAAGGAGAGAGAAGAAGAGAAGAAGAGAGAGAGAAGAGAGAGAAGAGAGAGAAGAAGAAGAAGAGAAGAGGAGAAGAGAAGAGAGAAGAAGGAGAAGAAGAGGAGAAGGAGAAGAAGAAGAAGAAGAAGAGAAGAAGGAGAAGAAGAAGAAGAAGAAGAAGAAGAAGAGAAGAAGAAGAAGAAGAAGAGAGGAGAAGAAGAAGAAGAAGAGGAGAAGAAGAAGAAGAAGAAGAAGAAGAAGAGGAGGAGGAGAGAGGAGGAGGAGGAGGAGGAGGAGAAGAAGAAGAGAGGAGAAGAAGGAGAAGAAGAAGAAGAAGAAGAAGAAGAAGAAGAAGAAGAAGAAGAGAAGAAGAAGAAGAAGAAGAAGAAGAAGAAGAAGAGAAGAAGAAGAAGAAGAAGAAGAAGAGAAGAAGAAGAAGAAGAAGAAGGAGAAGAAGAAGAAGAAGAAGAAGAAGAAGAAGAAGAAGAAGAAGAAGAAGAAGAAGAAGAAGAAGAAGAAGAAGAAGAAGAAGAAGAAGAAGAAGAAGAAGAAGAAGAAGAAGAAGAAGAAGAAGAAGAAAGCAAAATTCATTAAAGAATTAAACCCAGTTAGCAGGGATTCAAGTGACTATGGAGAGAGTGTTTTTAATATAGAACAGAGATCTAATCTTGCGATTCAATAAGAGAAGACCAATTTAAAACAAAATTTGAATCAATTTATCAAAAAGAAATTAAAAGTCTACTATGTGTCAGTCACTGTGCTAAATGCTTGACATATAGAGACATAAGTAAAATAGCTTCTTCCCTCATGAAGTTTATATCTAAATGAGAAACCACATTAAAATACAGAAATATTTTCTGGATATATAATTTGGGTTGAGTTTTATGCATCTAATTTCATTTTTAGGTTCTCAAACTACATAACAAGATTGAATATACTTCAGATATATTATAAAGCTTTTTTTCAAAATCTTGAAATAAAATGCAGAAGTATATTGTAACATGTATATGTATATATATGTATGTGTATATATATATATATATATATATATATATATATATATATATTTAATTCAAGGTAGTTTTGGAAGGAAAGGCACAAGCAACTGGGAGATGGGGATGGTGTTCAAGAAGACTTTATGTAGAATGTAGTGCTTAGCTGAGTCCTGAAAGAATCCAGGAATTTCAGAAAGCATCAATGAAGAGCAAATGCATTCCAGGCAAAAAGGACAATCAGTGGGAAAGCATAGAGAGATGGAGAGCTATGTGTTTGGAATAGTGAATAGGCTATTATTACTAGACTGTAGAATTGAGGGGCATAGGGGAGGAAGCAATTTGCAAGGAAACTGAAAAGGGGGTCAGTTTGTGAATGGCTTTAAATTGCAGATTATGTATCAGATCCTGAAGACAACAGGGAGTCTTTGAAGTTTATTGAATAGAGGAGTATCATGAACCAAACTTTAAGAAAATTATTTTACTGACTGTGTTGAGGGTGAATTAGATAGGGGAAAGGCTTGAGGCAGGGAGTTCAAATAGAAAGCTACTGTAGTAATCCAAGTAAGAAGTGATGAGGGTTTGAATTAGAGCAGTTACTGGGAGAGAAAGAGTACACATTGAAAAGATGTTGTAGGAACAGAAATGGCAATATTTGGCAATTGATTGGATGAGGCAGATAAAGACAAAGTCAAGAATAGCACTGACAGAAACTTTTTACAATGCTTGGTAAAGGCTGAAATGACTTGCTAACATTTTCCACGTAGTAACATGTGTAACCAAAACACAGATTCTCCTTTCAGTTAACAACAACAACAACAAAAAATATGGAACACAGATATTGCCTTAATTAATGAATATAACATTGTTCTTCTATATAGTGTGCATTTGTATCTAGTTTGTCTTTAATAATGATTAAAGAGTTACCCACCTCTATCTACCTCATGAGGCAATGGATAAATGCAAGCTATCATTATTCTAATGATGATATATGTGTTTGTGTGCTTCTACTAAAGTCCTGCTACCGCTTTTCCTCATATCTTGTTGATGAGGATCTTGGGATGTCTAAGGCTCTGACTGTGAAGCACATTCCTTTGAAATATAAACAGTGTACAATACCAATTCAAGCAAGAAAAAAACAATCTCAAAATAAAGGGACAATAAATATTTATATCATGAAGATGCTTTCTGATGTTTTATTTTTACATCAAGCATTAGGCAGTGCCTCTCAGTGTTCCTTTCTTTCTTCCTTCTTCTCCTTGTTCCTTTTTCCTTCCTCCACCTTCCCTTCTTTTTTCCTTTCCTCCTTTCCTCCTTCTTTTCTTTCTTCCCTCCTTTTATTTCTTTCCTTATTTCCTCCTTTATTCCTTTCTTTTCTTTCTCCATCTTTCCCTTCCTTTCTTCTTTCCTTTCTTCTTTTTTTATTGCCTCTTTTCCTCTTTTCCTCTCTTCCTTTCTTCCTCCTCTTCCTTTCTAACAGTTTTACCAATATCATTGATTTTATTATTATTTATTATAAATAATATTGATTATATATAATTATGATTATAATAAATCACTGATTTATTATTATTATATAAGGGCATGTGTATTTGTGTAGGTGTATAAATGTATGGGTATATCTTGTACAACAATGTAATTCTTCTCATAAATATTTGCCCTTCATTTCCCTATGTTTAATAGTAATAGTGATTATGGTGATGGTGACAATGACAATAACAACAACGATGATGACAATGATGGTGATGATGATTATGATGACGAAGATGATTTTCCAAAATCCAATTCATTATTCATGTTGTGGAAGGGGTATAATAATAATAATAAAAAAAAGGAGAATGGCCAGACAGAATGATATACAATGGGGTCTTTTGTGCTCTCTAAAACTACAACAGTAGCTGTAAAAGCTTAGAAGCAAATGATTAGGTTAGCTTCTTGTCAGTAGGCTATAACTACTCCTATGAATCTAAAAAATAGATTGGACAGCATAGGGTTTCAGGCTGACCCTTCTCATTCTCACATTGATGATCAGCTTGACATGGGAAACGGGAGAGTGACAAGATGCATCAACACAAATCAGAAATCCTTATAACCTCAACTACTGGGAATGTCAATAACCCATAATACCTTCACTTCATACTTCACCAAAAACATGGCAACCATTGCAACAAGTTCTCTTTGGCTCTTCCTCCTCATCTCATCTCATTTAGGTGTCTTTTCCCATCTAATCTTTCACCCCTTCACTGATGAGGATAAAGAAGTGGCCTTTCTCCTAATTAATTCCAACTCCTCTACATGTACCCTGGACACCATTTACCTTCCTATCTTCTTGAGCAAATTTTCCCACTCTCATTTCCACAGTCTTTCTTACCTTCAGCCTTTGCCTATCTACTTATTCTTTCCCTATATCTTATAAACACACCTATTTCTTCCCAATCCTTAAAATCCCTATTTGATCCTACTGTCCATATTAGCTATTGTCCTATACATTTCCTCCCTTTCATTGCTAAAATCCCTGAGAAAATTATGTATGCCTTTTCTACCTCTTTTTAGCTAGTGGCACAATACATAGAACACTGTGCCTAGAATCAGGAAAATTCAAGTCAAAATCTGGCCTTCCAGCACTCAATAGTTGTGAAACCCTGAATAAGTAACTTAACCTCTGTCTCAGTTTCCTCAAATGCAAATTGAAGGTAATATTAGGAACTACCTCACAAGATTGTTATGAGGATCAAATAATATTTTTGTGAAGTTCTTCATAGAATTCCTAGAACATGGTAGGAACTTCATAAAAACATGTCATCTCACACCTTCTGGTTTCTTTCAAGACAGTTTAAATCCCTTTTTCCACAAAGGCTTCCCAGGACCATCTCCTCCACCTGGCCCCCTAGCCTCACATAGGCAATAGCTTCCATTTGCTTTGTATATTTCATAGAGGTAAATAATTATTTACATGTTCTCTCTGTCATTTGAATTTGTACTTCTCAAGGCCATATTGTTTCATTTCTTCATATTTCCAGTCATTACTATGGTGCCTGCATAATTAATAAATACCTGCTAATTGTCCAGTTACAAAAAAATAACAATAAGACAAGATTAGATAAAATAGCATCAGAAATCAAGGTGCCATTTAAAACTGAAGTATCTTTTTGTTGTTGTTCTGTCACATTCAGCACTTTGTGACCCCATTTGGGTTTTCTTAGCAAAGATACTGGAGTGGTTTGCCATTTCCTTCTTCAATTCATTTTATACATGAGGAAACTGAGGCAGATAGACTTGTCCAGGATTACACAGCAAATAATTATGATGAGATCAGATTTTTAACCTCACTTCCCAAAGGAATAATAAAATGTGGCAAAAAAAGTATTTACCCTTAGATTTGTAAAATATGTAAAAGTAGATTTACTTATACCTTGAAGGAAAATTAAACTAGCTTAAACCAATAATATAATTTTTAAGAAAGCACTGCATAGACAACAGTATGCCAGTGTCAAAGTATCAAACAAATGGTGGAACCATTTGGCAGATCAGTGTATGAATAGACATTTATGATGCTTAATTTCAGGATGCAGCCATTGCTACTAGAAATTGCAGAGATAATCCTTAGAGAGCCTAGGGTTCAGTATTAATGCAGATTATGTATTAAATGGTGGTAACTTTGCCATCCATCATTGGAATTTGCAAAGTTAGTACCTAATATTAGGAAGATCTGATAAAATCTGGCTTCAGAAAATTATTAGCCATATGACCATAGGACAAGCCACTTAAGTTCTGTCTCCATTCGTTCATCTGTAAAATAGGAATAGCAATGGTATTAACTTCCCAGGGTTATTGTGGGAATAAAATGAGATTAACAAATCACTTTCTGGGTTGTAAAATCTTATATAAATGTTAGTTATTGTGGTGGTAGTGATTGTTACCTAAAGAGATACAATTAGGTGGCTAGAAGTATATACAGAAACTCATTATTATTTAAAGTCTAACAGATGACAAATCTTCATTGAAAAAACATCCTTGAGAATTTAACAAGTAAATTGTATTAGAATCAGAAAATTTGTAAAGAAAGAATCATTGCTTCCAAACACCTATATGTAACATTGATCCAGAAATATTTAAGAACAATGTGGGTTTTTTTCAATAAAATTTCTTTCTTATTAACAAGAATTTATTTTCTTTCCCTCCTATCCCACCCTTACAAAAGAAAAGATTTTAAAAAAGAATAGAAAAGACAAAAACAAAATTCCTGGACTAAGTCAGCATAATTATAAAAAATAAATTTCCTACATTGACCATGTCCCAAAATATGTGTTTCATTTTGCCTGGTTATCCAATGCCTCTCTGTCAGAAGCTGGGTTATATTATCATCATCAGTCCACTGGAATCATGGATGACCATTTTATTGATCAGGGTTCTTAAGTCTTTAAAAAGAGTTCATTTTTATGATATTATTGCTATTGTATAAATTGAAGAACAATGTTCTTAAAAGATGTTGCCATATTGAATATTCTAATTTCCAAACAATGTAGAATGGAAAACTTTCAAAATATCGAAACCTAGTAGAAGAAATTAAAACCATGTGAGATCAGGACAAAGTGCCAGTCATCACTTCTATGCTTGCCATTGCTGGACTTATCTCAAAGATTCTTTCAGTGAGTCTATAGAAGATGAGCTTTTAATGCAATCTTCTTATTAGAAAATTAGGGCTAAAGTCATTTCATCCATTTGCACAACAATCCAGAGATAAGGAAATTAAAAAAAAAAAGAATAACAGGTTATTTACTTCTTTTCAGATAATTTCTGCCTGAAAACTATCAAAAATGAGAAGGATGAAGTTAGAAAATATATACTTTCTATATTACTTGAAGGTCTACACAATATATCTTGCTTCATTTGATTATTAAAACTCTTGAGGGAAAAGATTCTATTTTTAGTCCATTCTGTAACTTTGTGTACAGTTGTGTTTTTTTTTTAATAGAAGGGAGTACTAGATCCATATAAAGTACCAATAACATTCATTCAATTGAGGAACAAATATTTATTTGAAAGCGTCCTATGTATATGACAACATTTCAAGCTTTACAGGTACAAAGATGTTAAAATATCCTCTGTCATCAAAGAGATGACCACTTGGATATACATAAATGAAATTGTGAAAAGAGATAAAATGATTAATCATTCAGCATAATCACTTGAAGAATAAAACAGAATATAATCATAATCAAATAGTAGTCTTATCTCAAGCCAGTCTAGTAGCTTAGATTTGGAACTAGAATGAAATGGGATAATCAGAGATCATCTAACAATTAAGAAAAAAGAGGCTTACTTAGTCATAGAAATGAAAGGATACTCAGCAAGGATGAAGTACTGGTTTATGTTGATGAGGTCTCCTCATCTTTGGAAACACATTGAGTCAGCAACCATAGTTGTTGTATAGTGGCTTACCTAGTAATGGGATGTCTGCCAAGAGGACAATGATGATCTGTCCTTTTTTATGTCAGAGTAGTAACCAGAACCTCAGTCCCCTGTACTAATCAAGAATAAAAGACAGCTTCTTTGCTTTTGAGGTGAGAGAGGGGAGGAAGAGAAATATTAACTAATATGAAAGAAACATTGGTAGATATTACTTGTACCATAACGGGTTATAGACAAAAAGTACAAAAATAATTTAAAAAGACATTGATGTCCAAGTTATTGTAGGACTGTTCCTATGATGCTATTTTGGAAACCTTTCTGGTTATTATTCCTGAAAGTCAATCCCCGCCACTACCACCACCACTGTTACCTCTATTTCTCTTGTTCCCAAATAATCCTTGAAAGGAACCCAAAGTCTCTTAAAAATCTATGGCACATGTGGAAAGCGAGAGATTGTTTCTTCTTCTCTCTTCATATTTTTTATATGGCATGAGGGAGATTTTTTTTTTTAAAGAAAGAACAAACCTTTCATAGCATGTCTGCTTCACTGTTGATCAACAAGGTGTCAGGGAAGCCCAGCCAATGAGAGCCAGCCAAACAATTAAATCAGGACCGGCCCAAGCATTCCATTCTGTGTCAACAACCCAGGGCCCACCCTGGAGATTCTTAGAATTTCAATCTGCAAGCGTAACACAACTCAACAGGGCTCTTCTCTCTTTCCTTCTCCTTTCTCTCTCTCTCTCTCCCCCCATCTCATTTAACCTTCCATCTCTAAGACCTGGGGACAAGAAAGCTGTCACCATCAAAGAATGTCAACAGCATTGCTCAGGAATCAGAGGTGCACAGCTTACACACACTTTCTTTGTTCTTTCTTTTGGCTCTGCCCTTCAACAGGCATTCCAGAGGGTACTGATTGGTCCCCTGGCAAGCTGCCTAGTATGTGTTCAAGAGAGCCAGATAGAATTGTGTATCCTTAGTGTATTTTTTTACCTTCTCATTGGTAACTATGAGGTAAGAGTTTCAGAAAAGTATACACCCCAGCTTCCCAATGGCCTCCATCCTTCTTCATCCCTTCCATTTTCCAAATAACAATAACAACAATAGCTAACACTATATTGAACTTTAAGGTGATGCTATTATTATCATTTTACAGATGAGGTAACTGAAGTTGAGAGGGACTCAGTAACTTGCTTAATGTCACACAGCTATTAAGTATCTGAGGAAGATGAATGAAACAATAATAGCCAAGTAAGAAAACCAGACATAAGCAGGGGGTTGTTTTAATAATACATCCCCAAAGCCTTTCCATTCTCACAAAATTCCTCAAAGTGTTAATCATTTCTAGATTGTGAAGGTTTGATTCATGGTATGGTCTATCTCCTGGAGTGTTTTAGGACTCTCATGGACATGAAGTCCCATGGAATTCTGCTCCTTGCCCTATGCTGATACGTAATCTGTTTTTCTCTCTCCACATGAAGTTAACCCTGTGTGGTTTTTGGTATCTGGGACTTCTCTGAGCCATCCATTTCCCACAGATTTCCTATGATTATCTGCCTAGGAACAGGAGGGAATTTGGGAGTTCCTTTCTCTATTTCTCTTTAAGCAATTAGCCAAGCTCTTAAATTATCTGATGTGGTAGAATCTTGGGGAAAACATCTCTAGTTCTAAATTTCTTCATCTGTAAAATGAGATGAAAGGTAAATGCATTAGTTCTTTCATGCTGATCCCACCAAGAAAGAGTGAAACAGTCTCACTTGATACAGATTCATTATTATTAGATATTTTGACTGTACCCAAGATCATTATGTTTCTCTTCTTTGGAACATAGATCTGCCACAGCTTCACTGGGGGTAATTGACAATGACTCATCCTCCTCAATTATGAAGACCTGTATTTCAATATCACTCTGTTATCATCTTTCTTACTCTCAAATGCATTTGCACGCACACACACACAAATACAATTATAATTCTTCAATTAAATTCACAATAGTTATCCTTCATGTGTCTCCTTCATAAGGCCCCAGAAAATTGTCTAAAATTCAACTCCTTCAAATGGAGACATCTATATATTCATTGAACCCAGAAATGTTAAGAGTTGGATGGCACCTTACAGTGTGCTTTCATATACTCCAATCTGCTCATTATACAAACAAATTAACTGCGACCCACTGAAATTACATGACATCTCAAGATTACATGCTGAGGAAAGTGACCAAATGGAGGCTGTGTGACTCCTTCTATTCTCCAGATAATTACTGGCATTGTGAGTTTGTCTGAGGTTGTATAGTGTTATTCAGGGAACACTGGATTTGGAGTTAAAAGATTTAGATCTGAGTCTGAGCTGAACCTTTATGGACTCTGCTGCTTGGGTAAATTACTTAAACTCTCAAAGTGACTTGGTTTCCTCATGTGTTAAATGGAGATAATGTTTTCTGGGCTGTCAAAACTATATCTATGTCATCCAAATCAATCTATCTATATTCAGTTTGATAGGTAGATAGTAGATAGATATGCACACATATATGTATGTGTATATATATGTGCATATATTATTATTATTTCATTTGCATGGACACTTTGGTTCCCTAGGAACATGGAGAGAACAAAGGGTTATACAACCCTCTTTCACAACCCCAGTATCCTTATAAGGTCTGTAAAGTAAAGAAGAAAAGAAAGCATTCCTCTTCTTCCCTTTCCCCATAATGTTCTTTCTTAAATTACCCCCAAAGTTATTTCCATTTGATCCAGACAGCTCAAACATAAGCCAAAGAGATTGTTTTCTTTCTTATAAAAAGGGGGGAAATCATCCATTTAGCTTATTTGAGGCTCTTTCAGAAAATGACATATTGAGGCTGCAGATTTGCCACATTTGTAGCTTTGCATATGGGCTTGTCCTTATTAAAGACTTGGGATCTGGCTACATTGGTGAATAACAGAATCTGACAAAAAGAATCCCAGTAACAGAGACAGTTCAGACAGCTGCATACGTACAGAGCAAATTTCTTGTTATCCAAGAACATTGCACAACCAAGAGTTTTCATTTGTATTTTTGCTATTTTTTTCTTCCTAGCTGGGCAAGGAAATAACATTCCAAACATGGGCATCATTGTAACCTAAAGGTGATGTATTTCTGAACAAAAGAACTAGGAAGTACAAATGTAAAGGCTGTAAAAAGTAATATGAACTCATTCTCTATGGATAAATGGTATGTAGTCTTTTCCATGAAGAGGCAGCCCATTAAATATAATACCTTAATACATCTGGTATGAGTCATGAGGGTGAGTTAATTGGCAAAAATCTTAGCCTTCGCATTTCCTGATTTTTTTTTTTTTTTTGGTCTTGCAACTTGGAATCCATGACCCTAACAATTTTTTCCATATTGCCCAAAGAAAATATTTGGAAATTTTTTAGTCTTTCAAATCTCCCCTAGAGTCAGCATAAGGTTATTCCATACTTAGAATCTTGTCTCTGGCTTTTTCCAGGATTGATTAAGAGCAACCTAACAAAGGGATATTCAGGGCAAGAGCCTCATTATGACTCTGCAGGAAATGTTGATGCCCCTTGGAGGATATATCTAATGGAAGCAAACTCATCATTTGCTTCTCTGGGCATGAAGACCAAGATATTCCGATTCTGTCATTCATGGGTAAATCTATATAGATTCTCTATATAATTCTAATCTGGAAAGGGAAGAAATTAGATGGTTGTGCTTTTAATGTATCTGGCATATATATGGTACCATAATGAATGTGAGATAATATTTTTCCCTCTTGTAACTTGCTTTCTAAGATAGAAAAATATGTAGACTCTTTGTTGTTTATGTCTCAAAAATCTCAGAAGTAAATTAGGATATTTGCTTTTAGTTAAGATGGGTAGCCATTTGGATCTTCTAGTCGCTATCATTTTTTCTTCCAGTACCCTGACACTGCACACCTCATTAGTTATGTAAAGAATGGATTCATAGGATTTGAACTTATTAGAAGAAACCTTAGAGGTCTTCTGGTTTCTTTTTTTTCACAGATGAGATAACTAAGGAGTTATCTCAGCATTTGTCTAAGAGATATAGAGGTAGTAAGTAGCCCAGTCTAGAGTAAGGAACAAAGAATACAGATTTGATTTTCTTTTGCTTTTTGTTTAGTTTTTTACTTCAAAGCTAATGATCTTTCTATGTTAAGTCTTTGCACTTAATTTTCAAGGTTTTTTGAAGAGATGTAAAAGTTAAACTATTTATCTATCTGCATCCTTGTAATATCATACCTAACCTATTCAATCAATCAACCAAACAATCAACATTTATTAAGTACTTAGTATGTAAAATAATTCACTGTGCTATGTTTTGTAGCTACAAAAATATCATAGCCCCTGACCTCAGAGAGCTTGCATTCTGGTGGAAACAAAATAATACAAAATAAAATTAAGTTAATATGTACTACAAACAAGTACCTGTCCTATTCTTAAAACTTTCAAGATTGGAGGGGATTCCTTAATTCCACTTAAGCTTATGTGTATAGACCTGCCAATACTACCACTCCTTCAAAAAAAAAAGGGGGAAGGAAGGAAGGAAGAAAGGAAGGAAGGAGGGAAAGAAGGAGGGAAGGAAGGAAGGAGAGAAGAAAGGAAAGAAGGAAGGAGGGAGGGAGGAAGGGAGGGAGGGAGGAAAAAAGGGAAAGAGGAAAGAAGAAAAAAACAAAAAACAAGGGAGAAGAGAACTCCCTTTCTTTTGACAGAGATGCAGGCAAGATGACAAAGTGATTTTTTTTTAAGTTTCCATGTCACTCCACTCTCAATAAACTCTTTTGTTGTTGTTGTTGTTTAAGTTATTTCAATTGTGTTTTATACTTCATGACCTCATTTGGTGTTTTCTTGAAAAAGATTCTGGAGTGATTTGGCATTTCCTCCTTCAGTCCTTTTTACAGATGAGGAACTGAGGAACTGAAGCTGCACCTTGTCAAGTACCTAATTGCTGATCTCTGTATGCAGTTTGCATTTTGGGGCATCCTCTTATTTGTCAAAATAACCAAGAAGTTATTTTGGTTGTATTCAAAATTTACTTCTGAGGCAGAGAGTTTGTTTCATTCAATCGATCAACATAAAAGTCATGTTGATTGATTGAAGGAATCAAACTGTCTGCCCCTTAACTTGCACAATTTTCTAGAGTTCTTGGTGTCACCCTGATGTCCCAAAGACATGGCTTTATTTCCCATAAGAGGATGTCCCAAAGCGCAAACTACATGCAGAGATCACAATTAGGTATTTGACAAGATGCAGAATTTTACTTTGTCCAAGGACAAAGACTTAGTCTTGAATGACCCTGTTCCTTCTCTTAAGGAGAGCTTAAGACCTAGCTTCTTAATGAAGCAGGTCTTTTATACAAGAATTATGCCTTTTTTATTTTGTCCCATTTTGTTTCTAACCCTTTGCACTAGCTAAGGTCTCCATAGATCCCCTTGATTATTGAGGCAGTAGGCTCTCTCACTGGTTCCTTCAGTCCATCCCCAAGTCTATGACTGATTGCAGGTCTAACCTGGCATCTCAGCTGCTATAGAAAGTTCACTTAACTCACCACCTTCTACCCCAATGATTGCTCAGAACACTTGACTTTTCTTTTTGTCTTCTGATTGGTTGAACCTAGAAGGACCTCCAGTGTAATTAATTTTAGCCAATAGAAGTGGAAATTTATATATCTAAATCACCATTTAGTGGACATTTGTGAAAGGGGGAGGGATTGGAAGTAGGAAAGGGGGGAGGGATAGTAGCAATTCCTAGAGACACCATTCCCAATAGGTAACCCAGCCACCTGACAGCAAGTTTTGCTGGTATACAATACTAGTTTGTTCCAGGGGCCAGAATGGTTTTCATTTTATTAAGCATTTGGCAAAGGGAATTGTGAGGTGGTTATGGATTGGGTGACTCTCCCTCTGCTCAGCTAGGCAAGGATGATTTATTTCACAGCTTCCTAGTTTTCCACAGAGAGAAGGAAGGTGAAGGGGCTAGGGCTGGGGGTGAGATGAGTGGGAGGGGGAAAAGGGAATGGCAAGATTTATATCCAGATGGGAATGCAGTAACTAGGGTGGAGGTTGCCTTCAGGACTCTCTACAATGGGGGGTATTCATCAAGATGACTGTGAAATGTTCAGGGTTAGAAAATATTTCATTTGCTTCATCACTAGTAAAGGCTGAAGTCCTAGCAAAGAAGGAGCTAAAGAGGGAGATGATTGTTAGTTCATATCTTCATTGAAAGTCTCCTCATTATTTTATGAGCTTCTAATATCACCTTTCTCTCTCCTTTATTATCTGTGGGATTGAAGATTTAGTTTCTTTTTCCTTGAATCCTATAGGTTTAAATAGTAGTAGGCAAAGTACTTTTCCAATTCATATATAGCAAATTAGGAATGTACTACATTGTCAAAGGGTTAGAATTTGGGATGGAAAGATTTGCATCCTAACTAATGTCACTTTCCACCTGTGTGAATCTTAGAAGTCACTTTTCTTTCTCCCGGCATCATTTTCCTTAGTTTTATATTGAAGGGATTAGACTAGTTGATATCTAAGATGTGTTGTAGCTCGAGGAGCTGTAATTTTTCTCATTCATGGCATGTCTTATTAAGGTAATATGGAATGGAACTGGTCTTTCCCCATCTTATAGGTAGTGATACCAGTCCATCCCAAAATGGGATCATTTTCAGAAAGTAACATAGTAAAGTAATGTCAGAGAAATAATTAAGACCCAGGTAATATGTGTGTGTGTATGTGTGTGTGTGTGTGTCTATGTGTGTGTGTGAAAGAGAGAGACAGACAGACAGACAGACACAAAGACAGAGAGAGAGAGAGAGAGAACACAAAAAGATACTACTTCTACTTAATGCACCATCTCTCCATGGTTGGCAGTCATCTGTCAGAGACTGTTGAGGTAAGCTGAAGCAGATTTCAACCAGCCATTTTGGCTGACTAGTCACAAGAGCTCTTAGAAAATGTCAGCTTGTTTGTGTTATCACTTCCTATCTTTCTCTTTATCTTTGTGCTTTAAACAAAATGATGCTGGCCCCCTTGCTTTCAGCTTCTCTGCCCACTATCATGTTTGCTCACCATGCCTTTTGAACATGGGATTGTTGTACTTGGGTGCTCATTTCTTGCTGGGCAGTGATCAATTCCAAGAAAAACCCATTCTTGTTGAGTTATTTTCTGAATGTTATACAAACATGTCTAAATTATGCTGCAGCCAATTCCACTCTAAAATCTGTTTTTGACCTCACTAATTCAGGCATGAGGAGAGAGAGAGAGAGAGAGAGAGAGAGAGAGAGAGAGAGAGAGAGAGAGAGAGAGAGAGAAAGAGAGAGAGAGGAATAAAGAGAGAGAGAGAAAGGAACAAGGAAAGAAAAAGAGAGAGAGAGAAAGAGAAGAGAAGGAAAGAAGGAAGGAAGGAAGGAAGGAAGGAAGGAAGGAAGGAAGGAAGGAAGGAAGGAAGGAAGGAAGGAAGGAAGGAAGGAAGGAAGGAAGGGAAAAAGAAAAAATGCCTTTCTAAAGCAATTAGTAATGCAAGATATTTCTAAATTGGCCTCTGAAATGGATGACTAAGACAGCTTAAAGGCTTATGCTCTTAGGAAGCTCTTATACTTACAGGCAGACACATAAAGGTCACGTAAGAACAAAATTGTGTAAAACAAAGATGATTGACGCAACTAAAGTCCATGTTCTGGCTAATTTCCACAAAGGAGCAGTAAATGAGTAGAATGTACTTCGGTTGATAGTCTCAATCTAATGACTTATTTATTCTACTGAAGCTTATTTTATTCATCAAAAGCATTTCATCAGAGACAACATCAACTCCTTTGTATTTCCTAGCACAGTGGCAACTACATAAAAGTACCTTAAAATCTCATAGAATAGATTTTAAAAGATATTACCCACAATTGAACACCTTCAATTAGCTTAAGGATCAAAAGAGTAAATGCAAACACAATTTCTCACTGTCACTCCACAGGTATCTTTTGATTTTCAACCGTACTTTGGGCTTGCTTGAAGCATAGAGAACTGCAGATGAATTTAACAAGAGAGATGAACACAATAGCTCAAATAGGCCAAGGCACCTGCAGAAGAATGAAGTTGATGTATGTAGGGAAACAGGAAGGAAGCCTTATGAATCCCACAGCGGGATATGTAGTATAAATACAAGGATTTATTTGTTAACATTCTCTTGGGTGTATATTATCATTTCAAGCATGGGTACCCAGGCTCTTCTCTTTCCAGCTCAGGATATAAAAAGCTATTTTCAAGCAATGTTAGTAGCAAGCACGGGTATTACACAAGCCGCTGACCTAGTGCCCGCCCTGCAGTCACAAGCAGATCCAATTTTGCAAAATGCTATTTTTACAACAACATAACATTTCCACATTGCACTCTCCCACCCCCCACTGGAGACCCATGGAAAGTGTGGGCAACATAGCCAGGTTCTGGCCTATGAAAATATTTTATCTCCTGGGTCCTGCTGTTGATGTCTCCTTCCTGTGGTTATACAGTACTGGTCAAGACGAATTGTCCTGGACGAAGTGAGTCACTTTGAAATGAAGAAAAAGAGGTTATGGAGGGAAGGGATTTGAGGGGAGAAAGCTTAAGAGTTTGCAATATCCTCGGAAGTTTCCAGAAGATTATGGGAGCAGAGAGAAGAAATTTTAAAGTGTGGTTCTTGTCATAAAAAACATTGAGTGGAAAACCTATTGTGGGGTTCTGCATTTATCCTCTGCTCAGTCACTTCCAGAAAAGCATGGGTTTAATTTATAAACCTGAAGAAAGATGCCATTCCCTGTCAGATCACCAGAACTAACCTGAATTCTCCAAACTCAGATGGCTCCATTTTCCAGTCATCACACTCCAAGTAACAGAGTTGTTAATACCCACTACACCAGACTCTCTCCTTCATTCTCCATAAGTAGGTGTGTCTACTTCCTCTAAACATTGGTACTGGGACAAAAATCAGCCGTGTGTGTGTGTGTGTGTGTGTGTGTGTGTGTGTGTGTGCATTTGTAGATGCAAAATATATATATATATATATATATATATATATATATATATATATATATATATAATATATATATATATATGTTGCCAAAGAATAGTTCTGATCATTTCTTTCCCCTGCTCAAAACCTCTTGATGGCTCCCCATTGAATAAAATAAAAAAATCTTCAGATTGACACTTGGGAATCTGAATTCTGGCCTCAGTGGGAATGGCTGAATGGGGCAATGGAAAGAATGGAGAGCCTTCCCAAAAAGGCAGAGGACTCATGATGAGATCTGGAGTCTGCCATTTGAGATGTGTGACCTAGACCAACTGATTTAAATGCTCTCATTCTGTTTCCTTATCTGCAAAAAATGAGGCGACTTCCCTTTCATAAACAGGGTGACAGGATTTATTCTTTTGCTTTCCCCCATTACTCAGAATTTCCTTGTGGCTGACCCTTGTCTTAACTACCAGGAAATCCAAGGAGAATCCCCCAAACTTGATAGATAACCAATTGCAGAAGGAAAGAGCAGGTAGAATAGTGGAATTAAAATCAGGAAGAGAGAAAACCCTGCCTCAGTCCTTTGTTAACTGAATGATACTAGACATATTGCTTATTCTTTACCTTAGTTTTCTCAACTGTAAAATGGCTGAGAAAGAAGTGGAGAAGGAGAAGGGGGTTCATGACAGCTTTTAAGATTTCTTCCAGTTCTAAATTTAGACTCTTTTGATCTTTCAGTTTATTTCCAGCTCTGAATTTATGACCCTGCCTTTTCATTCCTCTCCTACTCTGCCACTATACTAATATATATATTATCTAATATTATAATTAAACTTTAAACTTATTTAGGATGAAAAATCTGTATTTTCTTTTCATCATGCCTTGCACATAGTACTCAACAATATTTGTGGAATTAATGATTGATCTACTCAAAGATTATTGAAGTTAGAAGAAATTTCAGAAGTTATCTAATGTAACCCATATATTTTTAAAGTAAATTTTATTTTTCACTTAACAAAAGAACAGTTTTCTTTCTTTGCTATTCCCTCCATAAGAGTGGTAGAAGGAAAGACAGTATCCTTATGATAAATATATATAATCAAGCAAAATAGTCACATTGGTCATACCTAAAATACTGAATCAAATTTTATTCAATATTCTATTAAAGTATTTAATGCTATTCCTTGAGCCCATCATCCATCTATCAGGAAATAGAATGCTTCATTCTTAGCTCTCTGGGATCATAGTTGATCATTGGGTTAATCAGAGTTCTTTAATCTTTCAAAGTGGTGGGTTGTTATTGGAGCTATAGATTATTTTCCTTATATATATTTATGCATGTATATCTGTGTATATGTGGATGCATAGAAATTGTTCTCCTAATTCTGCTCAATTACCTATTCATACAATTTTTCATAGGCTTCTTTGAAATTGTTCTTTTCATCATTTCCTATGGAACAAAAGCATTTCATTATATCCAAATACTGTAATTTATTCAATCGTTTTTCATTTGATGGGCATCCCATTAATTTTTAGTTCTTTACTATTATAAAAGGAACATAGATATAGATAAATAACTATAGATATCTATATATCTAAATCTATGTATATCTTCATGAATCTATCCCTAGTGCTCTATTCACTAAAGCACCTAGATAATGAACATGAAATAACTTTTTAAAAAATCCAAGCAATCTATAGGCTTCCCACAAAACAAAGTTCTTCTGTTCAGAGTCCACTTCACTAGAAACTTGAGAAAATCTCTTTCCTTCTGCTCCCCGGCTCTGAGTATAAAAGCATGCTGATGTAGACCATCCTTATCAGCCTATCTCTGTCCTCGTTCTCTTGCTGGCTGGCACTTTTCCATCAGTACCGCTGCTACCTATTTTGGGAAAACTAACCCAGTAGCAAGTATTCCCTGATGAGTCGTAAATCACAGCTTGGTGCTTATCATATTTTTGGCAGAACTCTTTCTTCAAACCATGCTAGCAAGCCTTCTGAAGGTCAGAAAAAGGGAACCGGGGAAAAAGGGTTGGGAAAACAATGGACAAATAGGGCTTGCAAGACCCAGGGTGCTAGCTTCCATGCTTTTTTGCCATATGTTTTAAGGTAAATTTTAAAATTGTGGTTTTGTTTTTATTTTGCTTTCTTTTTTTCCCTTCTTTTCCCTCAGTTGTGCCTGAAAGAAAATTTATGTGAGAAAACAGGAAGTTGGGAAATAATGAAGTGGCAAAAAGTATTTTATTGAGGGAGCACTGGCAGGGCCATACCATCTTGCTCCATCGATACGCCTAGTCCATCTGCGTGATGGCTGTTTCATCTCCTAGCTCCTCTTTTAGCCCTATAAATTCACGCTTTTCAGTTTTTACAGAAGAGTTTATGAGCTGGAAAGCGGGAATGTTAGGGGTTCTGTTGTCAGGAAGTGCATTGAGCAATAAACTGACTATTAGGTGTTTTTCTTTCCTTTGCTCTATATGTCTAGTAATCCTAATTTCTAGATTGGCTAAGAAGTCAGATAAAGATCCATAGGAAGGAGGCATATAAGCCTAGAGAGATAGGAATGAAGTCTCCTTGAAAATCTGTGCCTTCAATCTATTCAGTCTAAGGATGCTACAGAAGCAAGACCCCAAAAATATGGTCCTGGTAGTTTCATATGGTACTTTCTAAAGAATGTTCTACCTCTCTTTATCAGGGACTCAGTTTCCTTATTAGATCAGAGAAGTATTAAAATCCCTTCCAGAACTAGCATGCTCTAATTCTGTGAGTTTTCTGTGTTGTTTTAAATGTGAAGTCCTTTTTCTTTGATGATGTTTAAAATTGAAGATTCTACCACCTATATGAACCTTTGCCCATAGAACTAATGAATATAAAAGCACATATTATATGCTTATGATGTATTGGTCATTGTGTTAAATGCTGAGTATGATTGGTTCCCTCAAATTACTTAGAGTTCTAATGAGGAAGATAATACATTAGTTGATTGTTGTCCCTCATTATCAAAAAGGACCAACATGATTATGTTGGGGTTATGTGTCCAACTGTGGTTGATCAGACCTATATGAGCTCAGGGGGTTCTACCCACAATTTAAGCACAAATAATCTATATGAACATTTGGAATGGAGATGGTTCTAAATGTTCACATCTCACAAACATTTTGAGCTATTGCAATTGTGCTTTCTTTGTTCATAGATCACAGCACTTTGATGCAGGAGTGAACGTATTGGGCAGTCTTGTGCTAAGGCACAAGGCACTAGGACAGCTAGAACTGGAAGAATAGAGGCCCCCAGGACAAAGTCTGAGTTCTAGTGTGAGTGCTGATCAATATGATTTGGATGAACAATTACAAGTGGTAAGAGAATCTAATGCTTGCCAAGATAGGGTGAAATCCCTCTCAGAGCCCCAGGAGTGGAAATCTGAGTTCTAGTAATGGAAGGTGGAAAAGGAGAGTCAGAGTTCATGAAGGTATTCTATTTATGTATATTACACATACTTGTAATTTCACATTTTTTCTTCCATTGAAGTATAATCTCTTTGAGGTAAGGGGAAAAATTCTATAAGGACAGAGACCATAGCTTATGTTTTTTCTTTACTTTCTTTAGTACCTACATAAATGGTTTAAACATAATAGGCTTTATAAATCATTTCACTTGGTGAATTACTGTTTTCTGGGGATCCAAATGTTTTCAATAGTACCAATGAATACCACCTTCCACACTTTATTAGTTAAAGTAATGGGACAACTTCAGACCTCAAGATGGTGTCAATTCTTTCCAAAATGCTGTTAGGGATAACTGTGTTTCCAGTGCCAGTGGATTGCAGTTCTGAAATTCAACTGGACATGCTAAATTATTAGGTAGTACAATTTAATCAAGAATTATTAAATGAATGAATGAGTAAATTAAAAAAAAATCAATGTTGAATAAAATACCTCTCTTTCTAACAGGTTGGACAATCTTTTCTGATATAATTTATATCAGCAAGATAAATATATAAAAATAAATTTTATGAAGATCACTAGAAAAAGACCTAAAATATCTAGCACTTTATTTTTATTGCCTATATTAATTTGATTTTAACACATTGTAAAAGTATGGACATTAGCCAAGTACATTATAGTCACATACTATAGAGACAGGAATCTATTTTTATAACTGAACCACTTTTCTGAATTGACACTGGTACTTACGAAACTATAGTTCTATTAAAATATTGCAGATGTGTGGAGACACCATAGAATCTAAGCAAAATGTCTTCCAATCTTTACATTTGTTTTTGAACAACCATCAGATCATACACTTATCTTTACAAATGTTCTTAATGTATTCCTGTCACAATGGAGCATTGGTATTGGTAAGCTTTCATGTTTTATGAGTTAATCAAGTGGGAAAATGAGTTTTGTTTTGTTGTTGTTATTGTTTTCAAATAAGTTGAATCTTACTCTCTAGAATCATGTGTGTCCACTTGGTCAAGGTCCTTTGTCATCTACTATTATTGGCTTAAAAACCTTCTCCAAATAATTCATATAGAGAGCTATATACATCCTCCAAGACAGTGATTATCACCCCAGGGTTTGTAATATCTCAGATAATCATTAGTTATCGTTGCAAAAATGCAGACTATTGTAAAATTCTCAAATCCTGAAAAATAAATGAATATACTTGAAATTCACTTTAATGTGTACATATATACCTATAAGATGAATAAGGCCTTTGATTTGGAGGAGAATGATGTGAAGTAAAAGAGAAAATGAAGTTCAAGGGATGCTAATAGTTTATTACAACTCCTGAAGATTTGGATCCATACTCTAGAAACATAACACTTTTAATAAATATTTTCCATTGAGTTCATTAACCCACTATCACTAAGATATCAGATTGATGCTAAGGGAAATAAGCATTATCTTGTTTTACTGTCAGTTTCTCATGATATCAGCCATTTGAATAAAAAATGAAAAATTCAATCAAACACTTAAAAAATAGGTCAAAATTCCAGAATTTTCAAGTTAGAAGGGACTGCAGAAACCATCAAGTCTGATCCAAATTGGAATTAGAATCCCTTCTATGACCTTTCCAAAGAGTGATCATCCATGCTGTAATATTATGGAGGAGAATAAGTTGACCCATTCCAACTCAGAAATTTTATGACTTTATGAATCTCAACTTCTGTGCTTTGCATATTTAGCCTTCAAAATGCAGGCTATGATTTCATTAATTCTTTTAACTGCCACATCACACCACTGACATCTCTTGCCTTACAATTTGTAATTATGAAGCTGATTTTTAAAACCAAATATAAGATAACATCTATCCTTATCATATTTCATCCTATCAGCTCCAGAACAATATTGCAGCCTATTAAGATATTTTTGGATCCTGATTTACTCATCATACATATTAGTGACAGTTCTCTTTATTGTGGTGTCTTTCAATTTGACAAATATGCCTTCTATTTCTTTATCCAAGTCATTAATAAAAATTCAAAACACATGGTCAAGCATACATCCTTGGAATATTCCACTAGATTCGCTCTATGTTAAAACTGAGCCATTAATGATAACTATTTTTGTCTGATCAGTCAATCATTTCATAATTCATCTAATTATACTATCGCCTAACCCAGTATTATCAAAATCAAATAGAAAATGGATCCCAGAAAGCTTCATTTTGACTTAGAAAATCAAAAAATCTAGCAACTACCTTTGTTAAATCTTTCCCAATTATGTTTTAATCTGCTTCAGACCATACTTGTTATATGCCACTGGTGTCTCAATTTTTAATATATGTTTAAAAGCTTTTTATTTTACAAAATAAATGCATAGATAGTTTTCAACATTCACTTTTGCAAAACCTGGTATTCCACTTTTCGTCCTTCCCTTCCCCCATAATCCAGGGTAGGTTTTAAACCTATTTCCATATTCGTTGTGCTATGCAAGAAAAATCAAATCAAAAGATGAAAGAAGAAAAAAAATGAGACAAAAGAAAAACAAACCACCACAACACAAATACAATGAAAATATTACGTTTTGATTCATAGTCAGTCTCTATAGTTCTCTCTCTGATTGTGAATAATTCTTTCTATCACAAATCTATTGGAAACGCCTTAAATCACCTTATAGTTAAAATGGTCCATAATTTTATTGTTACTGTGTACAATGTTCTCCTAGTCCTGCTCACTTCACTCAGCATCAGTTCATGTGGGTCATTCCAAGCTTTTCTAAAATCATCCTGTTTGTCATTTCTTAAAGAACAATATTCCATTACCTTCACTATCATAACTTATTCAGACATCCCCCAACTGATGGGCATCTACTCCATTTCCATCTTTGTCTGGGCCTCAATTTTGATACCTCTAATTTATCCTATATCTCTCTATTTTGTCTAGAAGGCCATTATGAACAATTTTGTCAAGGGTTCTGTTAAAATACTAAGTAGACTATACCAACAGAACTTCTCTGAATGAAAAGTTTTATAACACTGTCAAGAAAATAAATGGAGTTAGTCTGTCATGCTCTTTTATTGATCTCTCTGATGTGACCTGTCCTTAAGGATATATACTTAGAATTTTCAGCCTTTTGCTCTACAGCTCAAATCTTTTACATGTGATGCCTCCTGCAATTAGGATTTGAGCTCCTTGAATGTAAAGACTGTCTCATTTTCTTTTTCTATTTACCTCACTAAGCAGAATTCTTAGGACACAGTAAGTACTATATATTATTATTATTATTATTATTATTATTATTATTATTATTATTATGACTCAATCATTCATTCAGGAAGCCATGCTAGAGCTTCCTGTTCTACTTCCTGTTCTAAATGTCCATTACTCTTTTAAGAATACATGCTAGAATTTTTCTAGGAAACTACATCAAGTTCAGTGATTCTGTATTTTATAAACTCCTTTCTTTGTCCTATTATCTTTAAAAAATAGAGCAAGAGCCTTGCATCCTCACTCCTATCTTCTGCAAA
Organism: Antechinus flavipes; assembly: GCF_016432865.1. Taxonomy (NCBI): domain Eukaryota; kingdom Metazoa; phylum Chordata; class Mammalia; order Dasyuromorphia; family Dasyuridae; genus Antechinus; species Antechinus flavipes. The sequence continues at coordinate 65,854,890 of NC_067400.1, read as the reverse complement.
GAACCTTGGTTCAACCATCCCATCTACTAGCTCTTCAGTACATTGAGATTTTCTTTTCTTTTTTTTTATCAAGTAACTCATCCAAGAGCAACTATGTGCTCTCTTATTTTCTTACATATTTTAGATTCCACCTCCATATTCACCACTTCTATTCTATTTTTAGAATGTATATAAATCATTCTCCTTGTTGAAAAAAAGAGGCAACATATGACATGAATATTTTTTCTCTCCTCCCCTCTTTTTTTTTTTTTAAACAACATCCATTATTATCATCCCCTTTACCTTGAGCGGGTGTTCTAATTCATCTTCTTTCTTCTTCCTCCCCGCTCCAATCAAGTTTTAAAATCCCACTGTCATTCTTTATATTTCTTATTAGCTTTATTTGATTCTGAGTTTTTGAGTTCCTGATATTATTCTTATAGGATCATGACACACTTACATTCATCCCATTGCCTGCCTTCTACACACATCTGTTATAAAATTTAAGATCTTTGTGCATCTACTTAAGTCTGTAGAAAACTCTCCCTTTTCTCCCTCACTGGAATTTATTCTATTTGTTTTGTAAAAATTTAATTCATGAAAATTTCCAATTTTTGCTATACTGACTTTTAGAATTTAGGTCATTAGATCTTATCCTTCTTTTCTTTTCCCTTTGGAGTGACACTGTGAAAGATTAGACCTTTGAAAACTTGATCTTCTAAAATCTAGGTGCTTATCAGGTTTTCATCTTCAACTTGAACACAAATGCTAAGGTGAAATGCTAACTTCTCTTTCTCCTGTCAGCTAGTCCCCATTATTTTAACTTCAGCAACCAGTTCATCATTATTAATCAGTTAGGTGACCCTTGTGAAAGATGAAATTATCTTTAAGAAAAACAAAAATGTATTAAATGCTCTGCTTTTGTCAGAAAGAGATATAGCTCCCACAGATGTTCCCATAAATTGTTCCATTCAAACTATACTTTGCCTCTGGGATGGGTTTGTGATTGGTTTTCTAACCCCTCACATTCACTTCTTCATCCAGGTGGTCGGTAGCATATTCTCATGATAATATGGCTTTTGTTCCTTTATTTCTCATTCTGTTGATCACCCCCAAATGCTCTCTACAATGCTTTCCCCAAACTGTTTCTTTATTCCTTGTTCATATGATTTATGCCAGGTCAATATTCAATGAAATTCAACTTCATCTTCTTTTAGCTATTCTTTTAATGAAATTTACCATTCCATAGCTCTTCAGTCATGGCTCCCATGACACTAGGTCTCAGTGATGCATATTAAAGGCAAATTACCTCTTTTCTCTAGAGTCTCTAATTCACCTTTCTTTTTTCCAATGCTCTGTGCATTTTTATAGAGACAAATATTATCATGAATTTTATTCTTGGCTCCTTTCTTGGATTTATTTTTCTCTTCTTATAAATGACTAGACATCTATACTGCTATTTCCCCTCTTATACTGCAGTCATTATCAATGATATCTGCTCTGGTAGATAGGTTTCATTCTTCCCCCACCCTTTTCAATTTAAATCCCTTTGAAATAGATTTGCAGAACAAATATATATATATATATGTAGGTGTGTGTATGTATATACATACAGATTTCCAAATCTATCTTCACACATATGTGCATATTTACATGTGTATATGCATGTACATAAACACATTTATATAAACAAGCATATATAAACTATCTATAATATTATATGTACACATATACATAATCACAACTACTGCTGTACAGTCAACAAACATTTATTATGTGTCTACTATGTACCAGGAACTGTGCTAAACACTAGAGATACAAAAAAAGGCAAAATAGAGTCTATCTTCAAGGAATTTACAATCTAATATTGGAGACAACAAGCAAACATATATTTGTTAATAAACTTTATACAGGATAAATAGAAAATAATTTAAGAGATGGTTTTAGAATTAAGAGTAGCTTTGAAAGTCTTCCTAAAGAAAGTGAGATTTTATTTGGGAACTCAAGGAAGTTCTCTAGGCAGAGATCAGGGAAAAGGTCACTCTAGGTATAGGAAACAGCCAGAAAAAAAATTCTGAAGCCAAAAGATGGTAGGTTTTTCTTGTAGAACATTAAGGAATGCCATTAAATTCAAGATAAGGTATAAGAGAGTAAGGTACACCAAGACTGAAAAGACTGAGGAAGGATTGGTTAGAAGGACTTTGAACACCAAACATAAGCTATACATGCTTTTGTGTGTATGTTGTATGTATACATATATACATTTATTTACATGACATATATAGATATATAGAGGAATATATGCATATGTGTTTGTTGTATTGTACATTTCATTCACATGTCTGTGTGTATATGTATATACCCCATACAGAGTCATGTAACTGAATGTAGGTATTCTGAAATTAAAATTTATTATCAGTAATTATTTGATTTCTTTACCTATTTTATATACTTATATACCCAAAGTCCCATAAAAATCTCTTGGGCAAAAAGGAGTCATAAGTGAAAAACATTTAAGAAGACTTACCCTAGAGATACTAAGTCACTCAGCTCCAAATTCCCTTGGACCATTTGCCTCATCTAAACACCAGAAATTTTCCACCCTGCCACCATGCATTTATCATTCTTTGCCCCACAACTTGCTGCTTTAAGCTCCAAAAACTATATACAAATTAATACTATCATTGCCTTTGGAAAGGGAAGGTCAGCAGACTACCCTATTGTTGCAGTCACCATCTTTATGTCTTTTTGGATGAAACCATCCTTCTTGAACCACCATTTTCCCATAGATGTGATCTTTCCAATTACAACATAAGCTCTTTAATAATAGGAACTGTCCTACTTTTGTATTTTCACTCCTAATACAGTGCTTAGCACAGAGTAAGAATTTTAAAAACAAGTCATTTATCTTTGCCAAGAAAAGCTCAAACAGGGTCACAAAGAATCAGATGACTGAAATAACTGAACAATAAAAAGCACTTTAAAATATTTTTTCAGTCACTCATGTTTTCATTCATTTTTAAGACATAAAGAACATTCCTAGAACTCAAGACAATTGGTGCACTGTAGGTGACCAATAAATGTTGGATGAAGATGATGGCCCAGTAATACTGCTACAACATTTATACACCCAAAGAGATAAAAGAAAGGAAAAAAAAGAGGACCTATATGTATGCATAGTAGCTTTTTTCTTGGTGGCAAAGAATTAGGAAATAAGGAAGTATCCATCAATTATGGACTGGCTGAACAAGTTATAGTATCAAAATACTATCTGGATAGCATTATGTAGAATACTTTTATGTAGTAAGAAATTATGAAGAAGAGGATACCAGAGAACCCAGGTTAGATTTATACAAACATATTCAAAATGTAGTGAACAGAATCCAAACAAATTAAATAATAATGGCAATGTTATAAAAACAAACAAGTTTGAAAGCCTTAGGAACTCTGATGAACAGAATGACCAATTACAATTCCAGAAGATTTAGGGTGAAAGATGCTTTCTACGTTCAGATAGAGTTGATTGGACCCAAAGTGTAGGTCAAAGATATACCAAGAATAGATATATAAACATTTCCGCCAGGATCTCAGAAGTATAACATCCCTTATACTTCCTTGGTCTACAAGGAGGAAGTGGATCAGGCTCACAAGTTAGCCCAATTTCTATACAGTATTAATCTCACCAAGTTCAAGTCCAAAGCTTGCTATGCCAGCTTCTGAGGAGGCTACAATAATTAAACAAAATACCTGAAATCTCAGATTCCCATGGCTCATGCCTCCAGACTGGTTAGGGTACTCTACTCCCTGCATCTAAAATGGAAAAAGAATATGAACAAAAAGTTAAAAATTCCAAACCCAGTTCTCAGAGCCCTATGGCTTAAAGGATCAAGAAAAGGAGATAGTCATAAGGCATTGTCCCCTCACCATGTGGTATAGGTAAAGGAGTTTTTCCACACTGAGACAAAATTCAGCAGAGTATCTCACATGTTGAGTTAGGCCATTTAAAAGACATCATCCTTTTTGAGTATTCAACCAATGGAAAAAAGCTGCTTTCAACCACATGGTAGATCAACACAGAATGTCCATATGTGCTTCAATTCTCCAATATTCTACAATCATGACTCTCACATCTTCCATATGGATGATTTCATTTTAGGGGTTCTGCATGCACCAAACCCTTTGGGAGTGATGGACAGTATGTGAATGAGGTACCTTTATCCTGTAAGGAAAGAAAAATCAATTGAGAAATAAATTGACATGAAAGATAATCCAGTCAAGAAAACAAGAGGAATCTTGATAGACCATTAATATAAACAAACCAGGGCCTATCCTTTCAGCCTTCTCTCAGCTTCAAAATGCCATAAAGCAGACTATTAGAGGAATAGTACCCCAGAACTATGTGTGTGAGGCAAACAGCCTGACATCACAGAGCATAAAACCCAGCCGATTTTATAGGGCTCAGGATGTTTAAAGAAGAAAAGAATGGCCAAAGGGAGATGAATTCTGGACCATCAATGAAAGTTTGTTTTAAAATATTTTACATTTTTTATTAAAGCAGAATGGACAGGATATAAGCACTATAAACTTTCTATGCAGAGGATGTTGCTGGCATTCCAAGCCCTGGAATTATTGCCTTATGCAAGGACCCATTCTCTCCAGCTTCACTTTACAGGGGAATAGTTGACTGGATGTTTTTCTTATGTAACACCCCCTCCCCCCCAAAAAAAAAGGTGGATGGTATTTTGAAAAGGGTGGCCAGGCTTTCCTTGCCTTACACTGCACTCTCACCTCTGTTACCTGGCTAGTGGTTGTTCCCAGACCTCTCATCTCTAAATTTATCCTCAAAGATCTTTAGAATAAATAAATAAGATTTACTACCTGGGTACTGCCTTATTCTGGCAGAGAGAGAGAGAGAGTTCAAAATAAAAATAAGCTTCTTCTCTATGGCTCCCCTTCTTTTCTCTCCTTCTCCACTTATCAAAAGAAACAATCAGCATTAATTCCTTCAATACTGAGAGATGATTATTAAATAACTAATTGTCTGTATTGGGGAGACACAGAATTTATCCCAATCTGAAACTCTTATTTTTTACTAGACTAAGTCAGCATCTGAAAGACATTGCTGGTAATGAGATTAACTTTCTTCTCAGTTTTATTCAGATTCTACCCAGGTGAGGAAGTCTATTGTGTCCCACTTAGGTTTGGGTAAGGATCAATTATTTGACTAGATTTCCCAAAGCTGGGGGTAATATGTAAGTAAAGTATGGGACATGGAAAAGAGAAAGAAAGCCTGGCCATTCTTTTCAAAAGACTATTGACCTTTTCTTTGGATACACAAGAAAAATACCCAGTGCATGATCAAAGTCAGATCTCTAGGCCCTCATTAGAATAGGTCCCCCTTTCACTATAAAATTCATTCTCTCTCATTACTTGTTAACCAATCAGAATGGATTGCCACTCTCAGGAATACCCATTCTTCCAAAGGCATATAAAGGTTGAGTGGGTTCCTTGAAGGGTCTTTGGCCTTTGAGAGTGTCACTGGCCCTTTTTACTAATTGTATGTTAGTATGACTAACAAAAAGATTATCCAGAAATTATATCACTCAAACTTTTGATATATCCTAATATTCAAATTTTTTAAAGTATATGAATATAATAAAAAATATAAGGATATAATATATATATAACATATTTATTATATATATAATATAAAGGTATATGGATATAATTTATAAAAATATATGGATATAATAAAGAGCAATAGACCTATAACCAAAGAATATGAGATCAAAACTCAGTTCCGCCACTTAAGATCTCTGTGACTTTGGAAAGGTAATATGTATTTATTAAACACCTACTATCCTCACCCCAACCTTGTAAGAAATACTGCTATGATTTCTATTTTACAGTTGAAGAAATGAGGCAAATGGGTTAAAATGCGGTCAAACTTGAACTCCAAACCCAAAGTTCTACTTACTGCTACACATCTTAATTGCCTTGGCCAAGCGATTTAACTTTTCTGAGCCTTGGTTTCTAAAGATGAAAAGGTTGAACTGTGCATACCCTTTGATCCAGCAGTGTTACTACTGGGCTTATATCCCAAAGAGATTTTAAAGGAAAAGGGACCTGTATGTGCACGAATGTTTGTGGCAGTCCCTTTTTGTAGTGGCCAGAAACTGGAAACTGAGTAGATACCCATCAATTGGAGAATGGCTGAATAAATTGTGGTATATGAACGTTATGGAATATTATTGTTCTGTAAGAAATGACCAACAGGATGATTTCAGAAAGGCCTGGAGAGACTTACATGAACTCATGCTGAGTGAAATGAGCAGGACCAGGAGATCATTATATACTTCAACAATACTATATGATGATCAATTTGATGGACGTGGCCATTTCCAGCAATGAGATGAACCAAATCAGTTCCAACAGAGCAGCAATGAACTGAACCAGCTACACCCAGCAAAAGAACTCTGGGAGATGACTATGAACCACTACATAGAATTCCCAATCCCTCTATTTTTGTCCTCCTGCATTTTTTATTTCCTTCACAGGTTAATTGTACACTATTTCAAAGTCTGATTCTTCTTGTACAGCAAAATAACTTCTTAGACATATATACATATATTGTATTTAACTTATACTTTAACATATTTAACATGTATTGGTCAACTTGCCATCTGGGGAAAGGAGTGGGGGGAAGGAGGGGAAAAAGTTGGAACAAAAGGTTTTGCAATTGTCCGTGCTGAAAAATTATCCATGCATATAGCTTGTAAATAAAAAAGCTATTTAAAAAAAAAGATGAAAAGTTTGAACCATATTACATTGCTCTAAAGTCCCTTGTAGAGCTGTTTTAGATACTACCAACCCTTCTCCCACAATTCAAAGGTACCTGAGCAAAAATCCATCTCTTTCTAAAGAGTCCCAGACTTCCTTTTGCCTGAGCACAGTCATGACAAATGGCCCATATATGTCTACTAGACTGAGAGAGACAAGTTTTCCCCTCCATTGCAGGAGAAGTTCCTTCTTCCTATCATAGCCTGAAGCTCATTTGTCTCATGACCCAGACTCCTCTCTACTGACAGATGTGTCCTATCTCCTCAGGAGATTGGATTGTATCCTGGCCTTTCCATTGGCTATGATCTGGTTTTAGCCTTGCTTCTGCTTCCCTTGATCCTAGCTGTCTCAGTTTCAGTCATAAGCCTTTCTTTATGTGAATGAGAATTGTTTAATAAAGGTCTAATGCATCTGGCATCAGTGACTAGTCTGCTTATTCTGTGAAAATCCCCAAGTCCCCACAAGCTTTGAAAGTTGTCTAAGTCTTCCTTGACAAGAGGAAGGAGGTGGGAGGAATAGTGAAAGAGAAAGTTTTTCTTCTCCCTTTCTCCCCAAATGATTCTTTCACAGGAAATTGACCCACAGTTTGGTGTCTTCTGGGCAGCAGCTCTGTATTCTGAATTAGTCTGCTATTTTATCTAAATTCCCCAGGGTCTGAATATCCTGGACAAATCCCAGTGGCTTTCACCCCTTCCAATTTGATTAAGAACTTTACCCATTTAATTTAAGGCCTTTGGTTATTTGATTGATTACAATACAACAGCTCTCACCTGATAAATGTATCCACATGTTACTTTAAATGAGCTTGAATTTGTTGAGAATGGTTGATTGGTTCAATTGACCCTACCCTTACATATGGAACATAAAAGTAAAATAATACAATTGGTAAAAGCAAGTTCTACACATTTGTGTCTACCTAAATCAGGAAAAGGGCAGAAAATGTTGCATGAATAAGTCACTAGAAATAGTTTGGGGCCATATAAAGACATATAAAATAAAGACTATTGCTGTTTGCTGACTATCACTGACTCAGTCAATCAATGAAAAGAAAAGAGAGGAACATGAGAGAATAATAAATGGGTTCTCCTCTTTCCTCAATCCTTTTGTTGACTTGATATAAGAAAGTTCTGATTCTCTAAATAAACAGGGAAAACGAGTGGCAGTACTGATTAACTAGCTGTTTGGAGTCTCCCTCCTAGGAACTAGTATGTTTGAAAGACAGGGAGTAACAAAGAATCAAGAAATGTGGCAGTTTCAAGAGCTTTTCCCATATCCTATAGATACTGTTACCATAACTTTAAAAAGGAATAGAATCTTAGAAGAGTAGCAAATTGGGAGGGTAGACACTAACTTCTCAGGGCTGCTAAGTGTTTGTAGTGTAGGAGAGAAAGAATTAAGAGAATTTCTTTTCCAAAAGGCCAACTAAGTTAATTGCAATACTTGAAAAAAAAAAAAACCTGAAGAAATATTGCATGAGGAAACTTTAATCTTTTTTATAATTTTTTCTATCATCTTGAGAACTAAGAGGTGAAACTTCCAAAGTTGAGGACTCAGCAGCTGTTTTTAATGATTGAGGTGACTTTGGCTGTGATCTATCTCATTATGATATATTGTTGAAATATTTAAATTTTCTTTGCATTGTTTGTATGATAGTGATTGATAAACTATATTGCTGGGTATATTAATTGTTATATAAACTTGTGAGACTAGAGGATTTGAGAAATGAAGTGATAACCAAAAGTTTGAGCTCTGGGAGCTAATGGATTAATTGCTAAGAGATGTGAATTTCTATTAATTAATGATAAATTAACACTAATTTATCATAAGTTAATATTAAAGTTTAAATTATTATTAATTCATCAAAACCTAATAGAAATGTACATCTCTCATTAATTAGAGTATGCCCTTTAATTGCCTTAGACCTTACATCAGAATTAATATTTTTAATGAGTATCATATCCAACATAGCCCACCAGATAACAATATAGGCTGAATGTAGTGTTTTTATCTCTAAAGCCTGCTGTACTCTTAGATGCTCTAGTGTTACTATACCTCCAGAAAGAGTAGTATTTGGGGGGTGGGGTTAGGGAGGAAGTAAGCAAGGCAATTATGGTTAAGTGACTTGCACAGTCATACCAATAATAAATTCAAGTCTCTGAGACCATCATATAGATTTAAAGTTGGAAATGAAATTAGAAACCTCCTCATTTTTTCAGATGAGAAAAATGAGAACCAGAGGAGCAAATTAACACGTTCAAAGTTTGAACTTACATCTTCGGTTCAAGATTTGAGCTCTATACCAAACTCCGAAGGGTGGAGTCCTTTCTATTCTTTCATGCTAATTCTGTAAAGCAGATTTTTAAAAAAAATTTTTGTTGTTGTTTATACACTTATATTAACTTTTTAAAATACACATTTCTTTATGAATCATGTTGGGAGAGAAAAATCAAAACAAAAGCGAAAAATCATAAGAGAAGGAAAAAAAAAAGGAATATAATCTGGGTTGATTTACATTCAATCTCCATAGTTCTTTTTCTGGATGCAGATGGCATTTTCTATCCAAAGTTTATTGGAATTGCCTCGGATCACTGAACCACTGAGAAGAACCAAGTCTTTTCTGATCATCGCACAATTTTGTTGTTGCTATATACAATGTGTACCACGTACAATGTATAAATGTAATCTGTTTATTTTTCTCAGCATCAGTTTATATAAATATTTCCAGGCCTTTCTAAAATCAGCTTAATCATAATTTTTATAGAATAATAATATTCCATTACTTTCCTATACCATAATTTATTCAGCCATTCTCCAATGATAGACATCTACTCATTTTCCAATTCTTTGTTGCCACAAACAGAGTTGCAAGAAATATTTTTGCACATGTGGGTCCTTTTTCCTCTTTTATGATTCCCTTGAGATACAGACCCAGAAATGGCACTGCTGGGTCAAAGAATATGGGCAGTTTTATAGCCCTTGGGAATAGTTCCAAATTGTTCTTCAGAATGTTTGGATCATTTTACAACACTACTAACGATGTATTAGTATTCCAGTTTTCCCAATCCCCTCCAACATTTATCATTATCTTTTCCTGAAATCTTAGCCAATTTGACAGGTGTGAGGTGGTACCTCAGAGTTGTTTTAATTTGCATTTCTCTAATCAATAGCAATTTAGAGCTTCTATTCCCATAGAGCATATGACTATGAATGGTTTTAATTTTATCATTTGAAAATTGTCTGTTCATATCTTTTGACCACTTATCAATTTGGGAAAGACTTGTAATTCTTATAAATTTGGCACAGTTCTTCATATATTTTAGAAATGAGATCTTCATCAGAGACACTGACTGTAAATTTTTCCCCCAGCTTTGTGCTTCCCTTTTAATCTTTTTTGTGTTGGTTTTGTTTGTGCAGAAATTTTTTAATTTAATGTAATCAAAGTTGTACATTTTGCATTTCATAATGTTCTTTAGTATTCTTTGGCCATAAATCCCTCCCTTCTCCAAGGATCTGATAGGTAAACTACACTTTGTTCTCCTGATTTACTTATTGTATCACTCTTTATGCTCAAATCATGTACCAATTTTGACCTTACTTTGGTATGGGGGGGGAGGGGAGAGGGTGAGATAGATCTATACCATATTTCTGATATATTACTTTTTACAGTTTTGTGAAAGAGTGAATTCTTATCCCAGAAGATGGAGTTTGGGGATGTAAAATAGATTGTTAAATGAAACTGAAGTCCTAGTGGAAAAGGGGGAGGGTTGGATGAGCTATAAACTATTCAAAATGTCTAATTCTTTAGGAAATTCTCAGGAAAAAATAAAACTACCTTCAATCCTTCTGCCCTGTCAACAGAAACAATAACCAATAGATACATACAGAAACTTATTTTAAATCATTACTATTTTTTCTATCTATAATGCCTGAAAATTTACAACTTAGGTGGAGTTTTGATGAATGACCAAAATTCATCTTCTTCTTAGCTCAGGCCTGAAATTTCCTTGGGAACTCTGAGTCAGAATTTAATAGTTTCCTTAGCTGCTGGAAACTTCATTGATATCCCTTAAATCTCTTCTCCCAGGAAGTCTATTTTGGGTTGTCCTAAATTGTTTAAATGGGACTGAATAGACTACAACTCATGGGACCCATCAGACTTCTGACATACTATTAGTTGGTCCTAACTTTATTTTCTGAACATTTTTGTTTAAGAAACATCCCCAGCTCTCTATTCTATGCAATGTGAAATGTTTATTTTTGTATAATTCATTTGTCCCCTGATGTGTGTGTAGGTATGTGTACATGTATGTATCTAGATAGACAGATAATTTTATGCAATTAAAGCTAAGCTATATAGCTAATCTTTCTATCTCACACCTGATATGTACCTACACACAGTAGACAATAAATTGGTTTTTTTTATTGAAATGAATAGAATGGAACTGATGGAAGAGTTTCTGCATTGCCTAAGATATATGTTTTCTCCTCCAAAAAAATTTTGCCAAAGCATTTTTTTTAGTTTAACCATTTTAATGGAAAACTTATTAAAATGCGGAACAAATATTCTTGTTCTTAAATAGACTATAAAACATAAAACAACCTTTCTTAATGACTTGTCATCAATTTGAATGTTAGTGGTTTTATGTAGTGAAATGCAGTATTGCCATGTAAATTGACCAAGAGAGATGGGGTCTAAGACTACTTTACTCTGGACTAAATGATTGTAGCTTGGTATGTTTTTTGAGTTCTTCTGTCTTCTCTCTTGCCATCAGAACAAACACTGTTATTTCCCATTTCTGTCAGTATCTTTCTACTAGCATCCCTTCCTTTCCTTTAGATTTTTTGCTTTCCATGGATTGTTGGTTTGAAAATTTTATATTCAGGTTTTTTAAAACTATAAATAAAATAAGATTAATTAGGATCTGAGTGAGTGCCTGAGATATTCTCCAATGAACTTTACACTTTCTAATCTCAGTGCTCAAAAATCTGATTTATTTGGTTTTTTGATAATTCCTCACTGAGTTTATAAGCTTCTTGAACTTCCCTAAGTTAAATGGTCCACCTCAAAAAGTGATGGGTTCCATGGACTAATCACAATATCAAAGGGCTAATGATGAAAACTGCTTCCACCTCCTAGACAGAGGCATTTTTCTGGACATGGCCAATGTGGGGATTTTTTTTTTTTTTTTTGCTTGACTATACATGGTTATAACAGGAGAGATTTTTTTTTCTGCTTTTTTCAATTAGGAAGTAAGGAAGAAGGTGGGAAGGAAAGAAGGCAGATTTGAAAATGAAATTTAATTTTAAAAAAAGAAATGGCTTCCATTTCCATTTCCATTCTGTCATCCATTTGAATTCTTCAGTTATATAATTGAGACCAAGTCCCACCCACATTTTATACTTCTAGATGTTTCTAATACCTCACATGTAGTATCCTATACATAACAGTTATTTAATAAATGTTTATCATTGCTGAAGAAAAGCTCCCACCAGAGATAAAAATGCAAGCATCCTCAGCCTGGCACAATCTTTCCAGATATCACCTCATCCATCCATCTCGTTGCCTCCACTCGGGATGGTCTATTCCCCAGTCTAGACATTTGTGGGGCATTTGTTCATTCCACAAGCGTTTGATAATCCTCATTCTGCATTACTAGCACTGAGCAAGGCACCATGGGAGATACAGAAGGAATTGGTGACATAATCCTTGTCCTTAAGAGTTTATAAATCTCTTTGAAGAGATCAGGACTATGGAATAAAACTATGAGAAAATGTCAACAAATAAAAGATAACAGACCTAACTATGTAAAATAATGAATGTTTCACCCTTTCTTCAAGATCTTCAGGGAAGAAAATTCCACAATCTCTTCCTATTTCCCTCATGATGTATTCTGTACCCAGCACCCTAATAGGAGGTGAGTCTTGATATTCACTTATACTAAGATAGACCCCTAAATTTGATTGGTGACATGGAGCCTGTGGGAGGACATGGCAAGCAGAGAAAATGTGACTGTCCTGGAGCTCTTTCCAATCCTAGAAACTGATGCTTTCAGAAAAGTATGCCAGAGAATCTGAAACCCTATTGATAATGAGGTTGCTCAGTTTTGAAAGACTGTAATCTTGAAAACAGACTTGTTTCCAAGAGTGCAACTGTAGATTTGAAGCAACTCATGGAAGCTATGCCATAGTCTGGCTGCTTTGTAGACCTATTGATAGCTGGGAAATGATGCCAGAAGAATCAGAATCAGAATATTGTACTAATGTGTGTGTATGTGTGTTTATGTGTTTCTCTCTCTCTCTCTCTCTCTCTCTCTCTCTCTCTCTCTCTCTCTCTCTCTCTTCTCTCTCTCTCTCTCTCTCTCTTTCTCTTTCTCTCTCTCTCTTCTCTCTCTCTCTCTCTCTCTCTCTCTCTCTTTCTCTCTCTCTCTCTCTTCTTACTTCCCTCTTTTCTCTCTCTCTCTTTTTCCCTCTCTGTCTCTGTCTCTATCTCCCTTTGTTTCTGTCTCTCTTTGTCTGTCGGTCTCTCTCTCCCTCTCCTCAATCTCACTCTCTCTCTTCCTCTCTCTCTCTCTTTCTCTCTCTCTCTTTTTCTCTCTCTCTCTCTCTTCTTACTTCCCTCTTTTCTCTCTCTCTCTTTTTCCCTCTCTGTCTCTCTCTGTCTCTATCTCCCTTTGTTTCTGTCTCTCTTTGTCTGTCAGTCTCTCTCTCCCTCTCCTCAATCTCACTCTCTCTCTTCCTCTCTCTCTCCCTCCCTCCTCTCCTTTCCCCAGAAGCTGATAAAAGTCATAGGAAATCATAAACCTAGCACACACTGAATTAACTTTTCCTTCCTGGAGTCCATGAGTAATTGGTGACTTGAGAGCCAAGCCTCTGCTTCCACTGGAGCCCTAGCAAGACCAACAAGTGTGTGTGTGTGTGTGTGTGTGTGTGTGTGTGTGTGTGTGTGTGTTTAAAGTGGAGGAAGTTGGGGGGGAGAACTAACACAAGGATTAAATTAAATCTTTTCCAGGCATGGAGCACAATGTAAAGTTATTTGGACCCAAAAGGAGATCGTGGAGCCAATAGAGATAAAGCTTCAAGAGAGCAACATCTTTTGGCCTCAGTCCTGATACAGACTTCCAGCCAGCTGAATTCTGTTATTTTTTAATATGTGTAAATATTCTAAGAGCTCATGGGGACAGTTATTCAAGACCCATCTCCTAACCTTCCTCAAAACTCCCTGCCCTATATGTCCTGATTTTGCTTCAGTAGCCCCATTCTCAGAGAGCTTAAAGAAACTCTAATAGTTCATCTGTGCTAGGCTTCCAGAAATTCTCTTCGCCAGCTCACCTCTATTAAGTCTTGTGTTGATTTTTTCTCAGTATTAAGTGGAATGTCATAGAATTACAGAACTTCAATCAAAATCATCATCTCTGTCTTTCAAATGGAGATTAGGTTGACAAATGAGGAGGTCTTTTCAGAGAATTATCTCTAGAAAAGGAATTTGTCGCTCCAATGTTTTAGTATTTAATGACAGAAGTGACTATAAAAAGAAAGACATTGTTTAGAAATCCCAAACTTCTCTCCCCTACCTCCTGTTCCTTTGGCCTTGGAAATTCAGTCCAGAAGTCCAGTAGATTTAGTCTTCTTTATTCTGTGAATTCTGCTCTTCACCAATGCCTGAACTAAAAAATAAAATAAAAATATTGTGCTTTTTATGTGCCAAGCACTATGTAAATCACTCTATAAATATTATCTCATTTAATTCTCAAATGTAGATGCTATTATTATCTTCATTTTGCCACTAAGGAAACTGAGGTACACGGGACAGGGTCACACTACTGGTAAGTGTCTAAGGCTAGATTTGAATTTGATCCTTTCTGACTTTAGGCCCAGAGCTCTATTCTCCGAACCACAGTTTCTTAAACTGTGATTTGTTATCCCATATGTGGTCATGTAACTTCATGTGGGCTTGTGAAATTATGATTTATTATCGGTAAATGTTTGATTTGTATGCCTATTTTATATACTTATTTACTTAAGGTTATGTAAAAAAATTTGAGCAAAAAAGGGTCACAAGTGGAAAAAAGTTTAAGAAGTCCTACTCTATACCATCTAGCTACCCCATATTACTGTGCCCATCTTCCTCCCCTCTCCTATTACCATCAATGTAACCCTATTCACATTTATCTAACACTTGAAGGCAATTTCCTCACAACAATCCTCTGAGATAGACAATATAGGTATTATTTTTCCAGATGAAGAAAGCAAGAATTTGAAAGAGAAGGGATTAAATAACTTAATCAAAGAGCTAGTATGCGGTAGTACTGGATTTTGAACCCAGGTCTTCTCTATGTAGCTCTTTCCACTATATCCATGTTTCATATAATTAGGTGAGAGGAAGGGAGGGAGTGGATTGAACGGGTGAAAGAAAACTCCAAAACCAGCCCAAATGCAAAAGTTAATTTCCTGTCAGGGGGCTTCCAAATCCTTGATGAGTTTTATACAGGATCTTGAAGGGTCTCTTATGCCATCCATTCCAGGTCCATAATATTTACTCTTCAGTCTCCAAAAACAAAAGTGTTCTGTGCTCTATGGGGCAAGTTCACCAGTATTTTCAAGGTGATAGGGAAAGGGGGCTGAAAAAGAGAATTATTGGGTGACCTGGAACTTCTCAGCAGGTTTCTCCCCACCATCACCTCCTCCTCTTCCCACCCAGTTTAGCTACATTCTTCATGAAGAATGTCAAAAAGCTGGCTGCAGAACAGCAGGAGCTAAAAACAGTGGCCCAGAAATGAGTTCTAAATGCTGTTTGCCTACAGATTTAGTACTAGAAGCTGTAAGGGGACTTTACAAGACCTGTGAGATGAGAGCCACTTCTTGCCATTGAATTGCCTCCACCTGGACTTTGGATGGGGATAATGGACAAAGAGGACTTCAAAAAGTCATGTAATTCAGCCTCTCCTCTGGAAAAGCTCCTCATTACCAAAATCTCCAGGCAGATCTGGTCAATCCGATTTTCCATGATCTCCATAGACAGATTCCTCGGTGAAACTTCAATCACCTATCTCAGCATTTCATTATATTCCCAGCTAAGGCTCTTTGTAAGGACAGTTGTTGATTGCACATTTTAAAAGAAATTGGAACAAAATAGTTTTTATTACATTTTACAAAAAAAAAGACCAGGATATTTTATCTATCCATTTCCATGTGATATTGGAAATCCAAGATCTCTTTATGCCTCCATAGACATCCCATTTCACAAATTAGCCCTGAGAGATGTTACAAGGGAGGACAAAATCTGTTTCAAAATTATTCTGGAAATGTTAGCAATCCAAGGTGGTGTACTTTGTGGATGACTAACTTTTTTCCCATGTCATGGGTAAACTAATGACTTAGTATGTTTTTTCATTAAAATTCTCCACTATTACTGAATTGAAGAACTTTCCACCAGTTTGCATTTTGTCTTCCCTTGTAACATTTCTCAGGGCTAATTTGTGAAATAGGATGCCTGTGGAGACATAAAGTGATCTTGGATTTCCAATATCACATAGAAATGGATAGATAAAATAGTCTGGTCTTTTTTATAAAATGTAATAAAATTATTTTGTTCAAATTTCTTTTAAAATGTGCAATCAATCAACAAATGTTTATTGTTTACTCTATGCCAGGCATAGACCAGTAAAGGCTTAACCTCTTTAGGTTTAGCTGGAAGCTTCCTGGATAATTCATAGGGAATTCTATGCGAAATCGTATTATACCAAAGTTAGGTTCAAAGAACAGGGAATTGGGCCAGAAAAGTCTCTAATTTTTATAAAGAGACTATCACAGGAGTTTATGCAGACTCAAAGATTGTACACTATATTCTGCCTTCAAGCATGTATGAGCTCGACAGTCTGTTTACTGGTTGAAACCAAGCCATCATTAAAAGGGCTGACATTTATTAGCACATTAAAGTTTGCAAAGTACCTACAAACTGAGCACTGGAACCTGTAGCCAACAGGAAATAATACTGCCTGACCTTAGCGAGGCCTCTGAGATGAAATTCATGTCTTGCTATGGAGTTACCTCAGCCTGGACTTTTGTTTGAACTTCATCATAGATCTTGAAGGTCTGTGGAAACCTGCACATAAAAATAAAGTGACCTATGGTCACCCCTGGGTCCCCATATTGATTCTAAGCCCCTCTTGCTATGGAGTAGATAAAAGAATTCTGCTTATGCAAATAAAATGTAAAGAAGTTTAGAATGAGAAAGAAGTATTCAGAAGACAAATATTTTCTTTCTAAACTGTACAGATTCTTTGAAAAATAAGAAAGTATCCCTGTTATGACTGAATAATAGCACTGTTTCTGTGAACCCTTCCTGACAGACATACAAGAGAAAGACAAGCTGATCCAAGATCAGTGATCATGAACTTATAATTATAGCATCAAAATCGACCTATTTGTTTTGGCTGCGGCATCAGTACTTTTGACTTTTATTTCCAACAGACACTTGAACCCTACTTTATACCCATGTGCTTGGATTCCATCTCTACTATTATACTATATTGCTCCTTAGTTGCAGCCTCTGTACACTAACTTCGGACTTCTTCACCCTGACCATACCCAACTTTGGAAAACTGAACCCTACCTTTGTCACTGAACCTTGCAAAACAGCCTCCAGATTGTCCCAACTCAAACCTCAACTTTGCCCTAGGGACTTAAAGTAACTATGCATCCCTTTTCTAAGGAAACTCTTTAACATTATCTCTAATCAGTATATTGCCTAAATTCTGGTTTTTACTTACTGATCATATCCTATCACTGTCCACAATCCAGAAAAACAACAAACTTTTAAACATCAGAGTAAAATCACTAAAGCAGACTGCCTGATGTCCCCAAATAGTGGTCAACCCTGAAGCAAAAGTCTCAAGAAGTATTTGGTTATCTGCAATTAATAAAGATAAATTCTTTACTCAATTTCTAAGGTAGAAAGTGAATCAAATTAAACAAAACCTAATCATGGTTTAAGTTGTCATGAAGGTCTAAATTATGCTTAGATGTCTTTATTTCTTGATCTCGTAATCTAAACCATATCTTTTCTGTAGAATTCTTAATTTATTAATTAATTAATAATTATTAATAATTAATTCTCAAATTATAATGAGTAGCTAATATTCATGATTGTTACTGTAATAGATGAATAATAAAGATGTAAAATAGCTGGCATCAATATTAATTAATTAATGATTACTTATAATTCTCAAATTATAATGAGTAGCTAATATTCATGGTTGTTATTGTAACAGATGAATAATAAATATCTAAAATAGCTGACATTTATATAGTACCAACCATGTGCCAAGTGCTTTACAAATATTTCATTTGATCTAGTGTTTTCCTTATTGTAAACAAAACAAAACAAAACAACTCCTTCCATCAGAAAGGATAACAGATTTCTTAGGGATTCATTTCCCAAGCCTCTTACTTATGGATTAACTTGTCCAGAGTTACACAGTGTTAAGAAGAAAGATTTGAAACTATCTCCTTAATTCCAAATCTAGCACTCTATCTACTATAGCATACTGATTTTTAAAATAATTACAATAACAACAACAAATAACATTTAAAGTTTACTAATCACTTTATATATTTCATCTGTTCCTTACAACAGCCCTATGAAGAGAATGCTATTATTATTTCCACGTTATTGATGAGAAAATTGAACTGGAAAGAGTTTAAGGGATTTGCCCAGGTGACATAACTAGTAAGTGTCTGAGACAAGGTCTGAACTGAAGGGTTTTCCTAATTCCAACTCCAGACCTCCATCCATTACCACACACTCTCTGTTATTATAGTAACAAAAAATTTATTTTGTAAAGAAAAATTTTGGAGAAGAAAATGGTTCTAAGAGCTTCAATTGCTCATGCCCAAAATGTATATGGTGACACTATATAGCTTTATCTAAGAAGCAAAATTAACTTGGTGACAGCTACATGAATTTTAAGTACAGTGCCTAGGAAGAAATGATCAGTATGTACAGAGTGGCCTTTCCTTGAAAACTATAAAGCGACAAATATCCAATCCACCTGAACTCCCTGTTGCTACAATTTGGACCCATTTCCTGTTCTCTGGAGAAAGAAAACAATTGACCAACAGTCTTGGGCATCCTGCCACAGACTTAAAGATTGGTATCTTATGTTACTCCAGCACTACCATCTACTCTCATTTCCTCATCTCCAGAATAAACTGTAATTCCTTTTGCCTCTCCTCATTGGCTCTTTATTCTTCCTCTTTCATAATTAGTTTCGGCTTAGCTCTAAGGCAGGTCTCTCCTTAACTACATATTTCTTAAGACAGGGATACATAAAGTAAAAGCAATCAGCCTAAATGAAATGGTAAAGGTGCAAACGTTGTCTGGTAAATGCGAGTAATTCACTAACTAGAGTCTTCTTACAAAAGGATGTGAATTGAGTAAATTAGGACCTTATTTAGATCTGAAGTCAGGAAGACTTGCACACATATACACATTTATATGCATGTGTAGGTATAGACAGGTAAGTGTATGCATACAAATGCATATATGTGTATACATGTTGTGTGCATATATACATTTATGCAAGTGTGAGTGATAAACGGACTGGGGGAAACTAGATCTCTTGTAGAAGGCAACATTTGAGTTGAGTCATGAAGGAAGAAAGAGATTCTAAGGGACACAGATGAGAATATAACAAACATGGGAAACAGCCACCAGGAGATGGGAGAAGGAGTTTGTTTTGTTGTTGTTGTTTGGTTGTTGTTCATTTTATTTTGTTTTTAAATTTATTGAGGTAATAGTTAACTATACAATATTTCACATTTAAAACTTAATAGGCAATGTGTCTTCTTTGGGGCAATCTCATTTTACACTATTTGGAGATAAATTCACAAGTTTTTAAAATGTCACTTTTATTTTGTTTTTTTGATTTAACTAACAATATTTACACCCTCTCTTTTTTTCTTCTCCATCATGGAGTTAGGGGAATTGTAGGAAAAGACAAAACCTTGTAATAAATACACATAGTGACTGGCCATGTTCATAAATATATGTCTTGTACTTACCCTTGTGCGTTTCTTCTCTCTGTGTCTTTCTCTGTCTTTCTCTGTCTCTCTGTCTCTCTCTCTGTCTCTCTCTCTGTCTCTCTCTCTCTCTCTCTCTCTGTCTCTCTCTCTCTCTCTCTCTCTCTCTTTCTCTCTTTCTCTGTCTCTCTCTGTCATTCTCTCTCTCTCTCCTTCCTTCTCTCTTCTTCCCTCCCTTCCTCCATCCCTCTATCCTCTCTCATTCTCCTATATACATAGACATATATATGAGTATATAGATACACAAAAACACATGTGTAAGAAACAGCTTGTTGACCAACATGATTGGTTCAATGCAATATTAATAGAATCACAGAATATTGCAGAGCATCTTACTGGACTTCACAGTTCATACCAGGTGGTAACCATAGTGGAGCAGGATGCAGCTGAGACCTTGGCTAGCACACAAATGAAATATTCTCTTCTCTAACTTCCTTTAGCTAACAAGGAGCCCCTCCCAACATTCCTCTGCACTCAGACTAAGAAGATCTTGACTTTGCTCATTTAAATAATAAAGGTAAACAGTATTGGAGTAAAGGTAAACAGTAGTTTCCTGGGCACTTTGCATGTTTTATTAGCTGTTTAAGTAGGGCTTTATAATCAAAGCAGTAGCCCAGTAATGCTGATCTGACCAGGTTTTCCTGACTTCTTGGAGACTTTTCCCCATAAAAGATTAAAGAACTTGTCGATTGGGGGAGAAAGCAGAGAAGAAGGGCTGAAACAGTAGAAGAGAGAATCTTAGTGCTTTTTTCCTGGCTTAATTCTGAGCCAGAATCTAAATTAAACCCAAACAGATTCACCTCTTAAATGAATTTATATATTTTTGATATGGAACTTGGATGATTGGATCATATATTTAGGACTGAAAATAGCAACCATCTCTCTTTACATATAAGAAAAGTAAGACCAAAAACTTAGGTAAAATTTTTCCAAGATCTCACAGTTATGAAATAATGGAGTTGGGATTTGTATCACCCTCTCCTGTTCCTAAATTCAGTATCCTTTTCAATTTTCCCCACCTGAAATTTCTTTTTCCCCAGTGGAATCAGTACCTTTGGGATGTATCTGTCCTATTCGACTGTGCAGTTTATAGAGGACCACTGCTTTGGCTCTCAAAGTTGGACAGTATCAGAAAAGGATCCTTTATAGCAATTAACCAACAAAAAAAGAAAGACTCATTTTTGAAAGTTAGCAGTCTTTTATTCCCCAGAAAATTCATACAAGATTAGGTCTCAAATCAGTTCAATTCAGTCAAATTTCTAAATCCATGTTGTCATCATTGTTGTTGATGGTATGATTATTTGTTGTTGTTCCTTCATTTTCAAAGAGACCAATGGCATCACAAGGTGATGTCTTGACTTGTCCATGAATTAGATGAAAGTCTTCACTCTCTTCAGAAATCATTGAATTCCAGGAGCAAAACAAAAGTTAGGGGATGACCCAGGATGCAATGAATGATCTTTGCCTCTTTGATGTTTGACCCAGCTCTAAGTACTCCACAGTGACTGCTCCAACCTTCTTCATGGTCTTTGAAACAATTTGTTCTCATCTGCCCATTCAGCAAGTAGGGGAGTATGCCTTCACATGCTTGGGGTAAACATCCCTCTACCTTACAATGGACATACCCCTCAGTCTGGCTTAGTCCATGGAGTGAGATGGTTCTATCAGAATATGGCCCCTGTACATGCTACAGCTTCTTGCAACTACAGGCAAAAGCTGAGTGACAGGTGAACACCAAAGGAGAATGAGCAGTCCTGTAGTCATCACCCTTCATACACCCTCAAAATGCTAGAAAAGTCCTCACATGTAATACAATATCTCAGAAATCTTAGTACAGCTTTAAGCTATTAAATAATTAACAGAATGGGACCATCTGTTTGTTAAAAAATAATAATTACCTTTTGTGGGAGAGTAATAAAAGACTCCCAGGTACCTAGCCTTCACATATATGTATGTATATATGCGTACACATACATACATACATTTATTTATTTACTTATATAATACTGGGGAAAGGCAGGAATCTTTCAGTCTATATATATCTTTACTCACCAATAAGCTTTGGCTGAAAGGGGAGGAAGGTCCAGAAAAGGAACGCAAATGTACATCAGTAAAGGATTCCAGAAATGTATTTCTCTCTTTCTTTCTTCATCCTGAACAGAGATCTGTTTTACTAGTCTTGGAGGTCTTCTCTTTAATCTATTTTAAGTTATAAATCTCTGCTTTTGGCTTCTCCTGATTATCACCTTGAGCAGTCTATAGATTGCTATAGAAAAGCTATTCCACCAGGTTTAGGATTTTCCAAGAAGAAATCCTTAGTCTGCTTTCTCATCCTCTGCCTTCATCCAGATTGCCTTTTCCCCAAACTTCTATGGTTAAAACCAAACATAAAATAGTAGTTGACAACCACTCCTTTACATAAAGGAGAATAAAGTATACAATACTACAGAAGGGGAAGGTAAAGGGACAGAGTAGTCCCGTGTGTTGGAGATAAGAGCAGTCAACTTAAAGTATTTCTGACTGCAGAAACAGGAGCACCTTTGTCTGCTTAATATGTTCTTCATATCACAGGGACTCTGTCCATGGAAGTTGGAACTAAATGACCCCAGGAAACCATCTCTTCACTTGGGTCAGCACAAATTATAAGGGACTTGATTTTAGGGTGTTCTTATGATTCAGTTAGTCCTCAGAGGGATGTGTATAAAACAGAATGTTTTGTAAATGATGAATATATATGTATATATACATATATGCATATATATTTATATAATACTGAAGGAATGCAGGAGTCTTTCATTCTACATATATCTTTACTCACCAAGAAGCTTCAGCTGAAAGGGGAGGAAGGCCCAGAAAAGGAACTCAAATGTATACCAGAAAAGGATTCCAGAAAGACATTTTTCTCTTTCCTTCTGTATGATGCCCGATCCAAGTCTACTTGAATTGTCATATTCATTATGCTTTTCTCTTCTCCAGGAAAAGAACTCACAGCTTCACAGAACTTCAGAGTTGGAAGAATCTTCAATGGCTATTCAGACTAATCCATTTTGGGGGAAAAAAATCCAACATACCCGGCAAGTGGTCATCTAGCTTTTCTTTGAAGACCTTTAAGGAAAGGAACTCTTCCATTTTCCAAGTCAACTCACTCCATACTACTGGGGAAAAAAACCTGTTTTGACATATGTTAAGACCCAGATTGTATCTTTGCAATTCCTTTCCAGCCATCATTTCTAATTCTTCCCTTTGAGCTTAACCCTGTTCAATCCTCTTTCTCCCATCCCCTTCAAAAACTCAAATATACTTAATACCAGTTCAATGTTATATGTCCCATTGGGAGTTCTACCAAACAGTAAGTGTTTCCCTAGAACAATCCAATTACAGACAGAACCTCAGTTCAGTTTTCTCATTAATCTCAATGTTACAAAAGTTCTACAAGGCCATATGAGAGGAGGAAGGGGCACTTCTGTAGAACAATCCCCAGCTCATGACAGTTTCTGAGGAGTCAAAATCATGGAAAGGCTTTTCCTTTCATTTGAAAGGAATGGTTTCCAAAATTGTATACTAGAGTTAAGTTCCCTTTCTGCTACTTAAGTTTCTTCATATTTAAAATGAGGCATGTTTTGCATTAGAGAAGCCATTCAATTCTATTCTCTGAAAAGTACAAAAATACACTAGTCTTCACCACTGCCAAGTTTCATATTTTCTGCGTGATAGACTACTCTGGCACTCTTTAAAGTCCATGGACTCCTCAAAATAAAGCTTTTAAAGATATAAAATAAAATATGCAAGATTCTAAAGGAAATCAATTCTATTCCAATACAGTTATAAGGTGTTTTTTTAAAAGCTCATACATCTCTATTTAGGAATCCCTTGCTAAAAATAAGATTGAATACAACTAAATATACAATAAATGCTGACAGAGAAAGAGCAGGGAAGAGAAAGAAAGAAGCACATCATTCATTCAATGGGAAAAACTATGTTGCTAAATTGTGATAGGAGTAAAACTGGATAAAGTCTCCTCTAGCCTAAGTAAACCGCTCTGTATTTATTAAGGGGAAGAAAGGATTCATAAGGAATTCTCTTAATTTCAGAAATTTACAAACAAGAAACCCTGGAACAATTCTTCTATCTAATTATTCAGAATGATATTTTGCTCCCTGATTTACAAAGTAATTTATAAGTATTATCTTAACTGGTACTTAAAACAATGCTGTGAAATAATAGAAATAATAGTTAAGTGGCTGCCTATCAGTAGGAGAATGGCTGAATAACTTATGCTATGTGAATATTACGGTATATTATTGATCTATAAGCAATTATCAGAATGATGATTTCAGAGAGATCTGGAGAGACTTACATGAACTGATGCTGAGTGGAGTAGAACCAAGAAAATTTTGTATACAGTTACAACAAGATTATACAATGATCAATTCTGATGGACATGGCTCTTTTCAACAGCAAGATGATTCAAGCCAGTTCCAATGGTCTTGGGATGAGGAAAGCCAGATAAACCAGAGAGGCTGGTGGAGACTGAGTGTGGTTCACAACATAATGTTTTCAGCTTTTTTATTGTTGTTTCCTTGCTTTTTTTTTTCTTTTTTGATTTGATATTTCTTGAGCACCATGAAAATTGTGGAAATTGTGAAAATATCTATAGAAGAAGAACATGTTAACATATTAGATTACTTGTTGTCTAGGGGAGAGGGTAGAAGGAAGGGAAGGGAAAAAATTTGGAATACAAAGTTTTACAAAGGTGAACATTGAAAATTGTCCATGCATATATTTTAAAAATAAATAGCTTTAATAAAAAAGAATAATATTTCACATTTATATGCTGCTTTAAGTTTTGCAAAGTGTAAAAGCATTATTCCATCTGATGTTTAAACTTCTGTAGATAGACGCCATTGTTATCTTCATTTTACACAAGGAAACTGAGTTTCAGAGTTTAATGAGACTTGTCCAGGGTCTTACAATTAGTGATGTTCTGGGGCTTTCATTATATCATTCTGCCTTATTGGAAACCATAGAACTAACTCTATTAAAAGAAGACATGCTATTCTTTAATACACATTGAATTATATAGTCACCTATTAAGATTATTGTGCACTATCCTGATGTAGAAATTTTTTGTGGTAGATATGGGACTTTATTTGGGCCCTGAGGGGGGAAGTGGGGGAGAAAAGGGGAGAGGGGGAAGAGACTGAAAAATAGAGAAAAAGAAGAGATTAGGAAGAGGGGAAGAAAAATCATAATAGTGTGGTTACTGACCTAGAGTATGATCCTAGGGAATGAAGTCAAGCATATCTCAGGAAGCATTACTAGGAATAAAGCTAGTGGAGATGAAAGAATTGAAGCTGAGATCTTTAAAATCCTAAAAGATGATGCTGTTAAATTGCTGTGTTCAATATGTTAGCAAATTCAGAAAACTCAACAGTGGTCACTGAATTGGAAAAGATCGGTTTACATTCCAACCCTAAAGAAGGACAAAGCCAAAGAATGTTAAATTGTTGAATTATTGTATTTACTTCACATGCCAGCAAGTTTATGCTTA
Organism: Antechinus flavipes; assembly: GCF_016432865.1. Lineage (NCBI taxonomy): Eukaryota > Metazoa > Chordata > Mammalia > Dasyuromorphia > Dasyuridae > Antechinus > Antechinus flavipes. Next base: position 65,829,440 of record NC_067400.1, on the reverse strand, counting down.
AGATACTGAAAGTAAGGCTTCAGCAATATGTGAAATGAGAATTACCAAAACTACAGGATAGTTTTTGAAGAGTCAGAGGAACTAGTGACCAAATTGCCAACACTCACTGAATTATGCAAGGGAAATTCCAGAAAACATCTACTACTTGATTGACTACACTAATTCTTGTAATTGTGTGGATCACAACAAAATATGGCAAGTTCTCAAAGAGATGAGAGTACCAGATCATCTTGTTTGTCTTCTGAGGAGTCTGCATGTGGGTAAGGAAAGCCAAACGTGGAACAACTGATTGACTTAAGATTGGAAAAGGAGTACAAGAGCATATATTGTCAATTTTTTATTTAGCTGTATGCAGGATACATCATGCAAAATGCTATACTAGATGAATCAAAAGCCAAAATTAAGGTTGCCATGAGAAATATCAGCAGTCTCAGATATGCAGATGATATCACTCCGATGGTAGATCATGAAAAGGAATTGACACCTCTTGATGAGTGTGAAAGAGGAGAGTGTAAAAACTGACTTGAAGCTTAATATTAAAAAAACTAAAACCATGGCAACTGGTACCATCACTTACTGGCAAATAGAGAAGAAGAAGAATCAGTGTCAGATTTTATATTCTTGGGCTAAAAAATTACTGCAGACAGCAAATGCAACTTTGAAATTATGAGACTTGCTCCTTGGAGGAAAACTATATCAAATCTGGACAACATACTAAAAGGCAGAAACATCACCTTGCTGACAAAGGTCTATATAATGAAAGCTGTGGTTTTCCCATTGGCAATATATGGCTGTAAGCATTGGACCATAAAGAAAGCTGAGCACCAAAAAATTGACACTTTCTAATTGTGATATTGAGGAAGACTTGAGAGTCCCTTGAACAACAAAGAGATCAAATCAATCAATATGTTTAAAAAAAATAGCTCAGATATTTTACTGGAAAGTCAAATACTAAACTGAATCTTAAATATTTTGAGCACATAATGAAAAATTGAGCCTCACTGGAAAAGACCCTGATGTTAGCAAAGATCGAAGATAAAAGGATTAGAAAATGGCAGAAACTGTCATACAAACAAACAATGTGAACTTGGACAGATTTGATGACAGAAGCACCTGGCAAGCTATGAAAAAAGTTGTACGTGACTGAACAACAACAAAAGAGAAAAGGAGATTATGTTAAAGTAGTGTGCTGTAATATAAAAGAATGTTAACATCTAAACAAAGATAAAAAAAAACAAAGATTTTTTAAACAGCATTTTATTTTTCTAAATACATGCAAAGATAGTTTTTAACATTCACCTCTGTGAATCTTGTGTCCAAATTAAAAAAAAAAAGATTTTTAAAAAATCATATTAAAAAATCAGTAAGAGACTGATCTGAAATTCAAAAGGATAGTAAGAGATAAGTTGAAGACAGACTATGAGAGAATAGTGCATAAAACAGAATGTTTTAAAAACCAGAGACTAGTGAGAAAGACCCAGGAGAAGGTACTCCTTTTCCAATCTTAAATCAATCAGTTGTTCCATGGTTGGTTCTAACTGTTGCTTCCTAACCTACAGCAGACTCCTCAGAAGACAAAGAGACATGGACTTTATCCTACTGGCAAGTTATACAGATTTAGGCAAGGGACCTAAGATCTTTGAATTTTAGTCCCTCTATCCATAATATAGGACTAATACTGGCCATACCAATCTCATGAAGGCAATTGTAAAGCTCAAATGAGAATGAATGTGAAACAGCTTTGTAACCCTATCTCCTTCTATGAATATGATTTATCTTCATCAGCTCTGGATAAGCTGTCACCATCATCATGATGTCAGCATTATTATTGGACTTACATCTAGAGATCCATGTCAGTGTCCATCCAAAAGACCTGAATGTCTATGAGTTGTGGAAATTTTACCTGCTTTCTATCAAATGCAAATTCAGAGACTGAATCTACTGAAAAATCCTATCACACATTTTGGGCTCTTGAGTCTCAGACCATCTACCTCCCTTCATAGCCAGAGGTCTCTGGTTATCTCCACTGCCATGAGGAAGCCCAGTACCCTGTGATTAGGATGTCTTAAGACAGATACCTCAGCCCCTGGGGAAGAGTCAGGATGATGACAGAGAGGTCCTGTTTACAGAAGGCAGGGGTCGGACACTGCTCAAGGACTTTGTTTAAAATTCTTTTTGTAACCACATAGCTCTGTGTTTGGGTTTGCTGTTCTCATTAAATAAACAGCTGGAGAGTCCTCATGGATCATCCCAGATGTGAGTGACTAGCATTCAGGGGGATAATTAACATCATGCTCTAGCCAAACCAGCAGATTCCCAAGGATGATGCTGTGAGGGAATATATGGATGGCCAAGGAGGGGGGAAAGGTCAATCAACCACAGTGTCAAATATTCACAAGTAGAGCCCAGAAGCAGTGACCCTTCACATCTTTTCTTTTTGAAGGATTATCTGCATGATTCAATTCATAATGCAGGATTATCTGCACTATATATAGATTTCCACACATTTCTTATGAAAGGAATTTAAGGTCAGTAAGAGCAATTAGATCCAAAGGAAAAGAAAAAGGAGAAAGCTCAAAAAGTACTGACATGAAGTAAGTATTTAGTTTTGGAAAGAGAAAAGAATGTGTTAACTTAAATTTGTCTGAAAATCAATGTCAAGCTATGACAATTATGTGCAGGCACCTGTTTCCTCTTGCCTCTCTTTCAGAGATATAAATATTGAAGAAAATCAGAGAGATAACTGCTCTGTAATCTTTCTAAGGTGAGTATCACTAACCTAGGAAATCAAGGGGAAAATAGTTTTCATTCATAAGAATATTTGTGAAATCCCCATGAAGATGGATCTGAATAATAGTAAAGAAAATAAAGAAAGAAGAGAAGAAAGATGGAGATGAGGCAGAATTCAGAGGGAACCATTGTTTAACTTCCAGGCAAAAATAATATGATATAATAAATATAATATATAATAATTATATAATTAATAAGACAGCTAGCTGGCTTGATATTTGAAGAAAGTTGGAACATTGAAAATCAGAATGGGACAAAGAGACCCATGGAAGAGAAATGTACAAAATGAAAGGAGCAAGGTTAATAGGAGTAGATTGGGAAAGCCTAAACTTAGGCTCAAACTGTAGGAGGAGGAATTGGGACCAGATCCAAGAAAGAATCTGTTCCATGATTGAGCATTAAAATATCCATATAGCTTCCTAATTTTCTTAGCTCCAATGGCTCCCTCCCCCTTCTCTACCCCATTTTAACTGTACACTAGAATGAACATACAACTTTGACCTGGCCAGTTCAAGATCTTGAACGTCAAAATTTCTTTCTGATCCTTGATTCCTATTCCTCCACCTCTCCCATTTTCTCCTATTTAACCCTTATCATAACATTTGGTACATGTTCCTCTCTTTCAGCTTCATTTGGTTATTTCATTAGTTATTCCCCTAGAACCCATAATTTCCCAATGACCTACACATGCTCATCTTTTATTCTTAGATCAGTGTTCCTGATTTCTTCATTTTCTGATCCCAAGTGCAGAACATTGCTCAATTGCTTGCCATTGATGGAGCTGGAAGAGCTGTCTCCCATTTTTCTCTTTCAGAACTGCCTTTGTAACTTCTTTGTGTGTTTCTGATGTTAGCTTCTTGAGGATAGAGAATGTGCTTATCTTTCATTTGTTATCCCCAGGCCCTAAATGCTTAGAACACTGCAAGGTTTTAAAAAAAATAATTGCTGAATTGAACTGAATTTCATCCTCCACACCTCCCCAAATATCGTGAGCTCCTTATGGACAAGGGACTTCCTCAGGATCTCACATCATGTTTTGGACATGACCAAAGTTGATCAGAACAAATGAAGAGACCAAGCTTTGTTGAATAAATTGAATGGTATGATTGAATACAGCTTGAGCCGATACTTTTGTGCCACCAATAGCCTAAAGGAGCTATGTCTTCTGACTTGTCACCCTCTGTTCACCTCAATGAAAAGACCATAGCTTGTTTCAATAATTGGATTAATATAAGGTATGTATGTCTGTGTCTATGTCTGTGTCTGTATGTGAAAGAGAGAGAGAAACAGATAGAGAAAGAAGTAGGGACAGCAAGAGAGAAAGAGATACACTCACACAGAGAGAAGCAGAGAAAGAGAGAAAGAGGAGAGACAGAGAGACAAAGACAGAGAGAGAGAGAGAGGGGGGGGTGAGAGAAAGAGAGGGAGGGAGGGAGAGAGAGAGAGAGATGGAGAGAGGGAAGGAAGAATGGAGGGGGGGGGGGGATTGGAAGTGTGAAGTATCTACCTGAAAGTGATGAAGGAAAAAATACATCTTTTCCTGACCAGAATACAATGAGTGCAACTATGATTTTGTTCTTTCTTTCACTGGATCTCTTTTAGTTTTTGGGAAGAGAGACATGACCCCTAACAATCCTCTAGAGGACTGTTGTATGGTCATTGAGTAAATTGGGAAGCAGTGAGGACTAAAGAGCAGTAGCATTACAATCAAAATACTTGGGTTAGAATTCTAACTCTTTGACCTTGCCATACTTTTATTTCCTCACCTTTAAAATTAGAGGCTCAATCTCAATCAGAGTATCAAACACATGGCTGGTTTAGTCTGTCATACTCCCAAGTATTCCAGATTAATATGTAATTGGAAAAGATTTGGTAAAATAAATAAAAATACAATAGAATACGGAAAATTTAGTATGTAGTTTTCTAAGTCAATATGCAGTGTCAAGGATCTTTATCTAAAGTTTAGTAGGCTCCATTTCCATTTGAATTTGACACCACTGATTTAGATGATTCTCAAGGTTTCTTACAATTGCAAAAAACTACGATCTTTATATAAGTAAGTGGGTGGGAGCCACTGATTGGTCTCTCTGACATAAAGTCTCTCCCCACTCTAATCCATCTTCCACTCAGCTGTCAAACTGATCTTTCTAAAACATAGGTCTGACCTTGCCAATTTGATGGTTATTGAATTCCTTATTCAATCCAGCAGTTCTCTATTACTTCCAGGATCAGATATAAATTCCTACTTGACTTTTAAAAGCTTTTCATAAACTGGCCCCTTCCTACCTTTCCAGACTTCTTATACCTTACTGCCCTCTACAGATCCAATGACACTGACCTTCTTACTGTTTCTTGCACAGAACATCCCATCCCTTTTCACTCTGTGCTTAGAATTCTTTTCCTCCTCATATCTGCCTCTTTTTTCACCATCTGCAAAAAGCCTTTCCCATCCTCCTTAATTTTAATGCTTTTCCTCTGAAACTACCCTCAAATTATTGTCTATGTACTATAAAATATGTATTTATATAATATATATATATACACATATATATGTGTGTATGTAAGAGTGTATATATGCACATATACACATATATGTGTATGTGGAAATGTATGTGTGGATAGACATTCATATATGTTGTTTGCACATAGTTTTTTTTAGCATATTTTCTTCCCTATTAAACTGTGAGTTCCTTGAGTTCAGAGACTATCTTTTGTCTTTCTTTTTATCCCCAGCACTTATATACTTAATAGTTGTTCTTCAAAAAGAACCAATGACAACACAGGGTGCTGTGTAGACTTGCTCCTGAATTGGATTTAAGTGAGGCAGAACTGTGCAAAGACATCAATCTCATCTTCTCTTCCCAAGTAATCAAAGCCCAAAAGCAAGATAAAAGTCAGGACTATAGTCCAAGATGTAGTGGATGATGGTTGTATCCTTAATGTCTAACCAAGCTCTAACTAAATACTCCACACCATCTGCTTTAGCCACCGTTGTGGCTGTTGTTAGAACAAGTTGTTATACATTCATTCCACCAGGGTGGAAGTCTTCACACTGCCCTAACTCAGACATGTTTGAGACCTATCAGTTTTTCTTAATCTGGTTTAGACCATCCACCAAGAGAATTCAAGCAGCGTGGAGCTGCTGCACTTGTTACAGCTTTCTGGAGCCACAGGTATGAGCTGGGTGCCAGATGGACCCCAAAGGTGTCTGAGGAGCTCTGAAAAGGGCTCAGAAAACTCTCACAATAAAGGTGCCGGTTTTCCCTGAACATCCCATCCAACTGCCTTAATAAATGCTAGATGAGTAACCAACATACCTAAGAGATAGAAATTGCTGAATTGAGGCCCACTATTTCCCAATATTAAATCATCCCCTGGATATTTCACCATTATAACTAAATTCCTTGCATTTTCAAAGCATCCTCTGTCAGGTTTCCACCTCATCTTTTAAAATTTAAATATTCATGGGAGATATCCTACTTTAAGTCCTTTTCATCTTGTGCATTCTCTTTAGGAATAGTTGATAATCAACTGAAACAAGAAGGGAAATTACTATATGTTCCAGTGATAGATAAGGGATCAAGTACAAATTTTATTTTATTTTTTAAAACAATAATTTTCCCCCCTGAGGCAATTGGGGTTAAGTGACTAGCCTAGGGTCACACAGCAAGGAAGCATCAAGTTTCTGAGGTCAGATTTGAATTCAGGTCCTCCTGACTTCAGGGCTGGTGTTCTATCCACTGTGCCACCTAGTTGCCCCCTAGCTTTTTATTTTTAAAAAATACTTGCAAAAATAGTTTTCAACATTTATCCTTGCAAAACCTTATATTTCAAATTTTTCTCCCTTCCTCCCTACCTCCCTTCTACTCTCCACAGCAAGTAATCCAATATGGATTAAATATGCACAATCCTGTTTGTGGCAGCCCTTTTTGTAGTGTCAAGAAACTGGAAAATGAATGGATGTCCATCAGTTGGAGAATGGCTGAGTAAGTTATGGCATATGAATGTTATGGGATATTATCATTCTGTAAGAAACAAGCAGCAGGATGATTTCAGAGAGGTCTGGAGAGACTTACATAAACTGATGCTGAGTGAAGTGAGTAGAACCAGAGATCATTATATATGGCAAAACAAGACTATATGAGGATCATTTCTGATGGACGTGGCTCTCTTCAACAACGAGATGATCCAGGTCAATTCCAAAGGACTTGTGATGAGAGAGCTATCTATACCCAGAGAAAGGGCTGTGGGAACTGAGAGTGAATTACAACATAGCATTTTACTTTTTGTTGTTGTTTCCCTGCATTTTATTTTCTTTCTCATTTTTTCCTTTTTGATTTTATTTTTCTTGTGCAGCAAGATAATTGTATAAATATGTATGCATGTATTGGATTTAACATCTATTTTTATTATGTTTAACATAGATTAATTGCCATCTAGAAGAGGGGATTGGGGAAGGGGGGGAAATTGGAGCACAACATTTTGCAAGAGTTAATGTTGAAAACATCCATGCATATCTTTTGAAAATAAAAAATTTAAATAAAAAACCATGTGCAATTCTTCTGAATATATTGCCACATTTATCATGCTACATAAGTAAAATCAGGTCAAAAGCAGGAAATGAGAAAGAAAAAAAAGCAAGCAAACAACAAAAAGATGAAAATACTATTTTGTGATTCACATTCAGTTCTGATGGCATGTATAAATTTTAAAAGGTTACCTACCTTAGAATTTTGCCTAGGACTGGCCTAAGGTAGACCCCATCTATTTTTTAGGCTTAGTTATAATTACAGTGAAATAATGCATTTCTGCACCCCACCCCCAAACCAGTCCCCTAAGGGATTCTAATCATTAAAGCCCTCCCACATGTACATATTAATGCTATTTATAAAAATAAAATGGATCCAAATCTCAGATCAAAATCCCAGGTGGCATGGAGCCAAAATATTCTTGTGGTATGGGGAGTGAGAGAAGGAAGAAAAAAAAGTTTAATTTTAAAATAGCCATCACCCCCCCCCAACCCCCTGACATCCCCACTCAGGAGAAAGGACATAGAGAAGGCAGCCAGACTGGTTAGAAAACAGAAATCTCTCTGGAGTACCTAAAAGCAAAGGATCAGCTCATGAATGTACCAGACAAAGACCTTGGGGACAGAGCAGGTGGGGGCAGAGGTAGGTAGAAGGAGCAGGGTTAAGGGGGGGTATTGAGCTCCAGAGATCTTTCCACCCTCCTCCAGCTCTTGGGTTCTGGGCACAGTATGTCACAGCAAACAAAGACCCAGAGTCATGCCAGGGGAATGAATGGCTTGGGGAAATGACAAGGTTATTTGTTGGTTTTGGAGGCCTGATGATGCTCCCCTCCAAGCCAGACAAAGCCATTGACAGAGCATGTTCCCCCACCTTTGTGATGGCGCCCTTTGAGAAGAGCAAACAATGACCCAGAGGCAGTCTGGAGGTGCTCAGTCTCCATCTAACCTCGGTTTCCAAGCTAATTACCCAAAAGCCTTAACTGGGGACTTGCTCCACCCATACCTCCTCCAGATGCTGTGATTAAGTCTCAGTTGCTTTAATTTATTTTACAATTGCTTTTTTGGTTGCACTCTAAAAAGATAAATTAATATCATTATCATTCCTGTATTCAGGATCAAGAAATGGAGGGGAAAAAAAGTCTGTAGTTTTCTTGAGAATGCCCAATAATTTCCAAACAGAAGCAGATTCCAAAGTCTGATAGGTTGTTTTGCCTACTCTCTCCTTCCCCTTCCTTTTCCTAAAATTTCATTTGTCTCCCCTTCTCTCTCTCCTTCCCTTGGTCTCTTCTTAACTCTCAGACAAAAAATTTCCCTAGTAGTTTCTTTATGGACTCTTGTCTTTATAACAGACAATATTCTCCTAGGGAAGGGAACTAATTCCACCCAAAAAGTTGGATGCAGAAAAAGAAAATACGCCTTCATTTTCACTAATGTCTAACTGGAATTTATTATCTCCTTTAATTATGAATATAAGTAACAAATCATCATTCTGACAAGAGATTCAGACATCATGTCTGACATCTGACAATGATGATGACGATAATGTCATCATTATGACAGCTTTCATAAGCTGCACCAAATCACCAGAATTCCATGACACATGACATACCTATATGATCTTTTCTAGGTTTTCTGGGGAAAGAGAAGTTTAAAAAACAAAATTAAGATCAAACAACCCAGCATGCAAAGTCTGGCATGGAAAAGCCAAGTTCGTTCAGACTTGGTAATCTTTCAACTTTGCCTGGACCAAATTGCCTTTATAAGATCTAAGAAAATTATTGATGAAAATAAGATGATTGTGGGAAAGGTGGCATTCAGCCTAACTTAAAAGAATAAACATTTTTAAAAGGACCTTAGCAGATTGTTTGTAGGCAAAAAGATGCTACTAATTATAAATGAATCTTCTACTAATGGATTTTAAAGCAGTTTTGTCTATATGCTGAAGTCAATTCATACAACTTAATTTTTTTTTAATTTCCAACTTAAAAATTATAAAACATCCATTTGTATAAAGTTTTTCTGTAGTTCTGACTTGACTATTCCTCATCCACTCTATTTTGGTACACAATTAGTGAGACTGGTCTATACTGGGCTTGGGGAAGCAATGGTGACACTCTGTTACACATCTACAAGAACTCCTGCCCTCAGTCATCATCGGATTCAGCCTTATTGACCCTGAAAGACCTGAGACTGAATGGTAAAGAGGAGTAGAATCCTAATGAATAAATCAGAAAATGAGCAAGCCACTTGGGGATTATATTATTGATAGTATCTGATTTGATAAATTAATTATCCTACATGTTGGGGTGGATTACTAGTTAATCTATTTTGTACTATTATATGCTCAGAGAACTAGCAAATAGACACATACTGAGACATTTTTATAGATTTGAAGAGGAAATGAGAAATATAAAATGAATTCCTCCATTGGGTGTGCTTCTACAGAAATCTAATTTAATTCTATAAGATTTATGTATGGGGTACAGTGAGTGCCTTAAGGATATTTAACTAGCCAATTCCAAAGACAACTATACACCCTGAAACAGAAACAGCCTTTAAACTAGAGAGCATTCATGGACCAAAACCAACCAACCTGCTGGACAGATTTCTATCTTCAGCATATATAGAAGTTTCAAATGGCCCATTGTGTTTAAGTTGGCCCTAGGCCAGGTCCGTATTTACCCAAGTCATGGATGTTAGCCTATCCAGCTATCCTCATGGAAGGAACTATGAAGTCAAAATGGAAGAACTTGGGTTCAGATTCTGACTCTGACATTTCATATCTGTGTTGTGACCTTGGACAAATCACTTAACCCATTTATTTCATTAATAAGTATATTAAGTGATCTGTGAGCCTATGATCCTATAATCATTTCCCCTCCTCTTTCTATACTCTTTGCTCTAAGAATCTCAAAGTCTGCCACAAACTCAGAAACTTTAAATATTACTAGAAGACCTCTCAAGTCTCTTTCAATTCTAAACTATGATATTATGAAATATAATACTGATGATGCAGTTTATAAAATATACCTAAGTCTTTATGTTACCTTCACATAATTCTATTGCCTGATGTCTTTCAAGCCCCAAACCCCCAAGATGGGCTTAATTCTGAGTGAGCCACCTCTATCTTTAAATAAGGTTAATATCATCATCACCCAGGTAGGCTCAGTTTCAAATTGTGAAATCAAGCAAATTTCATCTTCAGCACCCCTAACCTTCTTTCTCTGAGTCATTTTTCCTCAAATGATTCCTATTTTGGTCTTTTCCTCTAGGTAATGAGTTCTCCTTCTTATCCTCTATCCAGTCCCTTGTTCTCTATCTCAGTGTGAAAGTGGGGAAGTCATGGATTTGGAGACAGTGAAACTAGATTGACATCCTGGGCTCAAAAAGATGACCAGAAACACTCCCCAGAGTGGCCTGAACGCGATGAAAATGTAATGTAAAAAAATAAAAAATTATATATATATATATATATATATATATATAATATATTATTATATAAATACAATAAAACATAAATTAGGTTAATAGATGGTTTTCCAAATCAATATAGATCTTTTTCTATTTGAATTTGATTGATTGTTGCCATTCATTCTAAAAAAGAACCAAAGTGTAGCACAAGCTCAGAAGGTTCTGCTACAGGTTGGATACAAATAGTTCACATGAACAATTTGAGTGGAGATGTCTCCAGATTTGCAGGTCAAAGCTGGCTCAGGGAGAGCCTGTCTGGCCCATTGGACTACAGGGGCATGAGTGGCTCTTTGGAACTTTTTCACCAGGTGGTTGAACTGGAGCACTGGCAGGATAGGTCAGTGTTATTTGAGTTTGACAACATCAGACTAAATGACCACTAAAATACTTTTTAACTCTAAATCTATGATTTTACATCTGGTTTCCAAGAAAAGAATTAACAAGGGCATTTGCACTTCTTGGTGAATAAATATTATGGTTCAATATATTTTTCTTCTTATGAGGATCCACATTTGAGCTGGAGAAAGAAATAGCAAACCATGCCAGTAACTTTGCCAAAAAAAACCCCAGATGAGGTCAGGAAGAAAAAGACATGACTAATTGACTAAACAACAACAATAATTTAAACAAGTACCAAGTCCTATATGAAAAGAATGCATCTTTTAATGGTGTTATTTCTGGTAGCAATGAACTATAAGGAGAGATATTTGAGGTGAAGTAGGGAGGAGGGCTTTCTAAGAGCTTTTGAAATCAAGAGGGCAAACTTCTTTGTCTATATAATCACCATTTGCATGTCTTGACTAGATGCTTGTTTGTATATGAAGCTTTTCTGTGTGCTGAGCAGCATGAACCAGATAGATGTAACTTCTATTTTCCATGGGGCTCACCAACTTCCATGATATATATATACATACACATACATATATATATATATATACATACACATACATATATATATACATACACATATATATATACACACACACATGATATATACATATATACACATAATAAAAATATATAAATCTAATATAAATTCCTTGAGGGCAGTAACTTTCTTACTTTTATAATAACTTTATTCTGAAATGTCAGTAACATAGTAAACATTTACAAAGTATTTGTTAATTGATCAATAAGACAAACTACACTCTCTCACGTGAACATAGAGTGGACATATCCATAACTGAAGAAAAATATCAAACAGATGCACATACAAAAATCTAAGATTTTTATTTGTATCAAATAATATAATATAGTATAAGATAATATTATATTATATTGTAATGTTACATTATTATAACAAGGTTCAACATATTATAAGAGTAATGAATGAGGGAAATGGTAAGGAGATCCCCATATCCAAATGGAAATTGATGGAGGTTGAGGAGAGAATGGGGCAATGTGCCTAGCCTATGCTTCATCATGGAAGGCTACATAGAAGAGATGACCTTTCAAGAAAGACTTGACTTCTGCAAAAACCTTGTTTCCTGCCTATGAACCAGAAGAGGAGTAGAATTGTTATGTTATTTTATTTAGCCAACAAATCAAGTCCTATTATCAGGGAACACTGTTATAGTATGCAGTGTTCTCTTGGATCTGCTCATTTCACTCTTGATTATTTTGTGCAAGTCTTTCCATGTTTTTCTGAGAGGTCACTGAGGTCATCATTTCTTATATAGTACAGCAGTATTACATTATTCACAACTTATTCAGTCATTTCCCAATTGTTGGGTATCTCTGAAATTTCTAGCTCTTTGCCATTACAAAGAGAGCTGCTATAAAAATTTAGGAACATGTATATTCTTTTGCTTTTTTCTTAATTATCTTAAGGTTAATGAAATAAGGCATTAGCTAACATCTAACTGGCCCATCTTCTAGGTTTAATTTTAAGGAGGTCTCAGTGAACACCTGATCTTTCATTATTCCCTTTATATTTAGCATGTCAGCCCCAGCTAAATGATCTCAAGGTCTTATGCTGGTGAACGATTTAAGGACATGCCCATAAGTTGACTCATTAGTTCTCTCTTTCTCCCTCTCTAGAGTTAAGTTGGTATTAAGTTGAGTCTTGTTCACTCAGAGGAAACCAATCTCCTTTTTGATGAAATGTCTGGAAGAAAGAAATTTCATGCAAATACCACCTGCTACAGAGAATCTATCATGATCTCCCTTTCACCTGCTAGTGCTTGCCCCCTCCTATATTTTATTTTATGTGTTCTTTCTATATATTTATTATATACAGATTATCTATTCCAATTGAACATAAAGTCCTTGAGGGCAGGAATTATTTCATTTTAATCTTTATCTTTGTCTACCTAGCACTTAGTACAATGCTTGGCACATAGTTGGTGCATTTTAAATGACTTTTTTGGGGGGGTTATATCCAGTTGGCAATCATTCAGGAATGATTTGCTGCTGATGATGATTTTGTCCAAGGGATAGGCACCTATTCTGATATGTGCCTTTAAGAGTCAGATTGGCAAAATAAGAACAAAATTGATTTGCCCACTGAGTTCTGCAAAATGTGTTCTCTCTCTAGGTGCCATTCTCCACCCCACTCCATCCAGAGAAATAACAAATACTTCTTCTTCCATTGCAGACTTTTAATAGACTTTATTACACTAAAGTCAAGGGAAAGTCTCTTTAAAAAAGGATGTTTGAGGGAGTTTTTAATTCAGATATCATATCCCTGATCAGTTTGGAGTATTTGACCAGCCCGAGTATGATCACGTTTATGACTTAACCTTTATAGTCCATAAAAAAGAGAAATTTGTAGTTGCTGTTGTTGTTGGGTTATTTCAGTCATTTATGACTCTTGGTGACCCTATTTGGGTTTTTCTTGGCAGAGATATTGGAATGTTTGCCATTTCCTTCTCCATCTCATTTACAGATGTGGAAACAGAGGCAATTAGGGTTAAATGACTTGCTCAAATTCACACAGCTAGTGTCTAAGAGATATATAGGGAATTGAGGGAGGATAACCACCTCTGGTGTAGGAAATTGCCAAACCCTTTTCAGGGGCTTCAATTCAATCCACTTTTGGTGTTCACTTGTCACCCAACTCTCCCCTATGATCTAAGGAACTGTACCATGTGCAGCAACTACACCCAGATAAACCATCCTGTGATGGACTAAACATGATTGTGGGTAACCAACAAGCTTCAACCTATCTGTGAATTAAGGGAACATCTACCCCCATGTATGTGAAGACTTCCCCAGGCAGAATGGGCAGATGAGAACTACAGCCCTGATGAAGGCTGAAGTGCTGTGGAGCTCTTAGAGCTTACTCAGTCATTGAAGATACCAAGGTCATCCAGTGATCTCCAACCATCACAGTCACCTGGACTTTTGACCTGCCACTGGACTTCTGTGGCTCTGGAAGGGAGAGGGAAGCTAAGGATTTTGTACAATTCTGCCTTACTTAAATCCTATTCATGAGCAAGTCAAGATATCACCCAGTGATGTTATTGGTTCTCTTCAAAATGAAGGACAAATAACATGTGTCCAAAAGTAGATTTGACTCTTTATATTCTGTGCCATTTATGTACACTGATAGTATAGATTTAAAAATCATTCTCAACTAGAATACTTGGCTATTTATCATTTATTAGTTATCATTTTAATTCAAATAATTTTATAAATTTTAAAGTATATAAATAATTTTAATATTTTAATATTTTAACTTTTATAATTATTTCTAATAATAGCTAGCATTCATATGGAACTTTAAGATCTACAAATTGCTTTAAATATATTATCTCATTTTATTCTCACAATGGTGAAGCAGCTAGGTGGTACAATGGATAAAGCACTGGATTTATGTAAAGAAAACTCATCTTCATGAGTTCAAATCTGGCCTCAGATATTTATTAGCTATGTGACCCGAGGTAAATCACTTAACCCTATTAACCTCAGTTTTCTCATCTGTAAAACGAACTGAAGGAGAAAATTACAAATTACTCCAGTATTTTTACTCCCCCCCCCCAAAAAAAAATCCCAAAATGGGCTCATGGAGAATTGGACACAAACAAACAACAAAAATTTTCACAACAACCCTGAGATTATTACTTCCATTTTATAGAGAGGGAAATTAAGGCAGACGATGATAGATTTTCAGGCTAGATCTCACCAGCCTGAAGTGTCTGAGGAAAATTGGAACTCAGATTTTCCTAGCTGCAGATCCAGCCTTCTAATCTATCTGCTTTACCACATGGCTGCCCAGATTGGGTACATACACACACCTCTTTGAGAACTATACTAAACTGGCAACCACTACATGGTACCTGCTCTCAGAAGAGTTTACAGTCTAGTAGTATGGCTTCTCATTGAGGAGTAGTACTCTGAAGTAATACATAAGCCATAAGACTATTTTTTTTATCCCATGATTCTTCATTTAAATGAAATATGTTGCTAGTGAATGAGAAGCAAGAGCATGCCCTTTAAACTTTGCTTCCCTTGTGTTGTAGGCAGGGCATTGGGTTTAGAGCCAAGGAATCTGGGTACAAATTCTGCTTCTACTATTTCCTACTTCTGTGACCTTGGACATATAAAAATAAGGGGAAATCTGATATCCTACCAATCTTACCTTAATAGAATGAATGGCAGGAAGTTATCTTGGTAGTAGAGATCATGGACTTGCTTAGTAGAATTTGGAGGCCCAACCCTACAAAAATATTACAGTGTAATTACAGAGTGATTACTCTGGACTAATTAACAAGATCCAGTTTGATTTACAGCAGTCTCTTTTCTCTGTTGGTGTGCTAGTGAGGGGATTGTGTCACCTAGAAAACCAGAGTCTGATTATTATTAAAAAAAAAAAAAAAAAAAAAAAAGGCAAAGACACCCTGGGGGAAATCCAGAAGCCTTATCTCAACCTTGATTATGTATAAACTACAGGTACATAACTACACATATATAGAAAATTTATTCAATGATACCCACAATTTCACTGGGGAAAATATCAGTAGCAGAGTGATTACAGTGCATTGAGGACAATGTATAATAAAGACTGTTTTACTCATATATGTGAAGAAAGTTTTATTTATATGAGCCTATATTCAAAGCTCAAAGGATATTGAAGAAGCCAGTTGCCATGAAAATGACAGGAGGCAGCCTAAAAGGCAAAAGATTGTGGGGATGGGTCTCAAGAAGGTGCTTCTTTTGTCTCCCATGAGTCATTACTAATTATGTATGCTCTATATGAGAACACATGGTGGTCTGCTGAGATGGGGCTTTATGCTTGGAATTACCCAGATCTTCCAACAATCAGATGAGTAGATCTCATGGAGGAAAAATAAAAGGAAGAAACAGGAAATGATCATTTTAGCCCTTAAAATATCTAGATGGGAATTCAGTTGTCCAGTTCAGGGAATTCAGCTATCACAATGAGAACTCCATTTTCATTTTCATCAACAAAGAGGAAATGAGATAATTCCTGATTTCCAAGTGTTTATTCCAGGGTCCATTAGAGTTATCACCAGCTCCAGCCTGATGTAGCCTGTATTCTGGAAGTTGACTCTGACACATTTCTCATTTATGCACATGGACATCAATGACAGTAAGAAGAGGCAGTGACCTTTGCAAATTCCTTCCAGCCAGAGAAGGCAACCTTATTATCATTGTCTTCCTTCTCAACATCCCCAAGAGACATGGCAAGTAGCAACAACCAGTTGTTTGCCACCAGATATGTGTGTGTATGTGTATGAGTAGGTATTTTAACTCTAAACATAACTGCTTCAAACCAATCTATTCTCATTTCCATCTTGTAGGAAATTCCTAAGGTTTTACTTCAAGAATCAACTCAACTGTTATCTTCCACAGAAGTTCTTTTTCTTTTAAATCATCTTCCTTCTACTGTGTGTATATGTATGTATATATACTATAAATGGTATATGTGTATATATATATATATATATATATATATATCTTTATGTGGATAGATAGACAATAGTTTAAAAGGCATAGATTAGAAAGAAGAACAACATGTGAATATAGATACATACACACACATATACATATATATTTTTTTTCATCTGGTATATATATACCAGATGAAAAATTTGCTCATTATCTCCTTTTCTCCCTGTTGATTGAAAGACATTTCTCTCTGTCAATCAAAGGACATATTTACCTGTCAATTGAAGGATTCAATCTACATCCCTGCTAAGAATGTCTACACAGTGGAAATAGAAGAGAAGCACCAAGTCTAAAGACCTAATTAAATAGACATCCCATTTATAAGAAGGGGGAAAAAAAGGATAGATCAGGAGATTCTCTGCCTGAAGAGACTGATAAGGAATTAATTATATGTGCCCAGTGGCCATAAATGAAATCAGAGTGGAGAATGAAATGAGCACAATTTTTTATTGAGTGGGAAAGGAGGGTGACATGGTATCATCCTACTTCACATTAAATGCCATGATTTCCACAGAGTCAAAAATATGTCAGCCTTGCTTGGTAAGCCCAGTTGCATATCTAGGACATTTGGAATAGTCTGTTTCTAATTCACTCACACTTAACTCATCACAAAGACTGTTCTCAGAGATATTTGGTACTGTAAAGCTATTTCCATGAGCCATTTTTGTTTGACTGGGTTTAGTTTAAAAAAAAAAAAGGCATCCTTCCCTCTCTTTTTTTCTTTTTTCTTTTCTTGGAAGAAGTTGAACTTCTTCCAAGACTAAATAAAACTCTGATTCCAAGTTTGGTTTAGAATTGACAAGTTGATAAATTGGATGTGGGGCTTAGAGGGTGAAGTGGGAGTGAAGAGAAGGAGGTAGAGAAAGGAATTGGGAGATTTTCATTTAGGGGCAAGTTCAAACTTTAGATACAAAGCTATTAAAATATCTGCTCTGTGCTGAGTCACAGAGACAGCGTAACCCAGGAAGGAGGGGGGAGGCATTGGCCATCTGCCAACTACATGTGCTCTCCAGGTTGTTGAATGAGCCTCCTATGGAATTACAACAGAATTATAATTTCACCAGCATTTTAAACATAAAATTAGAAGCCACATGCATGGCATTGGGAGGGCCATAGGTAAGTTCCTTGTACACACTTCTAACAAGCAGCTGACTCCTTTTTTTTCTCATCCTTGGAAACTCCCCTTCTTTAGGTGCTGGTCCCTTAGAACCATAGATCTTCCCCTAGATACTTTAGAAATACCCACTCAATCACCCATCTTCAGGCACTAATAAGTAGGATGACTAATGGTACAGGTGACTGATAAATATGTTAATTGATTCTTTCTATTCTACAATTAGGGACACTAGTTGGGAGAAAATGTTCTGGTCATGGAATTGATCACACTGTAATCTTAAAAATATCTTTACATGATTTTATTTAAAGAATATGTACCCATTAGAAATGAATGCAAGCATTTAATTCAATAGTTAATGATTTAAATGGTCTAAATTCTATAAAAGTATTTCCCTGCCACTCATCTATCATAAAAATTATATCTCTGAAATTGTGCCTAGACAGAATTAAAATATCTGGTCAATCCCATCAATCTAATTAAATAAAGAACATATTTGGTCAATCAAACAATCAAGCAAATCAGGGAAGGAATTGCTTAACCAAGTGTCAGTTATTGAACATCAGTTAATTATATAGCACCAGTAGGGGCAGCTAGGTAGTGCAGTGGATAAAGCACCAGCCCTGAAATCAGGAGGACTTTAGTTCAAACAGATTTGACACTTAAAGACACTTAAACTTCCTGGCTGGGTGACTCTGGGCAAGTCACTTAACCCCAATTGCCTCCCCAAAAATATATAAATAGATAAATACATACATACACATAGTACCAATTATATAAAGATGAACTATGGTAGCTCAGAATGGGGAGCATGCAGCTAAGTGTCATAATGATAGAGAGCTAGGACTCATGTTTCTGAGTTCAAATCCCTTTTCAGACACTAATTAGCTGTGTGGCCTTACATAAATCACTTAACCCTGTTTATTTCAATTTCTTCATCCATAAATGAGCTTGAAAAGGAAATAGCAACCCACTCCAATATTTTTGCTAAGAAAGCCCCAAATGGAGTCACAAAGAGTTGGACATGACTGAATTGACTGAAATATATATAGGGCCCTATATCATAGGATATATCACATATATTTTTGCAAGATATATATGATACAATGTTTATTTCTAAAGGTCCTATTTATGTACATATATGCACATGCATACATGTACATGTATACAGTCACATCTATAATTTGTGTGTACATGCATGCATGTACATGTAGATTTTATATGTACATCTGTGCATGTAAATATACGTGTGTGTGTATATATATAATATGTATGTATATATATACTTATATATTTTGATAATCTGGAGTTGTAAGGAATCTTAGGAGTCATCTGCTCCAGTTCTTTGCCCAATGAATAAAGTCTCCTACAACATTCCTGACAAATGCTTACGCTCTCTAGGAGTTTATACTCTAATAGGGGAGATAAGATAAGATACATATATACAAATAACTTTATTAGGTCTTGAGTGATAAGTAAGAGAGATACAAAGTGTTTTGAATGTATAATTGAGAGAAAACTAGCATTTATTTGGAGAGATTAGGAAAGCTTTAATGAGTAAAAATGGCATTTGAAATGGGTCTTGAAAGAATTTCTGCACCTAAAGATGCATTGGGATGAGGGGGAAGAGTCATTCAAGACAGAAGGAATAAAAGAAGCAAAGAAGAGAAAGGCAGAAAATAGAGAGTTTTGGGGAGTATGAGGCAGTGAGACATCAAATTTATCTGGCATAGAGGGTAAAGATATAAAATTCAATCCATTTAACATTCTGCTAGGCTCTGAGGAAAATACAAAGATGCATAAAATATGATTCCTGAATTTGAAGAGTTTCTGATCTAGTAAGGGAGATAAAACATATATACAAATAATTATATTACAAAGTGAACGATGATAATACATAGTGAGTGCAAAGTGAGAGCTTAAAAAATCACTTACCCAAGTGGAACTTGAAGAAGTCTTGGCTATAGAAAAATTCACCTGTGAATTACCAGTTCAATATGAGTCAACAGGGTATTAATGAAGCCAAAGCAAATGCAGTACTAGGTTATTTTAAGAGTGGTATATGGATTCAGGACAATAAAAGTGAGAATTCTGCTGTATTTTCCCCAATCTTAGGCCATGTCTAAATGCCACGATCATTTTAGGAAAGACATTGATCAGACAGAGAGTATCAAGAGGAAAGTGGTTGAGATAGTCAAGGATCCCAAATCATGCCCATGTGATGATCATTGGAAAGAAATGGAGAAACTTAGGACAGCTAGATAGTGCAGTGGAGAAGGTCCTGGGCCTGAAGTTAGGAGCTCCTGAGCGCAAATCTGACTTTAAATAGTTATCACTAAGAAAGGAAGAAAGAAAGAAAGATATGGAGAAATTTATTCAGGGGGACAAAAAAAGACTTGAGGATGAGGAGTTTAAGAATAATAACTACCTTTGTTGAGTATTTGAAGGGTTATCTTGTGGAAAGGAAGTTAAACTTATGCTTTTAGATTGAAGAAGGCAAGAAGTGAAACAATTGGTGGGAATTACAAGGATATTGCAAGGATTCTTCACCAAGTACAAGATGGATTAAACAAACTCTGAGGTCCATTCCAACTCCAGTTATTCAGCTATTCTAAATTAGACTTATGAACCAAGGAAAAGGTAAGACTTCATAGATTAGATAGCCTCAGCAGAGGTCCTTGAAAGATGGGGATGTTTTCAGAAATTGGAAAAAGAAGAAACCCATTTCAAATATATGAGATTAGAAAGCATAGACCATGTTCATGTAATAACAATTAGTCTTCAGTTGTTATTGTAGTTGTGTCTGATTCTATGCGACTAAATCTTTGAGTTTTTTTTGACAAAGATTCTGGAGTAGTTTGTCATTTCCTTCTCCAGTTCAGTTTACAGATGAGGAAACTGAGGCAAACAGGGTTAAGTGATTTGCCCAGGATCATAGTTAGTGTCTGAAGCCAAGTCTTCCTGACTTCAGGTCTGGCACTCTATGCACTATGGTGCCACATAGCCGCCCCTATAGATAGTCTATATGGACAAAAAGCATAAAATTCATGATAGGAAACAGGGTAATATAAACCTGAGAAAGTCAATTGGGGCAAAAATTGCTCTTGAATAGCAGACTTGGGAGCTTAGATTCTCTTTGGAAGTTTGTTCATTAGTTACCATCGTTTTATATTCTGATCACATATGTACATTAGAGAGATTAATCTGGAATCTCAATGTAAGTTGATGAAGTGAGTTGTTATGAAGCTATTATAATAATTGAGGTGTTTACTAATGGTGTCTGAACTAGGATGGTGGTAGAAGGAAGGGAATGAAAAGAACATACATATGAAGGATCTCAGAAGTAGACATGATAAAACATGGTCATAGTCTATGTATATATATTCAGTGATGAAAGATGACCCGTGATTTCAAGCCTGAAAAGCTGAGAGAATGAGGATGCTATTTTTTTTTCCATCAACAGATAAGAAAGCTGAGGAAGAACAACTTTGGGGAGTTTAAATTCAAATTCAGAAATGTTGAGTTCGAGGAATGTTGGAAAGATATTCAGGTTTATATATCCAATAGGTAGTTGAAAATTTAGGAGTAAAGTTTTGGGAAGAGATCTAAATTAAAGATACAGATTTTGGAGTGATTTATAAAGAGGCAAAGTGGTCATGGTTGGAGCTTGGGAAGCAGATAAATAAGGGAGTAGAATATGGAGGGCATCGAGAGGACAGGGCTTTATTGTAGACTTAAAAACAGGAGATGGGAAGAAAAAAAAGAATCAGCAAAAAAAATGAAAAAAGATTAGGGAGTCAAATGAAGAACCAAAATAACTTAGAAGTTAAGGGAAAAGAAAACATGGAAAAGAAGAAGTAGTGAAAACTACCAAAAAGTTTCAGTAATATCAAAGAGCTAAGACAATAATAATAACTAACATTTATGTAACGTTTAATATATGTGCCCAGGACCAAAATCATATAACAAATATTGGAATCAACCTAAAATGTGCCCAACTATGACTGATCAGACTAATATGAGCTCAGAAAGCTCTACCATAATCAGGTATACATAATCCATATGAACATCTGGAGTCAAGTTGTCTCACATTTCTTTTGAGCTACTGAAAATCTACTTTGCTCATAGAGCACCTTCTTTGATGCAAGCATGTCATGCTAGGTGCTCCTGTGCCAGGGTATCCCGTGTCTTACAATTGATCTCCAAGTTCTTCAGAAAGACCTTAAGAACGAGTGTCAATATAAAGTAATTATTAAATAAAAATTAAAAAAAAAGACTTGAGGATGAGGAGTTTAAGAATAATAACTACCTTTGTTGAGTATTTGAAGGGTTATCTTGTGGAAAGGAAGTTAAACTTATGCTTTTAGATTGAAGAAGGCAAGAAGTGAAACAATTGGTGGGAATTACAAGGATATTGCAAGGATTCTTCACCAAGTACAAGATGGATTAAACAAACTCTGAGGTCCATTCCAACTCCAGTTATTCAGCTATTCTAAATTAGACTTATGAACCAAGGAAAAGGTAAGACTTCATAGATTAGATAGCCTCAGCAGAGGTCCTTGAAAGATGGGGATGTTTTCAGAAATTGGAAAAAGAAGAAACCCATTTCAAATATATGAGATTAGAAAGCATAGACCATGTTCATGTAATAACAATTAGTCTTCAGTTGTTATTGTAGTTGTGTCTGATTCTATGCGACTAAATCTTTGAGTTTTTTTTGACAAAGATTCTGGAGTAGTTTGTCATTTCCTTCTCCAGTTCAGTTTACAGATGAGGAAACTGAGGCAAACAGGGTTAAGTGATTTGCCCAGGATCATAGTTAGTGTCTGAAGCCAAGTCTTCCTGACTTCAGGTCTGGCACTCTATGCACTATGGTGCCACATAGCCGCCCCTATAGATAGTCTATATGGACAAAAAGCATAAAATTCATGATAGGAAACAGGGTAATATAAACCTGAGAAAGTCAATTGGGGCAAAAATTGCTCTTGAATAGCAGACTTGGGAGCTTAGATTCTCTTTGGAAGTTTGTTCATTAGTTACCATCGTTTTATATTCTGATCACATATGTACATTAGAGAGATTAATCTGGAATCTCAATGTAAGTTGATGAAGTGAGTTGTTATGAATCTATTATAATAATTGAGGTGTTTACTAATGGTGTCTGAACTAGGATGGTGGTAGAAGGAAGGGAATGAAAAGAACATACATATGAAGGATCTCAGAAGTAGACATGATAAAACATGGTCATAGTCTATGTATATATATTCAGTGATGAAAGATGACCCGTGATTTCAAGCCTGAAAAGCTGAGAGAATGAGGATGCTATTTTTTTTTTCCATCAACAGATAAGAAAGCTGAGGAAGAACAACTTTGGGGAGTTTAAATTCAAATTCAGAAATGTTGAGTTCGAGGAATGTTGGAAAGATATTCAAGTTTATATATCCAATAGGGAGTTGAAAATTTGGGAGTAAAGTTTTGGGAAGAGATCTAAATTAAAGATACAGATTTTGGAGTGATTTATAAAGAGGCAAAGTGGCCATGGTTGGAGCTTGGGAAGCAGATAAATAAGGGAGTAGAATATGGAGGGCATCGAGAGGACAGGGCTTTATTGTAGACTTAAAAACAGGAGATGGGAAGAAAAAAAAAGAATCAGCAAAAAAAATGAAAAAAGATTAGGGAGTCAAATGAAGAACCAAAATAACTTAGAAGTTAAGGGAAAAGAAAACATGGAAAAGAAGAAGTAGTGAAAACTACCAAAAAGTTTCAGTAATAGCAAAGAGCTAAGACAATAATAATAACTAACATTTATGTAACATTTAATATATGTGCCCAGGACCAAAATCATATAACAAATATTGGAATCAACCTAAAATGTGCCCAACTATGACTGATCAGACTAATATGAACTCAGAAAGCTCTACCATAATCAGGTATACATAATCCATATGAACATCTGGAGTCAAGTTGTCTCACATTTCTTTTGAGCTACTGAAAATCTACTTTGCTCATAGAGCACCTTCTTTGATGCAAGCATGTCATGCTAGGTGCTCCTGTGCCAGGGTATCCCGTGTCTTACAATTGATCTCCAAGTTCTTCAGAAAGACCTTAAGAATATTCTTGTATTCTTTCTTCTGAACTCTCTGTGTTTTCTTGCTTTATGTGATGGAAAGAAGGAAGGAAGGGAAGAAGAGAGAAAGAGAAGGAGCATTTAAGTGTTCATACTATGTACACAAAAGCAAAAGAAAAAAGAGTTCCTGCCTCCGAGGAGCTTCTATTCTAATTGGAATGCATGTAGGAAATTGATAGCTAGAAAGAAAATTTTTCACCCAAAAGGTTACAGGGATGGTAATAGGACCAAATGGGAGTAGATTAACAGATCTCATTCAGGAATAATAAGAGAGTAATTAATCCAATCAAGGTTCCTGATTCTAGACTAGAAAATGGTAAAGGTATACATGGATGGTGAAGACAGTTGGAGAAGAAATAGCAGAAGAGCTGGCCAGAGAGGATGCTTGGATGAGGTATTTCTGAAAGGAATAAAGCACCTTCCAGATTTAATATGATAATTTGAGGTCAGGGGAGATGAAGTGAGAATTCCTTCAAGCCTTTTTTAACTTCTTTTTCCAGGGCATCATCTGTTTAATCATACCACTCTGCCCCCAGCTTCCCAAGATTAAGGCTTCTTGAAAGCCAAATATGAAGAAACCTCTGACCTTAGTTAGCATTTAGTTATCAAGAATAACAAGTTAAAATAGGAAGTTGCCAGATGGACTGCTTCATGAGAGCTAAAAGGCCCTGGAGGAGAAACAAGTCTCTCCAGCAATAGCCTTGGGGTGACCTGGGGTCTCTGCTGTCCAGCATGAGGCAATGTCACCACCATCACCAATGAAGGGAACCTTTCATTCCATTTCTCATGGCTGTGGTTTGTGGTCGTTGCTCTAGGTGCCAAAATTCCCAGTTACAGCTTGGGCAACAGCATGTAAATTGGTTTCTGCAACATGGGATATATGGACTCAAAGAAGAAGATTTTCCAAGGATTTTCCCTGGCCTACTTTCAAGTAAATAAGAACCATCTTGGCATATTAAATAATGGCTTCAGAGTCAGAAAGACATGAATTCAAGTGCTGCCCATTTTTACTTAATATTTGTGTGATACTGAGCCAATCACTCATCTTTCAGCAACCCACCATCATGGCACTCCAGAAACTCTCTTAATATTCTAAATTACTGGGGAGTTATTGACCGACTATTGGCTAGAGGACTTTTTCTTCCCTGAGAATTCACTTCACCAGTGAAATCATAAGTCCTGTTCCACATCTTCAAGTGCACACTGTTCTTGAGGATCTAGATTTATAAAGGTAATTTATGAATTAACAAGGTAAAATGCAAAGAGGATTGGTTTGGCTTTGAATTGCCCCTTTCCTACTTAGTACTTGGGTAACTTGTAGCCAAATCCCTTGATACCACCAAACTTCCGTTTCTTTCTCTATCATATGAAGAATGATTGCTAAGATCCTACCCAGCTCTTAAGAAAAAAAATATATGGTTGCAATCCTATAAAAAGCAAGTCATACATGAGCTAAGAAGACCTCTTAAAATAGAGAACTTTTGCTTTCCATGAGCCATCCTTCTTTAAACTGTCTTTTGCTTCTTTGTTCTCCATGTTTCTTTTATCCTAATCTTTTTCACTGATTCAGGACCGTTAGGAAAGGAAGATGGAGTAAGGAACACCCCAAGAAGATTAAGTATCCTTATGCTTGTACACTGCCAGGTCATCAGAGAGCTCTGGATACTGCTTGGAGACCTATGGGATGGGGTGAGATTGTTCTGTGCGCACGTGCGCGCGTGCGCACACATACACACACACACACACACACACAGAGGAAAAAATCCAGAGACAGACAGCAACAAAGATAGACAGACAGAAGCAGAGAGAAAGACAGAGAGAGAGGCAGATAGAGACAAAGAAAGAGACTGAGACAGAGAAACAGAGAGATAGAGAAAGAGGGAGAGAGAAAGAGACAGACAGAAAGAGAGACAAAAACAGAGAAAGAGGTAGACAGAGACAGAGACAGAGACAGACAGAAAGAGACAGAAAGACAGAGAGAAGAAGGGGCAGATAGAGACAGAGAGAGACTGAGACAGACAGAGAAATAGAGAAATAGAGAAAGAGGGAGAAAGAAAGAGACAGACAAAAACAGAGAAAGAGGCAGAAAGAGAGAGAGACAGAGATAGACAGAAAGAGACAGAAAGACAGAGAGAGAGGCAGATAGAGACAAAGAAAGAGACTGAGACAGAGAAACAGAGAGATAGAGAAAGAGGGAGAAAGAAAGAGACAGACAGACAGAAAGAGAGACAAAAACAGAGAAAGAGGCAGAAAGAGAGAGAGAGAGAGAGAGAGAAAGAGAGAGAGAGAGAAAGAGACAGACAGACAGAAAGAGACCAAGAGAGACAAAAACAGAGAGGCAGAGAGAGAGAGAGAGAGAGAGAGAGAGAGGGCTGTACTGTAGGATAGATTCTCTATATTTACATTTTTTTTCTTGTTGCTACAGGAATCAGAAGCAGCAGCAGAAAATAGACCTAATAAGGAGCCCTTTGTGCCCAGCTGTTAGAAGACAGGATTTCTCAAAAGTATTTACTCTTCCCCCAGAAAGAAGCATTGGAGTGCAAACGTTCACTATGAACATGCCCACGGCTTCTCTACAGACATTCCAAGAGACATACAAGGCCCCTCTTTACCAAAGTCCTCCTAGTCATAAATTGCAATCGATGTTAATTTATGAAAACAAATGACACCAATCTTGCACCAGAACAGTTTGAAATGGGAGAATGAGGCAGAGCCATAAAACAGGAATAAAATTAAAACACGCGCTCATGCCCCATAGCTGGTCTGGCAAGCTCCCAAGCCACACAGAGCCCCGGAGCGTCCCTACCCCAGCATATAAAGCTTGTGCAAAGTTAAATTTATTCGATTACAAGACATGAAATTAGCTCTTTGTCAACAGTGCACAGCAGGAAATTAAACACATCCGGGGCTTTTTTCATGTGGCTTGTCTCTCCATCCCATCTGAGTGACTATATATAGACTGAGATAAATATAGATTGAGAAGTGGACTTGGGCAATCAATGTTTTTTCCATGTTAGCCTGGAGCTTTTCCCATTTTTGCTGTGGTCCACAGTGAGGAAACACCAAATTTGCTGCAATGATTACTTTGCTCATGACTTGGGTGAGAGAGAATCCATGTGTGTGAGAAAGGGCACTGGCCTTGGGGGTGAAAAGACCTCTATTGGAATCTTGCCTTTGACACTAACCATGACCATGACCAAAGGCAAGTCTCGTAGATTCTCTGAAACTCAATATCCTCCTCTGTAAATATGGGGATAATGTTCCTTTTATTACCTAGTTAACAGATTTGTTGTGAGTCAAGGACTCTGCAAACTTTGAAACTCTACATAAATAGCATCATCATCAACATCAAAATTGGGTAATTAGAGCTAGCAATGCCCTTTGCCTATGAAGGAGAGAAATTATCTAATACACATAAGAAATATTTGTTTAACCAATTGAACTAAATTATTGAATTGAATTTATCTTTTCTATTGTAGGACACCTCCTTCTGCACAAATTAAAGAGAGACAGACAGTGAGGTTTACCTCCAAAAAAAGAATGACCAAGAGATGGTTTATTCTATTTTTTTCTGTGGCATCAAAGATGATGAAAAGTAAAATGTACACATGAAAAAGATAGTACCCATCACTAACTGTGTGACGTTGGGCCAATCATTTTTACCACCTTTCCAAGCTTCCTTTTTCACTTTTGTAAAACAACCTCTAAAAGCCTCCTTTGCATCTAAAAAAGCAAACAAACTGTGATTCAATAATTTGTCAGGAATTATAATTCTAAGACCAGTTAGTTATATAAAGAGTAAATTAATGGATCTTGGGAAGGAAAGAAAATGGAGAAATTAAAAACAATATTCATTTCAGCAGGAAGAAGACAGAGGCAAGGTAGCTAAGCATATAGCATTCTACTTGGAACATGGAATCAGTCTTGCCTTTGCTACCTATTGCCAATGTGACCTTAAAATGAACCATCCATAAAGTGATCAAAATACTATTTGTAACACCTACTCAATAGGATCTTATGAGAAAGCATCTTCATAAACCTTAAATTCCTATAGAAGTGTGAATTAGGCTCATTAGACTAAATATCAGGATAGGCTTTCTGGCCAAGAGAAATATGAGGATGCTGGAGGAAGGGAGTAAAGGAGGGTATCAAGATTTCTTTCCTGTTTTTTTAATTAGGAGAAAATATCATTACTGTCAGGATTTGGGAGAGCTATTTTGCCTAAAAATATAATAAAGATTCTGAGCATGTAACCTCTAGAGGTCTATTCCAAACCAAGTATCCAACTCATGAGCAGAATTGGCAGGTCTCCACCTTAAGGAATATATTTATTTTCAAGCAACTCACATGGTAAGTGAAACTAGAGATTCCCTCAGTTAGACTCCAGTGACAAGAAAGTTTCCCAAAAGGAAGTCAAGGCCTTAATTTACCAGTCCAATCAATGAGTCAGTATGATATATGAGAAAGAAGATCTGAATTTGAAACCTAGCTCTACTAATTGCTAGCTCTATGACCCTGAGCAATAGAATTCATTTCAACCAGAATTTATTTGGTCCCTTCTGTATATTTCTACGAAAGGAGTACTATTCTATTAGAATACTCTGTATTCTACTGGGAGTACAAAGCCAAAAAAAAGCCCTTGACCCTGAGGAAGTTTTATCTTACTATACATAGTATGTATACTCAAGCAAATATGAATGTCACCCTGCATATGTATCTGGTCCTACATCAGGGTAACCATGGAAAGAAAGGCAGATAGCAGTGATGGTAACCATGGAGAGTCAGATATTTTCAGTACTTCAGTAAGAACTGAGGTCATGAATTGTTTGGTCCTCAGGTTGTGGAAGATTCTGTGAGAAAGATGCTGAAAGAAGAGATAGAAAATGGGGTGATGTGTATATATATATATACATCTATCTTGGAATATATGGGGAGAAACTGGCAATAAGACATCCTCGTTCTTTCATTCCCAGACACCAGGAAGGATTATTGCTTTGAGGAGTCATGAACAAAAAGGTAATATAAAATGAACCTAATTTGGTGAATCTCTTCATTAATGATATTCTACCTTTACAGTACTCATATTACCCTATGAGAAAGCCATGTCAAATAGAGGGATCCACCTCAGGAGGAGTATCTGAGCTGTACTCTCAAAGAAATTGTAAATTTTAAGACACAAAAGGAAAGAGCACTGTATGGGTAACCACAAGTAAAGGAGTATGGCAGATCATTTAACCTCTCCTAGAATCTCACCTTTTTTACAATAAGAAGTCTGGTCTAGAAAACTTCTAAGATTTTTTCCAGTTCTAAGTATTATGACTGTTGGTAACACCTTTATGTAAGAGCAGAACAGCCTATATGCTTAAGGGGCACTGGTGGATGCTGGAGAAAATAGCACAATTGTTTCCAACAATCTCCTCTTACAGTCATGGGAAGAAAGCACAAGCAGTGATTCATTTGTTTCAGGACAGGATCTGAGGGGCTGATGAAAGTTCAAGGGAGAAAAAAGTCCAAGAGAAGATATTTCCAAAGATAGAGAGAGCAATCTCCCAATGAGGCAGTTGGAAGAAAACAGTTTAAGGAGAGACATGTCTTTAGCTTGCCTCAAACAGATGTTTACTGGCTCACTTCAGTCCTGGGGCCAACCGAAGAACATTTTCCATCACAGATATTTCACAGTAGAAAAAAAAAAATAATTCTAAATGGATGGCACCAGATTGTGTGCCTGATATATCATTCTAGCATTGTCTCCAAGAGTCAGAGAGTCATAGTCTGAAAGGCAGAGGAGCTGGAAAGCTCAAAGAAGAAAATTTGCTTGACAAGAATCAGTTATTTGGGGTCAATCTGGAAAGTTTCCTTAGAAAAGAAAAAAGACAGTAGTGAAGGGGGGGGAGGAAAGGAAGAGTAATATTCAAACAAACAATCACTCATGGCAAAGATTTGCAGGATAAGATTGCCTTAGTGAGACCATAAAGATAACATATTCTAAAGCAAAGTATATTCCCTCAGAACCTTGAGAGGAGAAATTCCAAAGAGGGACAGACCTTCTGGAGATTATTGTCCTCAGTCTTCTGCTTTTAGGCAGATGTGCCTTGCCCACAGCAGAGAAAAGTTATGACATCCTGGAGGTCATCTGTTTGGGCACCTCACAAATTTTAAAAGAAGAGACTGTTTCTTATGTTCTATTTTATCTTGTTTTCTTGTCCTTTTAAATAAGGAGCAGCTTATGCCAGTTTTTCATACCCCCTTTCTGGTAGCCGAAAGCAGGATCATAGAACTGAGAGACTGAAGGGACATCTTTTCTAATCTCTGATTTTATATATTAAGAAACTGAAACTCAAAGAAGGAACTCAACTAGCCCAAAGTCATAAAGGTGGCAACAGAAATAGAACTGGAAGATAATTTCTTGTCTTCTAACTCCAATTACAGTGCTCTTTCCGCTATGATATGCTGCCTCAGCTTGAAGGTCTGAGATAATACTAAATAGAGAGCATTGTGCAGTGTTTTGACCACTTTTGAAATCTGAACTAGTCCCAGCATGGTCTAGCAGTCACCATTTCATTTCTTCTCTTTTCTTTGCTCCCTCCCCGCCCCCCGCCTCTCCCTCTCCCTCTCCTTTACCCTCTCCCTCTTTCTCTCTTTCTCTCTCTCTCATTCCTGGCATACTGCCCTTCAGAAGGTGCCTCATGTCCTCCCTTCAGCCTTTCTCAACCCCCAAAAAATTACAATGCTCCTAAATCAGTCACTAATCATAATATAAATATGAATGGATTTCTGGAGGGATATAGTTCCCATCAAACACAAAATTTTAAAAATATTAAGCAAAATTTAAAAAGGAGTATTTTGTCCCAGTATTTCACTTTATATATTTCTTTGAATGTCCCAGTTTCTATCAATGATTCTAGACCATGTGAAAATTAGCTTTATTGGCTCACTTGATGGGAGAGCCTGGCTCCATTTAAAGAATTCAGCTCTTTTTCTGACCTTGATTTTTTCATAATCTGCCTTTGGTATGCCAACCTGAAGTCCTGGGAAAAATCACTTAAAGTTTAGGTATGATTCTAGTCTAAGATCTCCCCAAAAGAGAATCAGAAAGGTATTCAATGTTCAAGGTAGATCAGGTATAGAACAGATATTTACTTCTATGCCAAACACAAAAGACTCAAAAGCATGCATTAACAAAGACTTAAAACATAATATAAAAATTCCCAATTCTTATATTACTCTCCTAAAAGAATGATAATATAAAAATCAAAACATGAATGATTTTGCAGGTCTCTTTAAACAGCCATTTCACCTTTACATTTGCTCCACACTGCCCAACAACTTCCTCAAAGTCCATATCTTTTGGCAAGCTAGTATTTGACTTTGACTCATCAATTTGCTGGTGGCCTTCTTTGAGAATGATATAGCCAGTCAGCACCAGCTGAGGACCTCCTGCCACCAGGCTAAAATAGTCTATCTATTCAAGTCTCCTATTTTTTCAAGGGAAAAACATAAAACCAGCTCATGTGCTTATGAGAACAGCTTTCATAGATATGGAAAGAAGGTAGGAAAAATAGAAAACCCCAGAGACCTACTGTTTGAGCATTAAAGATTTGAGGACTGAAGATTTAGGATTTAGAAGCCATCTAGTCAAATCCTCTCATTTTTCAGAAGAAGAAACTGAGGTCCCTAGAGAATGAATGACTTAACCCAACATTATATAGGTAATAAGGGAAAGGTATTTAAATTCAATATTTAAACTTTGACTTCAAAGCCAGGAATCATCCATTGCTCCATTCTCTCTTTCATTGCACCATCATACTTCTCTATGTTGTATTTTTGAAATGAATATAATCACATTTTAATGTTAATTAGCACTCTGAGCTAACTCCTTACCTATAAGAGCTACAAGGCAGTGGAAGTATGGGAAATTTCAAAGATTCTCTCTCCATAGAATTTTTAAAAGAAAAACTACAAAAGATTCAAGTGCAACTATGCTCAACAGTAGATAAGATAGACAAGATTACCTCACCCCAGTTCCTTCTAGTCCCATTGCTCTATTATCCTGACACTTTCTGATGTTTCTTCTTTCCAGAATTCCCCAAGGGCCAGCAATATGGCCAAATTTTAATGGGCAGTTTTGCCCCCATAGACCCATAAGTCCTTAGAAGACAATGCTGTCCTTTTTGGCACACATGGATTGTTAGCCACATGTCCTGTGAGATCTTGGGGAAACAATGTTACATAAACAGAACATGTCAAACTTTGTGTTCCCCAGAGAGGTTCCATCTGAAAAGCTCCAGATCAATGTTTCCCTGAGGCATTAAAAAAATCTTACCATCTCTGCTTTCTACATTCCCCTGACAAAAAGCCAAACCTTATGCTTGCGAAAGTCCTGAGTAACAAAGCTCACACTCAGTAATATTTCTCGCTTTTGAAGGGATGGGGGTGGAGGAGAGAAGGGGTGAGACAACACATCACCAAAAGATCAGATTTTAAAGATAAGAAAATTCAAAATAAATTGAATAAATTAAGTACTATGGGTAAGACACTTCTTGGGCAGTGAAAATGTAAAGCTGAGCAATTGCATTCACTTCCCACAGGAAACTTTCACTTTAGGGAATGGGGAGTTTATGGCACATCCTCAGATAACTAAAATACAAGAGATCATGGGATAAAGATGAAAAAATATAGACCAAGAACTCTATGGACATTTGATCAAAAGAATAGAATGGTTTAATGACTGCTAGAGCGTGGAAAAGATGGCACCGAAGGGAAGTGTTGGAGGGCTAGAAACAATCTGGATAAGTGGAAACAAAGAGGGAGCAGTTTCGTTCCAGGCATGAGGGAAAACCTGAATGAATACATGTAGGAAAGAACAGGAAAAAATGTATAATAGTTAGTGATCCCATTTGGCTAGAACAGAGAATGTTAGAGAGAGTTGACATAAAATAAAAGGGAAGTAAGAAAAAAGGAAGAAAAGAAGGAAGGAAGGAAGAAAAGTAGGAAGGAAGAAAAAAGGAAGAAAGGAAGGAAGGAAGGAAGAAAGGAAGGAAGGAAGGAAGAAAGGAAGGAAGGAAGGAAGGAAGGAAGGAAGAAAAGTAGGAAGGAAGAAAAAAGGAAGAAAAGAAGGAAGGAAGGAAGGAAGGAAGGGAGAGAGGAAGAGAGGAAGGAAGGTGGAGAGAGGGAGGAAGTTGAATAAAAGCAAACTTGAGGGAGAAGTAGAGAATTTAAATTTTGGGCATATTGAATCTAATATTCCTGTGGGAAATACAAATGAATGTATCCTGTGGGGCCTCAGAAATAGAATATTAGAGCTCAGGGGAGAAAGTGGAAGTGACTATAGATTTGGAAATTATCTTCATAAACACAATAATTAAACCAAGATGAATAAGTAAGATCATCAAGGGAAAGTAAATAAAGAGAAAGAAGTGAACAGAGTCAATAACAGATTCTTAAGGGACTCAACTAAGCCAGAAGAGGAAGACAAATCAACTAAAGAGAATAAGGAATCCACAGGGAAAGGAGTGAGCCAGAGCCCCTACGTACAATTCTAGTAATAATAAAGGAGAGAAACCCTACCATTAGAGCAGGTGGTTCCTGATTCATCCCCTTGAGTTCCATACTATTTGAATGAAAAAGTACTTTGCCACCTAGCTATCACTTGGTGATGTGGTTCCAAGAAATCCATTAAATCATAAAATCACCAATAACTGATGTTTGTCTGTGTGTATACTTATATGAGATACCTCTGTGTGAATTTTTAAAAAAATTATTAAATCCCCATTTTACAAGGGTACAGAAGTTCTGACCCTCTGGGATATTGTTGAGGAGACCATGTAGACACGTAGTGAAACCTTTTTCCTACAATTTTCCCTGCAATTTAGAACTATACTCAAAGGACTATCAAACTGTTCATGCCTTTTGATCCAGTAGTGTCTTTAATGTTTCTGTATTCCAAAGAGATCATAAAAAAAGGAAAAGGACTCACGTGTGCAAAAATGTTTGTAGTGGCTCTTTTTTGTAATAGCAAGGAACTGGAAACTGAGTGGATGGATGTCCATCAGTTGGGGAATGGTTAATTAATTTATGGTATATGAATGTTATGAAATGTTATTGATTCTGTAAGAAATGATCAGCAGGCTGATTTCAGAAAGTCCTGGAAAGACTTACATGAACTGACGCTAAATGAAGTGAATAGAACCAAGAGAAGATTATACACAGTAACAACAAGATTATAGGAAAATCAATTCTGATGGATGTAGCTCTTTTCAACAATGAATTGATTCAGACCAGTTCCAATAGACTTGTGATGGAGAGAGTCATCTGCATCCAGAGAGGATGCAGGACTATAGGAACTTAATATGGACCACAACATAGTATTTCACCTTTTGTTGTTGTTGTTTGCTAGCTTGTTTTTTTTTTCTTTCTCATTTTTCCCCTTTTGTTCTGATTTTTCTTGTGCAGCATGATAAATATGGGCATATGTTTAGAAGAAGTGTATATGTTTAATATGTATTGGATTATTTGCTATCTAGAGAATGGGGGAGGTGAGGAGGAAGAAGAAAAATTTGGAACACAAGATTTTACAAGGGTACAGAAGTTCTGACCCTCTGGGATATTGTTGAGGAGACCATGTAGACACGTAGTGAAACCTTTTTCCTACAATTTTCCCTGCAATTTAGAACTATACTCAAAGGACTATCAAACTGTTCATGCCTTTTGATCCAGTAGTGTCTTTAATGTTTCTGTATTCCAAAGAGATCATAAAAAAAGGAAAAGGACTCACGTGTGCAAAAATGTTTGTAGTGGCTCTTTTTTGTAATAGCAAGGAACTGGAAACTGAGTGGATGGATGTCCATCAGTTGGGGAATGGTTAATTAATTTATGGTATATGAATGTTATGAAATGTTATTGATTCTGTAAGAAATGATCAGCAGGCTGATTTCAGAAAGTCCTGGAAAGACTTACATGAACTGACGCTAAATGAAGTGAATAGAACCAAGAGAAGATTATACACAGTAACAACAAGATTATAGGAAAATCAATTCTGATGGATGTAGCTCTTTTCAACAATGAATTGATTCAGACCAGTTCCAATAGACTTGTGATGGAGAGAGTCATCTGCATCCAGAGAGGATGCAGGACTATAGGAACTTAATATGGACCACAACATAGTATTTCACCTTTTGTTGTTGTTGTTTGCTAGCTTGTTTTTTTTTTCTTTCTCATTTTTCCCCTTTTGTTCTGATTTTTCTTGTGCAGCATGATAAATATGGGCATATGTTTAGAAGAAGTGTATATGTTTAATATGTATTGGATTATTTGCTATCTAGAGAATGGGGGAGGTGAGGAGGAAGAAGAAAAATTTGGAACACAAGATTTTACAAGGGTGAATGCTGAAAATTTTCTTTGCATGTATTCTGAAAAATAAAAAGCTATTATTATAATTTTTAAATTTCCCTGTATAAAATAAACTATATAGCCACATTGTGTAATATTGAGGAAGGGCTAAGACATTTTACAAATGCAGAATGAAGGATCTAGAGCCACAAATTATCCTAATTTAATAATGCCAAATAATATTTCATTTTATGCCCTACAATAAGGCACAAAGCTAAGTGACAGTTTCTTTCTTGTCCAATTGTTTAAAGATACATGACTTGAGTTAGGAGATTCAAACGGAGAGAATTTCTAGCATATGTGTCAGAAAGACACTGATGAGATGACTGGGCTGCTGGCTTGAATACACAACACTGCCTGATGGGCAAATTATAGGATATATTACCTAAGAGATTCATTAATACTTGTTATTTTCAGTCATGTCCAACTCTTTGTGAATTATTAGGGGTTTTATTGGCAAAGGTGTGGGATTGGTTTGCTATTTCCTTCTCCATTTTATAAATAAGGAGAATGAAACAAACAGAATTAAATGAAAACAAGGTCAAGTAACTTGCCCAAGATGACACAATTACTAAATATCTGAGGCTAAATATCTGCTACTATAGCACTTCAATTGTTACTTGAGGTAACTACCAAGTGTATATACAACCTGCACAGCAATAATTTATATGCTACTAAAAGAATTGTATAAAAATAAAAATAAAAGCATTTCTAGACATTTTGAAGACTGGATAGGAGAGGAAAAAATATCTTCAACACATACATGCATACATACATACATACATACACCTATCCACTAATTCATTCATCCATCTTGCTAGCCAACTAGTTATTTAATTTTTTTTTGTATTTTTTGTCCTGAACCATTTTGGGGGAGCAAATATAAAGGTTGGAAAAAATGCGTGTGTGTAATCTATACCCACATATATGTATATGAAATGCTGACTTTTTCTTGGTACTATTTGTCAGTCTAGGGAAGCCTGAGGACTCTTTCTCAGAATAATATTTCAAGTACATAAAATATGAAGGATTACAAAGTAAACTAACTATAATTAAATACAGTTATATATGTAATTGCATTATATATATATATTATATATATATATATATATATATATATATATATATATGCATATATATATATTATATATATACATTTTTTAAGTTTTAAGTTTAAATCCTCAGATAAGAATCTCTGGTCTGGTGAACAGGACACTGGATTTAGAGCCCAAAGACATGTTTTAATTCCCTCAACTATAAAATGATGAGCTTGGATTTGATGATCTCTGATATCACTTCCAGCTCTAAATCTTAAGATCCTATAAAGTCACTTGGCTAGTTTCAGAAACAAGATAATTTGCCTTGTTTACAATATGGTCATGCTTGGCATATTAAATTTATTTGAATAGCTTCCTGTGATGTTGATTAGAACTGCACTAATTGAATTTGTCTTGAAATGTTTTTCATTTTTATTATAAAGGGAACTTCAAGCTGTCAATCTCACATCTCGTGTGTTTTTCCTGGGAAAAGAAGTCCTCTACATTCTCTATCTGGCTAATTTTTTATGATATGTAGGTAACCCTGAGCTCTCTCTAAGCCAGTATCTGTGGAACAGCAATTCTGGAAAGTTTATAAGTCCAGGGAAAGGATTCAAGAATGATCCCACTGAAAGACTAAATCTTCAGTTTGAGGACAAACTTAGCTAAGCATGGAGAGGCTGATTATCATCAGTAGATTGGCCAGTAGGTGATGAATTCGTAGGCCATGGCAACTCATGAAACAAACAAATAAAAACATTGTTATTCCAAAATGTCATCAGTTGACATTTCTAAATTTAGAGGAAATATTTTACTTTTAATTCACATTTGATTATAAATGTATATCTGTGACGATATGACATAGATGAGTGTGTTGTTTTTGTCTTAGGAGATTTGTCTAACAATGTCTAACATCTATTTTACATAAGCCTTTGCTTTAGGCACTGAAAAATAAATACAGTATGACTATGAATCCCCATCATTGTCCAGATCATACACTATCACTACCCTGCCCTCCCCCTAACTCCCAGTCACGACATTATCTCCTTATGATCTTGTAGCCTATACAGGTATACTTGTTTTGGGGGTAAGTACAAAAATATATCAATTAATAAAATTTATTCAACCAAAGATAATAACAAATTAACATAAAGTTTAAAAATAACAATTTCTTTCCTCAAAAAGTGTATAATTTAATGGTCATCAGGAAAAAAAGCCTTTGTAAACTTTAAATTACTATGTAAATTTATAATGTGAATTTAAATTAAAGCATATGATTAAGTATATAGAAGTTTAATTACAAAGAGATTCAAGAAATATTAATGTTTTATTTAAGCAGCAGCAAATAATCTGTTTGAATGAGTTTCTGATGGAAGAGAGTGTTTTGGTGCTGTGCAAATGCCAGCAGAAAGAAATGCTGTGTGATTCTGAATTGAGGAAAGGTAGGGAGAATAGAAATGGAAAACTCCAGGCAAAAGACTGGGTGGGTACCCTTCAATGGCCTTAGCTTTAGCTTTTGGCCAATTGACCCAGTTGGTTTGAGAACAGCTTTGGGTAATACCAGGATAACTTGTTCAATTTCAGAAGAACTTAATGAATCTTGTTTTGACATACAGTACATTCTGATAGACTATAATTTCCTTGAGAACAGGAGATGTTTTAGCCTTGTCTTCATATCTCCATCATCAGTCACAGTTCTACAACAAGAATAATTAGTTAATAAAATCCCTCAGCACTTAGCAGAGGACCTCGTAAATGTTGTTTTTGTTGTTGTTCAGTCATTTCAGTCTCATCTAACTCTTCCTTGACCCCATTTGGAGTTTTTTTGGCAAAGATACTGGAGTGGTTTACCATTTCCTTCTCCAATCATGCATATGGTAAGGGCTTAATAAATGTTTATTGAATTATTGAATTACATGACCATGTCCTACACCCCTACCCTATGCCAGGCAACTTGCCAATGCACATCGATGATCCTAAGAGGATCTCTGGGTAAGAATAGCTAGTACCCCATAAAAGGATATATCCATTCCCACTAATAGAAGGAGGAATCAAAACACAGCTCCCTCCATTCTCTCTCTGAATATTAAAAAACTACATAAGTTTCAAAAGAGCAAGTTGGGAAATGAGCACAATTATAATGCCTCCTGGATGTATTTTCCTCTGAGATAAAGGGCTTAAGGAGCTATGCTTGTCAGTGTTAAATCACAAGTTCAAGTAGTTGGACTGCTTATTGCTTCCTATTATGAAGGATGATTTTAAACAAGATCAGACTCAGTTTGTCCATCCTTAGATGAACCAGGAATCTCCCTGCTTGGTTCACTTATGATTTCCAAAAGGCCTCTCTCCTTTTTTCTATGACTTTTTCAGACATTGAGTAAACCTCTCCTTCAAGCCCATTGGAGCAGATTTTATAAGTATCATTTTACAAGGCTCAAACCAAATTCTTGAAATCCTTCCAGAGCGATTCAAGCATTAACCAGCACCTCCTCTTCAGGATGTTTTATAATTTTTTGCATAAACCATTAATTGGAATTGGCATCAAATTCATTGACGTTGAGGACAGAGGTCCTTTGCTTTTATTTAGTTGTTTATTTAGTCTGTTTTATGAAATCACTTTCAATCTTGATTTTAAAATTAGTTTAAATGCTATTTTTAAATGTTTTGTTCTAATAGGTATGCAAGTTCTTTTAAACATCAATAACTATATTGTTTTAGTAGTTTTCAGCAAAGGCATTTATGAAAGTTGCAGAGTAACACAATATCTTGCTAAGGGAACCATTGTATGTAAATGTGAAGAAGTGAAAATCACCAAAGGTGAAAGAAGAAAAGTTGAAGGAAGAGACAGACATACAGACAAAAACTGAGGCATAGACAGAAAGAGAAGAGAGGAAAGAGAAAAAGAGAAAGGAAAAAGAGAAAGAAAAGAGAGAGAAGACAGATTGAGAGACAATAGAAAGAAAAAAAGGAGAACGGAGAGACAAATAGAGAAGAGAGAAAGAAAAGAGAGATAGAGACAGAATTTTCAAAGATTTTGTCAGAGCTTAAAGAAAGATCAGAATAAAATTAAAGGTTAAGAAAATATCCAACATAATCCTTGTCAAGATTCTTTTCTAGCTGCTAATGTGGGTCAAGTAAGGTATGCTCAAATAAAAAGAGTTCTGAACCTAGAATTAGAGTCTTGGATTCAATGATTCACCCTGACATTTCTTAAGATGTCTTTAATGGATAGGCAAATGAACTCTTATGAGTCTCTTTCCTTGCTTGTAAAATGGAAATATTAATACTTCTATTCTTTACCCCACAGGCATAAATATATATAAATATAGACTCTGGCCCTTCTTCTGCACACAGGGGAGAAAGTACTTTGTAAAGGTAATCTCAATATTATAATCACAGGCAGATGAGCAATGTGCTAAAACCAAGTCACTGACAATTTTCATTACTAATAGGCAAGGAAAGGGCAGGGGAAAGGTTTTGGGGGAATTTAGAGGAGTCAGACCCTAAGGCATTAGATATAATGGTGTATCCAAATGCAATTTTGCAAAATATGCCTAGAAATAACACCAAGTTTAAAAACATAGATTATTGAGAAAAAGTAATGATTATAAACAGAAAAAAAATGCCATTTTGAAGAGGTGTGTAATTCTTTAAGTGCTTGGCCAATGTGTATTGTAATTGAATAATATTGTTTAAATTCAATGTATAAATGATATACTTTTTATTATTTTTATTATTAAAAAGGTAGGAAACTAGTGATTCATTTTGATTAACCATATCTATAGTTTAAGGAAAGTAGTTTAAATGGTGGAATTAGGATCTTATAATATCGATGAATTGATATGTTGAATTCAATCAATTTCAATCAATTCACTTGTCATCCTTCATCACAAACCCACCTTACCATACCAGAGCATTCCCCATTTCCATCTTTGTCCAAAAGGTAAAATCATTGGATTTTTCCTTTGAAATAACTATCTTAGTCTTCTATTGAATAATTAGGGATATTTTGTGAACCATTAAATTAGACTATCCATTTGCTGTCCACTATTCTTGTTACAAGATCTTTCCTGTGCTGACGTTGATGCATATGCTGTACCTGACCTTTCTGTAGACTTCATTTGCTATGTCAGCTTACATAATGATCCTACTCATCAGTTATTTCACTGACTGCTGGGTCATTACAGGCTTTTATACTCTTTATGGTTTTCCTGCCTGGGAACTAAGGTCCTCTTGCAGGGATCACTATGGACAAAACCGTGGAAACGAATAGTTCTAATCCAGTCTCCATGGATATTTTGTCATAGACCATTGTTTTATGGATATGGTTGAAATTAATCTGAATTTCAAACTAGTAAGGGAAGGATTCCATATTTGGATTTAGGAAAATAGCATTTTAATCTTATCTCTGCTATGACATTAGATAAATTACTTAAACTCTCTAGGTCCCAATTTTTTCACCTGCAAAATGGAAGGATTAGACTAGAGGATCTCTAAAGGTCAGAAATGTGCTGACAAATGTTTTTAAAATGACTCA
The DNA here is from genome assembly GCF_016432865.1 of Antechinus flavipes. Taxonomy (NCBI): domain Eukaryota; kingdom Metazoa; phylum Chordata; class Mammalia; order Dasyuromorphia; family Dasyuridae; genus Antechinus; species Antechinus flavipes. Next base: position 65,788,535 of record NC_067400.1, on the reverse strand, counting down.
CCAGAAAAAGAAAATGTAAGCTCATCATACAATTAAATTTAGCATGTTTTTGATAACCTTTTCGTAATCATTTTGTTAAAGTCTAGACAATCAACAAAACAGGAAATCAAACCAAGACTTGGAGTATGTGTTGATGTGGGTTGGAGGAAGGTCCAGAACAGCACTGATTAACTACTTTGCTTTTCATCTTCTGGACTATCTTGTAACATATTGCTGCATTTAATGATTGAATTCAACATATTCCAATACATCCTACATTGCTAAATTCTTCGTATATTCTATAATTCTCCAGGACTGTTCATTATTCATAATTTTTAAGCCAATTAGTTGAGATAACCTCTGTAACTAACAACAGCTTTTCTTGGAGCTTAGTGACAGCAGTTGCAAACAAGACAATTATCTACATAAAGCAAATGACAGGTATTTACATCAATTTTGTTCCTAGTTTTCCCCCTAAAATTAATGAACATCTGCCATTATTCTTTATGCTAACTTCTGATTAAGTTTTAAAAGTGAATTATCTGATAAATAATACTCAAGAAAGCCAAAATCAGGAAATGCAATACCCTGGCAATAGCATCACACCTCTGTTCTCTTCACCTTTGTCTTTATATGATAATAATAATAGGGCAATATAATCGCACCTTCATTATCTTCATTTCTGTATTTATATATAATAATAATAGCTCATTTTTATTTGGCACTTACTATATGCTTTATAATTATTATTTTATGCAATTTGGAACTATGCTCAAAAAGTTATCAAACTGTGCATAGCCTTTGACCTGGCAGTGTTACTTCTGGGCTTATATCCCAAAGAGATCTTAAAGAAGGGAAAGGGACCTGCATGTGCAAAAATGTTTGAGGCAGGTCTCTTTGTAGTGGCCAGAAACTGGAAACTGAGTGCATGCCCATCAGTTGGAGAATGGCTGAATAAATTGTGGTGTATGAATGTTATGGAATATTATTGTTCTGTAAGAAATGACCAGAAGGAGAATTTCAGAGAGGAATGGAGAGACTTCCACGAACTGATGCTGAGTGAAGTGAATAGAACCAAAAGAATATTATACACAGCAACACAGCAACGACTTATCAATTCTGACAGATGTGGCTCTCTTCAACAATGAGAGGATTCAAATCAAATTGTTCAGTGATGAAGAGAGCCATCTACACCCAGAGAGAGGACTATGGGAACTGAGTGTGTTCCACAACTCAGTGCTATTTTTTAATAGCATTTGCACTCTTTCTGTAATTGTTTGCTTACATTTTTGTTTTCCTTCTCAGGTTTTTTTTTTCTTTCTAAATCTGATTTTTCTTGTGCAGCAAGATAACTGTACAAATATACACACATATATTGGATTTAATACATATTTTTAACATATTTAACATGTATTGGACTATCTGCCATCTAGGGGAGAGGGTGGGAGGAAGGAGCAGAAAATTTGGAAAAAGTTTTTGCAAGAGTCAATGTTGAAAAAATTACCCATGCATATGTTTTATAAATAAAAACTATAATAATAATAAAAATAATTATTATCTCATTTGAGCCTCACAACTATCTTGGTGATTGTTCATTTATTTTTCAATTATGTCCAACCCTATATCACCTTATTTGACATTCTCTTGGCAAAGGTACCAGAGTAGTTTGCATTTCCTTCTCTAGCTCATTTTGTAGCTGAGGCAAACGGGGATAAGTGACTTGCTCAGGATCACACAACTAGTAAGTATCTGAGTCCACTGTGAACCCGTTTTCCTGACTTCTATCCACTGTACCACCATGCTCACCCCTTTTGTCCTTCATTCCTCTTTGTCTATTTCTTTTATTAACCTGTTTCTCCATATCTTTCCCTCTACAATCTCTTCATCAAGTTCTTTCCATATTAAGGATTTCAGAGAATATTTTTAGGGCAAAGATCCCCTTACCACTACTTCCTTGGTATGCACAAAGCAATATTGCATAGTCAGCCTTTACCTTTCCTCCTTCCCCTCTGTTCTCATCTAGGTTCCCAGCACCAACTTCCTGGAGTCCTTATGCTTTCCCCTGACTGTCCAGTGCTCCCTGCAATCTTTAGAAAATAGGAGTCTCATCCTTTCCATCTTCCCAATCACACACACACACACACACACACACACACACACACACACACACACACACACACACACACACACACACACACACACACACACACACACACACACACACACACACACACACACACACACACACACACACACACACACACACACACACACACACACACACACACACACACACACACACACACACACACACACACACACACACACACACACACACACACACACACACACACACACACACACACACACACACACACACACACACACACACACACACACACACACACACACACACACACACACACACACACACACACACACACACACACACACACACACACACACACACACACACACACACACACACACACACACACACACACACACACACACACACACACACACACACACACACACACACACACACACACACACACACACACACACACACACACACACACACACACACACACACACACACACACACACACACACACACACACACACACACACACACACACACACACACACACACACACACACACACACACACACACACACACACACACACACACACACACACACACACACACACACACACACACACACACACACACACACACACACACACACACACACACACACACACACACACACACACACACACACACACACACACACACACACACACACACACACACACACACACACACACACACACACACACACACACACACACACACACACACACACACACACACACACACACACACACACACACACACACACACACACACACACACACACACACACACACACACACACACACACACACACACACACACACACACACACACACACACACACACACACACACACACACACACACACACACACACACACACACACACACACACACACACACACACACACACACACACACACACACACACACACACACACACACACACACACACACACACACACACACACACACACACACACACACACACACACACACACACACACACACACACACACACACACACACACACACACACACACACACACACACACACACACACACACACACACACACACACACACACACACACACACACACACACACACACACACACACACACACACACACACACACACACACACACACACACACACACACACACACACACACACACACACACACACACACACACACACACACACACACACACACACACACACACACACACACACACACACACACACACACACACACACACACACACACACACACACACACACACACACACACACACACACACACACACACACACACACACACACACTTCCATCCTTTAGAAACAATATTTCCATTTTTAAAGTGACCTTCCCATGACAATGCTTCAGCCCGAAGAAGTGACCCAAAAATAGGAATTTCACACTCTAGGGCAGATTTAGGCAATTAATATTTTGTGGCAAGTAGCAGTTCTTGAATCACTATCTCCTCTTAAGGGAGACCTAGGAACACTGGGAACACTGACCTTATTGTTCATAGGGACTGGGAAAGGCAATGACAAGTCCATTCTCCCCAGCTTTCAAGTATCAAGAAAAATCACAGGTATCATGTTCTCTATGGGTCCAATCCTCAGAGTTACAGCTTTACAGAAGTAAATCAAATCCAGAAAAAGAGCAATTGAAACATAGGCCCCAAGGAAGGCAGTGATGCTATCCATCACCCATCTGTGGACTGTCAAAAATCATTTTAATTGCCCCACAACCCATACAATTAAAAAAAATCAGGCCTTTAGGGTATAAGACAGCAAATCACTTAGGAGTGCTCACCACTGGCCTCTGGATTCTCTCTTTCCAAGAAACATGTTTCTTTCTCCCTGTCAAGCCCCAGGGCTTTACCAACATTCAATCTCCAACCTCAACTCAGGGAGAAAAAAATCCAGACCTTCCTTAAAAAGCCTGAATTTAGCCTTATTGGGAGAGGGCCGAGAAAGCCGGTCATTCATCATGGAAAATTTCCTAATCAAACGGAATGCATTCATCTTAATTCTAGCTTAATGTTTATAAGATGCCTTTTTCAATATATATATATATATATATATATATATATATATATATATATATATATATATATATATATATATATATATATATATATATATATATATATATATATATATATATATATATATATATATATATATATATATATATATATATATATATATATATATATATATATATATATATATATATATATATATATATATATATATATATATATATATATATATATATATATATATATATATATATATATATATATATATATATATATATATATATATATATATATATATATATATATATATATATATATATATATATATATATATATATATATATATATATATATATATATATATATATATATATATATATATATATATATATATATATATATATATATATATATATATATATATATATATATATATATATATATATATATATATATATATATATATATATATATATATATATATATATATATATATATATATATATATATATATATATATATATATATATATATATATATATATATATATATATATATATATATATATATATATATATATATATATATATATATATATATATATATATATATATATATATATATATATATATATATATATATATATATATATATATATATATATATATATATATATATATATATATATATATATATATATATATATATATATATATATATATATATATATATATATATATATATATATATATATATATATATATATATATATATATATATATATATATATATATATATATATATATATATATATATATATATATATATATATATATATATATATATATATATATATATATATATATATATATATATATATATATATATATATATATATATATATATATATATATATATATATATATATATATATATATATATATATATATATATATATATATATATATATATATATATATATATATATATATATATATATATATATATATATATATATATATATATATATATATATATATATATATATATATATATATATATATATATATATATATATATATATATATATATATATATATATATATATATATATATATATATATATATATATATATATATATATATATATATATATATATATATATATATATATATATATATATATATATATATATATATATATATATATATATATATATATATATATATATATATATATATATATATATATATATATATATATATATATATATATATATATATATATATATATATATATATATATATATATATATATATATATATATATATATATATATATATATATATATATATATATATATATATATATATATATATATATATATATATATATATATATATATATATATATATATATATATATATATATATATATATATATATATATATATATATATATATATATATATATATATATATATATATATATATATATATATATATATATATATATATATATATATATATATATATATATATATATATATATATATATATATATATATATATATATATATATATATATATATATATATATATATATATATATATATATATATATATATATATATATATATATATATATATATATATATATATATATATATATATATATATATATATATATATATATATATATATATATATATATATATATATATATATATATATATATATATATATATATATATATATATATATATATATATATATATATATATATATATATATATACATATATATATATATATATACATATATGTGTACATAGATATACACACATATACATATACATACACATATATATCATAAAACAAAAGAATCTTATCCATTTAGATACAATCTTCTTTATTTCTGTATTTTTGCTCCATCTTTTACTTAGGTCCAAAAATTATAATGGCTTCTGTCTAAGGCAATGTAATATAACAGAAAGAACTAAATCTAAATGCAAGATGAATTACTAAAGTGTTCACACCTTTCAACCCAGCAATGTCTCTAGTGAGCATATACTGCAAAGAGGTCAAAGGCTGAAAACATATATTGGACAAAAGTCTAACATAACAAAGAGAGCTAGGCGTAGATGCAAAAAAAGTTACTAAACTGTTTACACCCGTTGATCCAGCAATGTCACTAGTGGGCTTATAGTTCAAAGGAATCAAAAGCTGAAGGAATATATTGACCAAAGGTCCAATTTATGCCAAAATACTCAGAGTCAATACTTTTTTTGTGGTAACAAAACTGGGTACTTATCAGTCAAGGAATGACTGAAAAATCTGTGGTATAGGAACATTATGGGGAAAAACATGAACTAAATAAAGGCTAAAATAACAAATTCAGGTGTAACAAAGGGGACATACTCAGATTTTCCTTGAAGTCTGTATCCTCTTCCTAGCCTTCAAGGACATTATCTAGTTATAGATTTATTTTCCACCTTTTGTGCTCTAAAAACATTGGGTCATTAAAAAATTTAATTATAGGGGAATATGTTATATTTGGGAAGTATATTCCCCATAAGTGCATGGAATGTCACTCTAGTTTGGGAATATTTATAGTATGCCTGAGAGGGAGTGCACTGGAATATAAAGAGCAAAATATTTGTTAATTCAAGGAAACTGCTTCCTAGATGCATGCAATTTTCAGAACTATTATACTGTTCTATGCTTGAAAACAATAAAAACAAAACAGGTTCCTGTCTTGAGAAGCTTCAGTTGCAAAATGTCAATTATTTAGATTAAGTTTCAAAATGCAATGCTCTAAAGTCCTTGAGATAGTGGAGCAAATTGTTAACCTCACCTTGGCCATTGTGATATCTGATACAGGAAAATGGGAAATCCCAAGAGGATAGACCCAGAAACATATTATTCTTGTTCTCTTGGTTGATAGTACCATGATGCTAAGATAACTTGAAATGCAAAGTGAAGAGAATTCACAGCCTACATTTTCTGAAGTTTTGGAAGTTAGAGTTTTGGAAATAGGTGAGGAAAATGTTCACTTTTGATTCTTATCACATGTTATGAATTTTGTCTTATTTTTGGAATAGATGTCCTCTCATATTGCTATAATATCATTCAATTAATTCTGGGCTAGTTGAGGAAATCCAGAGGAAAAATGGGGACTCATTAATTGTGATTGACAAGATGAAAAAGTTGATCAGCTCCAGTGTGATAAGGCACCTGTTCCTCATTGTTTGGTCTGTTTTCCCTTTAAAGCAGGAATCAATGCATTTCTAAGAGCTTAGGACAGAATGATGAAATAAAGTAGGCATTGAACATTTCTCTGAATATTCACGTTTATTTTGGGAATAATTGTGTAGCCAATGCCAAGTGTTGACAATCTGTGACCTTAGAAAATTAGAAAGAGGGAACCTGAATATTTTGGTAATATGGTTTAGTGGCCAAATTGCTGGGCTGAGAGTCAAGAAATGTAGGGTATAGGCTTTATTGCCCATAACTTAATGCAGAACTTGAGCAAGTTTCTCCATTTCTCTATATCCTGGTGCCTTCCTTTGCTAACAATGAAGAGGTTAGAGAAGATGGATCCTAAGGCACCATTCTAGGTCTAGAGTTCTATGATTATAAATAAATTAGAGGAACATAGGATAATTTATCTCTCTGACTTGTGGAGGAGAAAGAAATTTGTGACCAAAGATGAACTAGAGACCATTACTGATCACAAAATAGAAAATTTTGATTACATCAAGTTAAAAAGCCTTTGTACAAATAAAACTAATGCAAACAAGATTAGAAGGGAAGCAACAAACTGGGAAAACATCTTCACAGTTAAAGGTTCTGATAAAGGCCTCATTTCCAAAATATATAGAGAACTGACTCTAATTTATAAGAAATCAAGCCATTCTCCAATTGATAAATGGTCAAAGGATATGAACAGACAATTTTCAGAGGATGAAATTGAAACTATTACCACTCACATGAAAGAGTGTTCCAAATCATTATTGATCAGAGAAATGCAAATTAAGACAACTCTGAGATACCACTACACACCTGTCAGATTGGCTAAGATGACAGGAAAAAATAATGATGAATGTTGGAAGGGATGAGGGAAAACTGGGACACAAATGCATTGTTGGTGGAGTTGTGAACGAATCCAACCATTCTGGAGAGCAATCTGGAATTATGCCCCAAAAGTTATCAAATTGTGCATACCCTTTGATCCAGCAGTATTTCTATTGGGCTTATATCCCAAAGAAATACTAAAGAAGGGAAAGGGACCTGTATGTGCCAAAATGTTTGTAGCAGCCCTGTTTGTAGTGGCTAGAAACTAGAAAATGAATGGATGCCCATCAATTGGAGAATGGCTGGGTAAATTGTGGTATATGAATGTTATGGAATATTATTGTTCTGTAAGAAATGACCAGCAGGATGAATACAGAGAGGACTGGCGAGACTTACATGAACTGTTGCTAAAGGAAATGAGCAGAACCAGGAGATCATCATACACGGCAACAACAAGACTATATGATGATCATTTCTGATGGACATGGCTCTCTTCAACAATGAGATGATTCAAACCAGTTCCACTTGTTCAGTGATGAAGAGAGCCATCTATACCCAAAGAGAGAACTGTGGGAAATGAGTGTGAACCACAACATAGCATTCTCACTCTCTCTGTTGTTGTTTGCTTGCATTTTGTTTTCTTTCCCAATTTTTTTCCTTCTTGATCTGATTTTTCTTGTGCAGCAAGATAACTGTATAAATATGTATACATATATTGGAGTTAACATATACTTTAACATATTTAATATGTATTGGACTACCTGCCATCTAGGGGAGGAGGTGGTGGGAAGGAGGGGAAAATTTGGAACAGAAGGCTTTGCAAGGGTCAATGTTGAAAAATTACTCATGCATATATTTTATAAATAAAAAGCTTTAATAAAAAATTTAAAAAGAAAAAAAAGAAAATTATTCTCCAAAAAACTTTGAAAATGCCTCATATTGGATTCTGAAGTAACCAAAAGTTTGGGATAAAATTTTTTCCAGATTAACACAAATACAGGTTATTGATCAGTTCTGGAGTACAATACAGCACAGACCAGGCACTGGCAAGCTATAAGTAGGCCTTGGAAGTGGCTATATCAATGGCAACAGCAACTTCAGGAGCTTTCAGCCTACAGACAGTAAAAGGGTCAGGCAATAGTTTAGAAAGGGACTACAAGCGACCCATTGATAGCCCTAGGTAAAAGGACTATGTTGCCCATAGTCTCTAGGCAAAGAGAAGCACTGGCACATGAATCTATAGTAGAGTATAGGCCCTGGTCACAATTCCAGAATGAATAAAAATGTTAATGGACACTCACAGACCATCAAAAGAGTGACCATACTTCTCCTTAGATCATATAACCTTGGAAGGATTGAAAGCTTACAGCCTCAGAACTGGCTCTGAAAAGAGCAGCATGAAAAACCTAAAATTTGGAACAGTGCCTTTTTAGTCCCAGGAGCAGAGTTTAACTCTAGCATAAAGTTAAAAGTAAAAAAAAAAAAAAAAAAAAAAAAAAAAAAAAAAAAAAAAAAAAAAAAAAAAAAAAAAAAAAAAAAAAAAAAAAAAAAAAAAAAAAAAAAAAAAAAAAAAAAAAAAAAAAAAAAAAAAAAAAAAAAAAAAAAAAAAAAAAAAAAAAAAAAAAAAAAAAAAAAAAAAAAAAAAAAAAAAAAAAAAAAAAAAAAAAAAAAAAAAAAAAAAAAAAAAAAAAAAAAAAAAAAAAAAAAAAAAAAAAAAAAAAAAAAAAAAAAAAAAAAAAAAAAAAAAAAAAAAAAAAAAAAAAAAAAAAAAAAAAAAAAAAAAAAAAAAAAAAAAAAAAAAAAAAAAAAAAAAAAAAAAAAAAAAAAAAAAAAAAAAAAAAAAAAAAAAAAAAAAAAAAAAAAAAAAAAAAAAGCCTTTTTAAGTATGTTGCCTTTACTATTGGCAAGAATTTTTGATTATTTGATATTTGATTATCGTTGATTAATTGACATTCTAGGTTGCATAAATCAACATGAGAAGACTGATACTTCCTTCCAAAAATGGTGTTTTCAGGTAACTGAATTATAGTTTCAGTTCCTTCCCACAATGTCATAGAATATTTAGGGAGGGAAAGGAAGAAAAATAATAGATAAGGAAATTATCAGTATTGTCGGTATAGATATGGAGACAAAATAAAATTATATCAGTTTGAATGATTTGTTCAAAGTATATTTAATGACCTACATTATAAAATTCCCAACTCCCTGAAAATATTTTTCGCCTCAGCCTATCCAAATTCTATATACGTCCTGTCTCAACTCCCCTCTACTCCATTAATCTTCTGTATATTAGCATCTATTTAAAACCATCAGTAAGCATCATATGCAATGGGGAAAAACTGGAACCTTTCCCAGTAAGATCTGGAGTGAAGCAAGGTTGCCCACTATCACCATTATTATTTAATATCATATTAGAAACACTGGCCTCGGCAATAAGAGTCGAGAAAGACATTAAAGGAATTAGAGTAGGCAATGAGGAAACCAAACTATCACTCTTTGCAGATGATATGATGGTATACCTAGAGAACCCCAGAGATTCTACTAAAAAGCTATTAGAAATAATTTATAATTTTAGCAAAGTAGCTGGCTACAAAATAAATCCCCATAAATCCTCAGCATTTTTATACATCACCAACAAAACTCAACAGCAAGAGATACAAAGAGAAATTCCATTCAGAATAACTGTTGATACCATAAAATATTTGGGAATCTATCTACCAAAGGAAAGTCAGGAATTATATGAGCAAAATTATAAAAAAGTCTCCACACAAATAAAGTCAGACTTAAATAATTGGAAAAATATTAAGTGCTCTTGGATCGGCCGAGCGAACATAATAAAGATAACAATACTCCCTAAACTAATCTATTTATTTAGTGCTATACCAATCAGACTTCCAAGAAAATATTTTAATGATCTAGAAAAAATAACAAAATTCATATGGAACAATAAAAAGTCGAGAATCTCAAGGGAATTAATGAAAAAAAAAAATCAAATGAAGGTGGCCTAGCCATTTGGTATTGGCTAAGAAATACTAAAGAAGGGAAAGGGACCTGTATGTGCCAAAATGTTTGTAGCAGCCCTGTTTGTAGTGGCTAGAAACTAGAAAATGAATGGATGCCCATCAATTGGAGAATGGCTGGGTAAATTGTGGTATATGAATGTTATGGAATATTATTGTTCTGTAAGAAATGACCAGCAGGATGAATACAGAGAGGACTGGCGAGACTTACATGAACTGATGCTAAGTGAAATGAGCAGAACCAGGAGATCATTATACACTTTGACAAAGTTATTGTATGAGGAAATATTTTGATGGAAGTGGATTTCTTTGACAAAGAGACCTGAGTTTCAATTGATAAATGATGGACAGAAGCAGCTACACCCAAAGAAAGAACACTGGGAAACGAATGTGAACTATCTGCATTTTTGTTTTTCTTCCCGGGTTATTTATACCTTCTGAATCCAATTCTCCCTGTGCAACAAAAGAACTGTTTGGTTCTGCAAACATATATTGTATCTAGGATATATTGCAACATATCTAACATATATAAAACTGCTTGCCATCTAGGGGAGGGGGTGGTGGGAGGGAGGGGAAAAATCGGAACAGAAACGAGTGCAAGGGATAATATTGTAACAAAATTATCCTGGCATGGATTTTGTCAATATAAAGTAATTATTAAATTAAAAAAAAAAAAAAAAAAAAAAAAAAAAAAAAAAAAAAAAAAAAAAAAAAAAAAAAAAAAAAAAAAAAAAAAAAAAAAAAAAAAAAAAAAAACTAAAGCTTACTGAAGAAAATAATTCTTTACAAATTAGAATTGGACAAGTGGAAGATAATAACTGCATGAGACATCAAGGCAAAAAAATAAAACAAAATTAAAAGAATGAAAAAATTTAAAGAAAATGTGAAATATTTCATCAGAAAAACAATTGACCTGGAAAATAGATAGAAAGAAAATTTAAGAATTATTGGACTACTTGGAAGCCATGATCAAAAAACACTATCCTTCAAGAAATTATCAAGGAAAACTGCCCTGATATCCTTGAACCAGAGGATGAAATAGGAATTGAAATAATCCACTGAAACTTCCTGAAAGAGATCTAAAATTAAAACTCTCAAGAATATTATAGCCAAATTAAAGAACTCCCAGGTCAAAGAGAAAACATTGCAAGCAGTCAGAAAGAAAAATTTCAAATATCATGAATTCACAGTCAGAATAACATGAGATTTGTAGCAGTTTAAAGGATTGGAAGTGTTGGAATATGACATTACAGAAGACAAGGGATCTAGGATTATAATCAAGAATAATCTGCCCAACAAAACTGAGTATAATTCTTCAGGAGAGGAAAATGGATCTTTAATGTATATACGCTTAAACATATATGCATAAATATACACACAAATATAAATATATGTACCTATATAATATTTTGATAACTATTTCAAAATATTTAATTTTCTTTGTAATCTTGTGTGTTTTATTCATTAATTTGTCCCAATAGTATTTATGTTTCCACATACATGTAAAGATAGTTTTCAATATTCATTTTTATAAAATTTTGAATTCTAAATTTTCTTCTTCCTCTTCTTTTACCTCCCCCCTCCTCAAGATAGAAAGCAATATGATATTGGTTATACATGTACAATCCTTTTAAATATATTTCCATATTTGTCATAGCGTGAAAGAAAAATCAGGCAAAAGAGAAAACCACAAACAAGAAAAAGCAGACAAAAAAGGTATAAATGCTATGCTTTGATCCACATTCAGTCTCCACAATTCTCTCTCTAAAGGCAGATGGCATTTTCCATCTCAAGTCTATTGGAATTGTCTTAGATCACCACATTACTGAGAAGAGTGAAGTCCATCATAGTTGATCTTCATATAGTCTTACTGTTACTGTATATGATGCTCTCCTGGTTCTGTTCACTTCACTCACTATGAGTTCATATGAATCTTTTCAGGCTTCTCTGAAGTCAGCTTGCTCATTGTTTCTTAGAGAACAATAGTATCTGATTACATTCATATATCATAATTTGTTCAGCTATTCTTCAATTGATGATCATCCAACAAAATTTTCAATTCCTTATCACTACAAAAAGAACTGCTTCAAACATTTTTGCACATGTGGATCTTTTTTCTTCTTCTATGATCTCTTTGGGATATAGACCCAAGGATGACATTGTTGGATCAAAGGGAATACACAGTTTGATAGCCCTTTGGACATAATTGCAAATTACTCTCCAGAATGGTTGGTTCAATTCAAAACTCTACCAACAATCCATTAGTGTCCTACTAATATTATCTTTTTTCTCTTATCTTAACCAATCTGAGAGATGTGTAGTGGTATCTCAGAGTTGTCTTAATTTTCATTTCTCTAATTAATAGTAATTTCTTTGTCTGAAAACTATCTATTCATTTTCTTTGACCATTTATCAGTTGGGAAATTGCTTTTTTTCTTAGAAATTTGAGTCAATTCACTATATAAGGTTTTTAATCAGAAACATTGACTGTAAAGAATTTCCCCCCAGCTTTCTGCTTCCCTTCTAATCTTGGTTGCATTGGTTTTCTTTACACAAAAACTTTTTTTTAATTTAATGTAATCAAAATTATCCATTTTGCATTTCATAAGGTTATATAGTTCTTCTTTGGCCATAAGTTCCTCCATTCTCCACAGATCTGACAGGTATATATATTATCCTTTGTTCTACTGATTGTCCTATAATATCATCCTTTATGTCTAAATCATGAACCCATTTTGATCTTATCTTGGTACAGTATGTTAGATATTGGTCCATGTCTAGTTTCTGCCATACTATTTTTTAATATTCCCCATCAATTTTTGTCAAATAGTTTTTAACTCAGAAGCTGGAGTCCTTGGGTTTATCAAATAGTAGATTATTATAGTCATTGATTATCATGTCTTGTATACCTAACCTAATCCACTGATTCATCATTCTATTTCTTAGCCAGTATCAAATGGTTTGATAACAGCTGCTTTACAATGTAGTTTTGGGTCTGATACAGCTAAGCCACCTTCCTTTGCATTTTTAAAATGAATTCCATCAATGTTCTTGACCTATTGTTCTTCCAGATGAATTTTTTCTCTAGCTCTATTATAATTTTTGACAGTTTGATTGTTATGGCACTAAACAGATCAATTTATGTAGAATTGTAACTTTTATTATATTAGCTTGGCCTATCCATGAGGAATTGATATTTCTCCAGTTGTTTAGATCTGACCTTATTTATGTGAAAAGTGTTTTGTAATTGTATTCAGAAAATTCCTGCCTTTGTCTTGGCAGGTAGACTCTCAAATATTTTATATTAACTACAGTTATTTAAATGAAACTTCTCTATTTCTTGCTCTTGAGCTTTATTGGTAACATAGAGAAATGCCAATAATTTATTTGGGTTTATTTTATATCTTGCAACTTTGCTAAAATTGTTCATTATTTTGAGTAATGTTTAGTTGCTTCTCTAGGATCCTTTAAGTATACCATCATATCTGCAAAGAATGATAGTTTTGTTTCTTCATAGGTTACTTTAACTCCTTCGATTTCTTTTTCTGTTATTATTGCTAAAACTAATGTTTCTAGTATAATATTTAATAATTGTGCTGATAATAGGCAACCTTCTTTCACCTTTGGTCTTATCGGGAATGCTTCTATCTTATTTCCATTATATATAATGCTTGTTGATGGTTTTAGATAGATACTACTTATTATACCTATCATTATTCCTATGCTTATATTCTATATTTAAACATATTATCTGAGGAGTTCATAGGATTATCAGACTACCAAAAGAGTCCATAATACATGCATAAATAAGTTAAGAAACCCTAGTTTATTTACATTAATTAATGTATATAAATTACTAATAAATGTTAAGCTCTAGTTGTTGGGCAAGTACTGAAGAGGAAAAAAGAGTTAATTATCCAATTGTTTTGCATGTCTACCTATCTCTGCTCTTTCTTTCAATCAGTTAGAGAATTCTTCCAGAAGGAAGACATAGAGGGAGACATAAAGGACATTTTAGAGAGTGGTGGATGCTTGGACTCAGTGGGGTCATCAAGTGTATCTGCAGCCATCTCTCCTTTATCCTACAAAATACATAAAGGTAAAGTAATAAGTTTAGGTAAAGTTATTGTAAAAATAAAAAAAATGATAATGATCGCTAATATTTAGGTAGCAAATTAAGTTTTTCACAGCAGTTATCTGTTATACATTATCTCACAGCATCCTCACAAAAATTTCATGAGAAAAGCATTACTCATAATTATGTTATAAATGAGTAAACAGGCTTCAAGAAATGTTAGGTAACTTGTTCAGAATCATACAGTTAGCTAAGAGCCCAAGAACAGATTCAAATTCAGGTCTTCTTGACAATTCACTAGGTCCCATATCTACCCAGAAGCTGATTTAGCAACCTTATGAAAATTAACACAAATAATTACAACATCTCTTATACTTAGCCAATAATCTTCATTTTACTTTTGGGGGGAAATGAAGGAAACGCCAGCAACATAATTAATTTTCTGGCATTAACAGTGGACACATTTCAAATGAAGACTATTTCTAAAGGCATCCCTTTTCTGAATAAACATTCCTATGCTTCATAATGCAGAAAAAGGTTCTTATCTATTCACCAAAAATTGCATTATTTTCTAAATTAATTTATATTTTAGTAGATTTTGCAATACCTTATTCTTTTCATTTAATGTCTTCATTACAAGCCTGAAGGACAAAAAATATATTTTAGCATAAATATAAACATGAAGTGTATTGTTGTTGAAAATATTTGATTTTTAATGCAGATTACTTCAAAATCATATGCTTTTCATGTTTCTAGTCAATCACATAAACCCGACTACAACAGTATTTAATCTCATAACCATAATTTATAATAAATACATATCTTGGCCTCTTGAAAAGTATTTTTAATGTGCTTTGCAAATTTTATTTTAAAAAATGTTTGTTTTTTTAATTTTCCCAGAGCCTAGCACAAGGCTCTTCACATTGTATGTGACTAATGTTTTTTAAACAAGTTATACCAGGGGACTTCCGGGGGCAGAGCCAAGATGGCAGAGCAGGCACACACGACTCTCTAAGCTCCTCTCATTCCCCTCATAACCAACTATTTAATGCAGCCTCAAAAATAACTCTTCACTACTTAAATTCATGAAGATTAGAAGCACTACAACTTACCAGCCGATCCGGAAGATCGCCAGGAAAGGTTTGTCCTGAGGGGCCAGGAACAGACTAGAGCAGGCAGCGAGAGGCTAGCATCCTGCGCAGACCAGAGGCGGGGGTGATCTCTGTGGCTAGAGAAGTTATAGAGACGACTCTGCTATAGGCTAACTGCTCTGCCTTGATTACAAAGCAGTAAACTGGCAGAGAAATTAAAGCCTAAAACAGAGGGTCCTCTAAAAAAACGCCAGAACCTAAAGAGATCTGGCTGTAACCCCTCAAACCCGGAAGTGACTCAGGCAGACTTTACTGCAGCCCTGCGGCCACATTCGGCAGTTTGGGGCTTTTGCGGTGGCAGTTACTAATCTGTACGGGAAGGGGGCAGAGTTTGCGAATTGGAAAAAGAAAATAACTCACTAAAAGAAAAATTTGATAAAGTGGAAAAAGAAAACAACTTCCTGAAATGTGAATTGGAAAAAGAAAACAACTTCCTGAAATGTGAATTGGAAAAGGTAAAAAACTCCCAAGAAGTGCAGGGAAACAGAGTTTGCAAATTGGAAAAAGAAAATAACTCACTAAAAGAAAAATTTGATAAAGTGGAAAAAGAAAACAACTTCCTGAAATGTGAATTGGAAAAGGTAAAAAACTCCCAAGAAGTGCAGGGAAACAGAGTTTGCAAATTGGAAAAAGAAAACAACTTCCTGAAATGTGAATTGGAAAAGATAGAAATCTCCCAAGAAGGGCAGGGAAACAGAGTTTGCAAATTGGAAAAAGAAAATAACTCACTAAAAATCGGAACTGAACAAATAGAAATGACTGATTCATTGAGACATCAAGAATCAGTCAAGCAAAAAAAAAAAAACAAACTTGGAGGCAGCTAGTGGTGCCTTAGTTCAAATGTGATCTCAGACTTACCACTTGCTAGCTGTGTGATCTTAGGCCCAATTGTAACCCCAATTGCCCAATTGCCCCAATTTGCCAAAACAAAAAATCTTGAGATAACTGTCTAAATGTTGGTCAAAAAAGCTTAAGTTGTAATAGACTACCAATGATTTTTCAGTTGTTCATACCCCAAATTGCTTGCTGTTAAGATTCTAAAAGGACAAGAATATGAGAAGAAAACTATAATGATTGTCGGTATAAACTGAATCATCAACAAATATTATGTCCATCATTTTGCACTGTATTCTAAGTTTTATAAAATATTAATCATTGTAACTAACATAATTATATATGTATATTTTGATAAGGCAATTTATATGTACCTTGGGTTCTATTCATTACATTGTTAGCTGCAAGAGATAACTCATTTTTTTTTTTTTTAATTTTTCCCAGAGCCTAGCACAAGGCTCTTCACATTGTATGTGACTAATGTTTTTTAAACAAGTTATACCAGGGGACTTCCGGGGGCAGAGCCAAGATGGCAGAGCAGGCACACACGACTCTCTAAGCTTCTCTCATTCCCCTCATAACCAACTATTTAATGCAGCCTTAAAAATAACTCTTATCTACTTAAATTCATGAAGACTAGAAGCACTACAACTTACCAGCCGATCCGGAAGATCGCCAGGAAAGGTTTGTCCTGAGGGGCCAGGAACAGACTAGAGCAGGCAGCGAGAGGCTAGCATCCTGCGCAGACCAGAGGCGGGGGTGATCTCTGTGGCTAGAGAAGTTATAGAGACGACTCTGCTATAGGCTAACTGCTCTGCCTTGATTACAAAGCAGTAAACTGGCAGAGAAATTAAAGCCTAAAACAGAGGGTCCTCTAAAAACGCCAGAACCTAAAGAGATCTGGCTGTAACCCCTCAAACCCGGAAGTGACTCAGGCAGACTTTACTGCAGCCCTGCGGCCACATTCGGCAGTTTGGGGCTTTTGCGGTGGCAGTTACTAATCTGTACGGGAAGGGGGCACAGCCTGGGCAGCCTCTGATCGGCAGAGTGGGGGGCTCGACCTGGGGCAATAGAACCTCCCTAGCTGACTGCTCTTCTCTGGCAGACAATTCCGGTCCCTGCAAATCCATTTACTGCTCAACTGCTAACACCCACAGCCCCAGGGCAGGGTTTGGCTTGGGAAGTGAAACTCTCACTGCTCAGCGTCTAGCCCCAGGGCAGTAGTTATCTCACACAGCCAGGGTTCTTTGAAGGGCACTTTCCCAGCCCGGCCCTGCAGGCCTGAGTTACTCCCGGGTGGGGAACTCATTCCCAGAGCACTCCAGTACCTCGCTGCTTTTTGTAGCCTCTTGGCAGGACAGCTACCCGTCCATATATCTTTCACTGCTCTGCAGAGGAAGCTGGTAACATCCTGGCTCTGAAAGCAGATCTTACAGGCTTTAACAAAATGAGTAAAAAAATCAAAAGAACGATTGATAGTTTCTACACAGAAAGAGAACAGCTTTTCAACCCTGAAGAGACAGTCTCCAGACGATTGTGGGTCTCCAATACAAAAGGCTCTCCTAGAAGAGACTATTAAAAGCCTTAAAAGAGAGCTAGAAGAGAAATGGGGAAAGGCACATAACTCACTAAAAGAAAAATTTGATAAAGTGGAAAAAGAAAACAACTTCCTGAAATGTGAATTGGAAAAGGTAAAAAACTCCCAAGAAGTGCAGGGAAACAGAGTTTGCGAATTGGAAAAAGAAAATAACTCACTAAAAAAAAAAAAAAAAAAATTAGTGAAATGGAAAAAAATTCCATAGAGCAAAACAACTCAATTGGACATATACAAAAAGAAGTAAAAAAAGCTAATGAAGAAAATAACTCACTAAAAATCAGAACTGAACAAATAGAAATGACTGATTCATTGAGACATCAAGAATCAGTCAAGCAAAACCAAAAAAATGAAAGATTGGAAAAAAATGTCAAATATTTACTTGGAAAAACAACAGACCTGGAAAATAGATCTAGGAGAGATAACCTGAGGATCATCGGACTACCAGAAAATTATGATGAAAAAAAGAGCCTAGATACTATTTTACAGGAAATCATCAAAGAGAACTGCCCAGAAGTAATAGAACTGGAAGGGAAAATAGGCGTTGAAAGAATTCATCAAACACCTTCTGAAAAAGACCCTAAAATAAAGACTCTGAGGAATATTGTGGCCAAACTTCAGAATTTTCAGACTAAAGAAAAAATTTTACAAGCAGCCAGGAAAAAACAGTTCAAATACCGAGATGCCACAATAAGGGTCACGCAAGATCTGGCTGCCTCAACATTAAAGGATCGAAGGGCCTGGAATCCGATATTCCGAAAGGCAAAAGAACTTGGAATGCAGCCAAGAATAAACTACCCAGCTAAGCTGAGTATTTTTTTCCACGGAAGAAGATGGACATTTAATGAAATAGAGGAATTCCATCTGTTTCTAAGGAAAAAACCAGACTTAAACAAAAAATTTGATCTCCAACAACAGGAATCAAGAGAAGTAGAAAAAGGTAAAAGGAACTCTTGAGAACTGTATTTCTGTTGTGGATATACATAAAAACCATATGTATAATTTGATTTTACTGATATAACATAAAAAAGGGAAGTAGAAATGGAAAGGGGATAGTGTCAGAAAAAGGGAAGAGGGGAGATAAAAAGAGGGAAACTACATGGGACAGTGAGGCAAAGGAAACCTATCATATATGAGGGAACTTAGAGAGGGGGAGGAACATTGTGTGAATCCTACTCTCATCAGAGTTGGCTCAAAGAGGAAACAATTTACATTTTGTTTTACAGAGATTCTTCTCTCACTTCATTAAAAAGTGGGAGAGGAAAAGGGAGAAGGAAAAAGAGAATAAGGGAAGGGTACAAGAAAGGGGAAGGGATTCAAAGGGAGGAGGAAGGGATACTAAAGAGGGAAAGCTGGGTGACGTTAGTGGGACCAATACGTTTAATACTAGGGAAGACAGGAAGGAGGGCAAGAAAAAGAAAAGTATAATCTGGGGATATTAGGATGGCAGGAAATACAGAATTGGTTATTTTAACTGTAAATGTGAATGGGATGAATTCTCCCATAAAGAGGAGGCAGATAGCAGACTGGATCAAAAATCAGAACCCTACAATCTGTTGTTTACAGGAAACACATTTAAAACAGGGAGATAAACAAACAGAGTAAAGGTAAAAGGCTGGAGTAGAATCTATTATGCTTCAGGTGAAGTCAAAAAAGCAGGGGTAGCTATCTTTATCTCAGATCAAGCAAAAGCAAAGATTGATCTAATTAAAAGAGATAAAGAAGGAAACTATATCTTGCTTAAGGGTACTATAGACAATGAAGCAATATCAGTATTAAACATATATGCACCAAGTGGTATAGCATCTAACTTCCTTAAAGAGAAGTTAAGAGAGTTGTGAGAAGAAATAGACAGCAAAACTATAATAGTGGGAGATCTCAACCTTGCACTCTCAGATTTAGATAAATCAAATCACAAAACAAATAAGAAAGAAATTAAAGAGGTAAATAGAATATTAGAAAAATTAGGTATGATAGATCTCTGGAGAAAACTGAATGGTGACAGAAAGGAGTATACTTTCTTCTCAGCAGTTCATGGAACCTACACAAAAATTGACCATATATTAGGACATAAAGACCTCAAAATTAAATGCAGGAAGGCAGAAATAGTAAATGCTTTCTTTTCAGATCACAATGCAATAAAAACTACATTCAACAAAAAGTTAGGTGTAAATAGACCAAAAAGTAATTGGAAACTAAATAATCTCATCTTAAAGAATGATTGGGTGAAACAGCAAATTATAGACACAATTAATAATTTCACTCAAGATAATGACAACGGTGAGACATCATATCAAAATTTATGGGATGCAGCCAAAGCAGTAATAAGGGGAAATTTTATATCCTTAGAGGCTTACTTGAATAAAATAGAAAAAGAGAAGATCAATGAATTGGGCCTGCAACTTAAAAAGTTAGAAAAAGACCAAATTAAAAACCCCCAATCAATTACTAAACTTGAAATTCTAAAATTAAAAGGAGAAATTAATAATATAGAAAGTAAAAATACTATTGAACTAATAAATAAAACTAAGAGTTGGTTTTATGAAAAAACCAATAAAATCGATAAACCTTTGGTAAATCTGATTAGAAAAAGGAGAGAGGGAAATCAAATTAGCAGTCTTAAAAATGAAAAAGGAGAACTTTCCACTGATGAAGAGGAAATTAAAGAAATAACAAGGGGTTACTTTGCCCAACTTTATGCCAATAAATTGGATAACCTAAGCAAAATGGATGACTACCTCCAAAAATATAGGCTTCCCAGATTATCAGAGGAGGAAGTAAATTGCTTAAATAGTCCCATTTCAGAAAAAGAAATAGAACAAGCTATTAATCAACTCCCTAAAAAAAAATCCCCGGGACCAGATGGATTTACATGTGAATTCTACCAAACATTCAAAGAACAATTAGCCCCAATGCTTTATAAACTATTTGAAAAAATAGGGAATGAAGGAGTCCTACCAAATTCCTTTTATGACACAGACATGGTACTGATACCTAAACCAGGTAGGTTGAAAACAGAGAAAGAAAATTATAGACCAATCTCCCTAATGAATATTGATGCTAAAATCTTAAATAAGATATTAGCAAAAAGACTACAGAAAATCATCCCCAGGATAATACACCACGATCAAGTAGGATTTATACCAGGAATGCAGGGCTGGTTCAATATTAGGAAAACTATCAGTATAATTGGCCATATTAATAATCAAATTAACAAAAACCATATGATCATCTCAATAGATGCAGAAAAAGCATTTGATAAAATCCAACATCCATTCCTATTAAAAACTCTTGAGAGTATAGGAATAAATGGACTTTTCCTTAAAATAATCAGTAGCATCTATTTAAAACCAACAGTAAGCATCATATGTAACGGGGACAAACTACAACCATTCCCAATAAGATCAGGAGTGAAACAAGGTTGCCCACTATCACCGTTACTATTTAATATTGTATTAGAAATGCTAGCTTTGGCAATAAGAGTTGAGAAAGAGATTAAAGGAATAAGAATAGGCAATGAGGAAACCAAATTATCACTCTTTGCTGATGATATGATGGTATACTTAGAGAACCCCAGAGACTCTACTAAAAAGTTATTAGAAACAATCCACACCTTCAGCAAAGTTGCAGGGTATAAAATAAACCCACATAAGTCATCAGCATTCTTATATATCACTAACAAAACCCAACAGTTAGAGTTACAAAAAGAAATTCCATTTAAAGTAACTACTGATTGTATAAAATATTTAGGAATCTATCTGCCAAGGGAAAATCAGAAACTTTATGAGCAAAACTACAAAACACTTTCCACACAAATTAAGTCTGATCTAACCAACTGGAAAAATATTAAATGCTCTTGGATTGGGCGATCAAATATAATAAAGATGACAATACTACCTAAATTAATCTATTTATTTAGCGCTATACCAATCAGATTCCCAAAAAACTACTTTGATGAACTAGAAAAAATAACAACAAAGTTCATATGGAAAAACAAAAGGTCAAGAATTTCAAGGGAATTAATGAAAAAAAAATCAAATGAAGGTGGCCTAGCTGTACCAGATCTAAAATTATATTATAAAGCAGCAGTTACTAAAACCATCTGGTATTGGCTAAGAAATAGACTAGTTGATCAATGGAATAGGTTAGGTTCAAAGGACAAAACAGCCAATAACTTTAATAATATAGTGTTTGACAAACCCAAAGACCCCAGTTTCTGGGATAAGAATGCACTATTTGACAAAAATTGCTGGGAAAATTGGAAATTAGTATGGCAGAAACTAGGCATTGACCCACACTTAACACTGTATACCAAGATAAGGTCAAAATGGGTTCATGACCTAGGCATAAAGAATGAGATTATAAATAAATTGGAAGAGCATAGGATAGTTTACCTCTCAGACCTGTGGAAGAGGGAGGAATTTATGACCAAAGAAGAACTAGAGATCACTATTGACCACAAAATAGAAAATTTTGATTATATCAAATTGAAAAGTTTTTGTATAAACAAAACAAATGCAGACAAGATTAGAAGGGAAACAATAAACTGGGAAAACATTTTTACAATCAAAGGTTCTGATAAAGGCCTCATTTCCAAAATACATAGGGAATTGACTCTAATTTATAAGAAATCAAACCATTCTCCAATTGATAAATGGTCAAAGGATATGAACAGACAATTCTCAGACGAAGAAATTGAAATTATTTATAGACATATGAAAATATGCTCCAAATCATTATTAATCACAGAAATGTAAATTAAGACAACTCTGAGATACCACTACACATCTGTCAGGTTGGCTAGAGTGACAGGGAAAGATAATGTGGAATGTTGGAGGGGATGTGGGAAAACAGGGACACTGATACATTGTTGGTGGAATTGTGAACACATCCAGCCATTCTGGAGAGCAATTTGGAAGTAGGCTCAAAAAGTTATCAAACTGTGCATACCCTTTGATCCAACAGTGTCTCTACTGGGCTTATACCCCAAAGAGATACTAAAGAAGGGAAAGGGACCTGTATGTGCCAAAATGTTTGTGGCAGCCCTGTTTGTAGTGCCTAGAAGCTGGAAAATGAAAGGATGCCCATCAATTGGAGAATGGTTGAGTAAATTATGGTATATGAACTTTATGGAATATTATTGTTCTGTAAGGAATGACCAGCAGGATGAATACAGAGAGGACTGGAGAGACTTACATGAACTGATGCTAAGTGAAATGAGCAGAACCAAGAGATCATTATATACCTCAACAATGATACTGTTTGAGGATGTATTCTGATGGAAGTGGATCTCTTCAATAAAGAGAGCTAATTCAGTTTCAATTGATAAAAGATGGGCAGAAGCAGCTACACCCAAAGGAAGAATACTGGGAGATGAATATAAACTGCTTGCATTTTTGTTTTTCATCCCGGGTTATTTATATCTTCTGAATTCAATTCTCCCTGTGCAACAAGAAAACTGTTCGGTTCTGCACACATATATTGTATCCAGGATATACTGTAAGCTATTCAACATGTAAAGGATTGCTTGCCATCTGGGGGAGGAGGTGGAGGGAGGGAGGGGAAAAATCGGAACAGAAGTGAATGCAAGGGATAATGTAAAAAGTTACCCTGGCATGAGTTCTATCAATAAAAAAGTTATTTAAAAAAAAAGAGATTTGGACATTGAGGAGAAAGAGTACAGGTCAAGAAATAGTCATAACAACTATAAAATGAGTACCAATGACAACAGCTCACAGTTTTATTGTCCCCCTTGCAATCCCTGCATAGAGAGATAAACCAATCTAACATCATCTTCCACCTGCTACCTACCTGATGACCCTAAGAAGAAGGTAATAAGAGGATTTGCTGAAGGTCTGGAAAAAAATCAATCCAATAAGAAAGGCAAAAACCCTCATTTTCTGGTTTTGACCAGTCACATGACCATTCAGAAAACTCTCTTTAATTTTTTCCACCTTATAATGGAAATAATACCTTACAGGGTATTTTAGATGAGAAAATGCTCTTGTTAAAAGCATTTCATAGATGCATCATTTTTTTTTTTGTCTGAGGCAATTGGGGGTAAATGACTTGCCCAGGTTCACACAGTTAGGAAGTGTTACGTATCTGAGACCAGATTTGAACTCAGGTCCCCTAACTTCAGGGCTAGTGCTCTATGCACTGTGCCACCTAGCTGCCCCAGATATGACTTTTTGATGAGGCTTTTATTATTCTGTTATGAATAAGGAAGCATACCCGATTCTCCATTTTCTGGAGGTTATGCTGATTATCTGAGCTTCTTTGCTTCCTATCCTTCCCTTCTTCCTTTTAATTATCATCTTATCCATGGTCTCTTCTAAAGAGAGGCAGGACATGATAAAGACAAGAAGCATTTATTATATGCTAAGAATTGGAAATACAAATATAAGATGAAAGATAATTTCTATCCTTACGGTGCCTGTATTCTAATGCATAAAGACACTACACAAAAAGGAGCGACAAAGTGAGAAGGGAAATGGATGATATCCATGAAGGAGCATGGTGGAAAATTATGGAGAATAATTAATGGTTGGTTTGGGCCCTTCCTCAAAATGGAGCTTCAGAAAGAAACTCATCAACAAAAGAAGGGACCATAGAAGTAGAGAGAGAAGGCAGCTGAAATAAGGTGACAGATCCCAGAGAATGAAACACAACTAATCTGGCTCCTTTCTCAAAATGAAGGCTCCAGAAGAAACTCATCCATAAATGAATCAACTATAATGTGTCAACAACATGGGCCTGAACAGAGTGAGCACACTCAGTCCAATACACAGAAGTTTGTCACAGAATATTCACCTCTGCCAAGATGACTCAGATGAAAACAATCTAGAACAGCAGAAACTGAAGTTAACTAACTCAGGTACTTTATTCATTTGACTAATGGAAGGATTGAATCAGCTGGGCTTTCAAAGATATTCCCTGGAAGTTGATGAAAGGAGTCACAGATATCTGACTACTTTGTGACATAGTAGAGAAAATGGTATTCTGAGCAGCAGAAAACATGGGTCCCAATCCTGGTTCTGCCACTAGTTAATTGTACAATCTTGGGCAAACCATCTCCAGACCTTAGTCTTTCCATATGTAAAACATGGAGATCTCTCCACTAATAACTCTGAAATCATAATTACTGGCTGTTATGGATTAGACACAATCAAATGAAAGATAGCTAATAATGTCTCCACAAAAGATTTCCTATACTCAATGACAGGACATAAAGAAATGAGCAAGGGCCAGAAGAGTGATTGGGGAGCAGAAGTTGAGGAGCAATGGCTGAGGAAATCATAGGATCACTAGAAAATATCTTGGAGGTCATTGAATTTAAAACCTTTCATTTTATAGATGAAGAATTAAGACCCAGAAAAATTAAGTGACTAACCCAGAGTCATATAGATAGATGACCTATATAGAAACCCAACAGCTTTTGTTTTCAAGTCAACTCAAGAATGATTGGAGACAAATCTAGGCCATAGTCCAGAATCCCAAGGAATCAGACATTATAAAATCTCCAAAATGGAAAGCTCCTTAAGAGTCGTCTAGTCTAACCTATTGATAACACATTTAAGGTCAAGAATATAACTCCTTTTTGTTTCTTCCCAACAATATTCTTCAAAGTTATGCTCAGTACTCAGTGTCTTTCTCTCTTAAACCAGTTTCCCCAGTGTCCATTTCTCAGGCAGGCATTTCAAGGACTGACCAGCCAAATGCTACCTTTTCATTTCTCCAAAATTACATTTTGGAGAAAATATGCAGACAAACACACCAAATATGTGCCGAACTCAGGAAGTCGGAGCAGTCCCAAAATACTCCCCCAATTTTTCTCTGCAGCTGATTTCCCAGATGGGCTGGATGGGACTCAAAAATGTTTAGCTTATATTCTTTTTCATCTTGCCTGGCCAGCTCTTCTCAAGGTACAGAGGAATGAATGAACTTGGTATTAAATGTAAAAAGGACCATTGGCCAACAATGTCTTTTCTCATGATCAGATATTCACCCTTAGTAGGGTCACAGACCCCAAATTCTCATTCCTGCTTGGGGTCCAGAAAAGTTTTCTCTCATGAACAATTGCTTGGATTCAAGTGACATATTGGGGAAGCTGAAATGAAATACTTCTCCATGTCAATTCTTGCCCACACCACCAAAGGAGACTTGATCTACAGCATGGTGGTTTGGGAAAGAATTTTATCTTGAAGCCAACTGGCAGGCCATTGAGAAAGTGTCCAGACATAACACCTTTTAAGTCCTGTTTTTCTCAAGAGTACTAGTCAGGGACAAGATTCCAACTTGTCTCACATAATGAGCTAACTGTGGTTTCTGGGGACACCCAATTATGAAACACCAGGGTCTAACGAAAAGATTAGACTTATAAAGGAACTCAGAAGTCATTAGTCTGATATCCTTCCTTTTGTAGCTCAGGAAGTTAAGACTCAGACAGGAAAACAATTTCACCAAAGGATTCTCTAACTCTAAAATCAGAATTTTCTCTACTGTACCATATTGACCACAGGACTGGGAGTTAGAAGACTGGGTTTCAATCTCGATTTATTCCTCATTGACAATACAATCTTAAACAAATCACATAACTTCTTAAATCTTGATTTCCTTGTTTGCAAAATGATGACATATATTCCAGGAGATTTAGAGAGCCTAGAATGAGAAAAAAAATTAGCACTTTGAGAGTAGATAAGCTGGGGAAATAAAACAACAATGATTATGATACTTGATTGTATTCAAATGTGTCCTCAATCAACACAATGGCACTGAAGATATAGTGAATAAAATAACATCCAGGCTCAAGAGATTTCTCATTATTTCTTGAGTTTTCTAAAGCAATTATTGGTTTGCAGCATTGCATTCTAATTACTGGCCCTCAATCATCTTTCATACCATTGAGAGCCTGAGCCCTTTTCACCACTCAGTCAATAAACATTTTTAAGTATTTATTATGTACCAGACACTGTGTTGGAGGTACAAATAGAAGCAAAAAAGATAGCCCTTGCCTTCCGAGAATTAACAATCTAATGAAAGAGACAAAAAGCAAACAATTTGTACAAACAAGCTGTATGCAGGATGTGTTGCCTTATCTGTCACTGATCATTCTGAATCTCCCTCCATTCCAGAAAGAGATCCATTCAATGAAAATATTAGTCTTCCTGATCCCAGCGTTTCCACCACTAGGAGCCTGGGTTGGCAATCTTTGATCCAGTCACACAAAAAGGACAGAGCATCCCTAGCAGTTTAAGAATATTAACAAAAGAAGAGTGTGATGATAGAGGGATAGCTTAAGGGTCAGGGTATAGTCCAAATCCACCCTAACATGTGTATTGGTTATGTGATAATGAACAAGTTACTCAACTTCTCAGGAACCCAAATTAACTAGGATTATAATTAGAGCATTTATTAAACACTTAATGGATTCCAGACATTATGCTAGGCAGTGTATATACAAAGACGGGCAAATAAGGCTATCCCTATACTCAGGAAGTTTACTTTTAGTGAAGGAAAGTTAATACTTAAAGAGGAATTAAAAAGTGGGAAGTTGTGTGGTAGAAGGCTTCTGGCAAAGTAGTAGAGAGGAAATCTAATCATGAGTGAAGTGAACATGAGTAGGGCTGTCATAAAATGACCTTAAATTATTAGATAAATTGATCTACATTGGTGCAAGATGTTTACACAAGATAATTCTTCATACTGATGAAATCATAGGTTGAAAACAAAAAAAAAAATGCAAATATAGGTTGTTCCTATGTTTGGGCTTTACCTCTCTGATCTTTCAGAATAAAAGCCTTCTTTATACATTGTCATTTATTTTAACTTGGGTTTTGAGGACTTTATTAAGCATCTCCATTATACTATGCAGAAAAATACTTACAATGGCAGAAAAGCACATGTACCTACTCACATTAATCTCTGTGATGGTCTCTCTCTGTAAATGCCACTACTACCACATCTGGATGTAGCCCTGTTCCAGATTAATCAGCATCCAGGATCTCTCTACTTCCTTTTTGTATGAATGCCCATTGAAATGAAAATGACTTATAGACCCAATGGGGAAGTAAGCTGAGCAGATCATGGAAAGACTAATAGAGAGCTTCAAGCAGCTGGTATTCTGGCCTAGAATTTCCATCAAAAATATCTTCTATTTTACATAAGAAATGGAATCAGAAGAATAGCCTTTCTTATTCTGGGGTTAAGGTTAGCCCCGATCCTTCAGTCTAGATTAGAAATAGCAGGTTGGAGTCACTCAGAAACCTGGGTAAACAAGAGGATTTAATTAGGGAAGAAAAGTTGTAGACATAGGAACTTTTGTGATAATTCCTATTTTTCTTCTACTAAACTCAGCAGACTTCCTCCTACTATTTTCCCCTAATTGTTCCCTTTTAGTTCCTATCTTCTCCCCAGAATCAATTTCTTCTGCTCACACCATTTTTCCTTTATTAATTTTTGTTATTATTCATTTTTTACTTCCTCTCACCTCTCTCTTCTTAACCATTAGGTGTCTTCATAAAAGTCACTATGGCAGAATGAAAAGAGCAATGTGTTTAGCATCAGTGCATCTAAGGTCACATACCCACAACTATTTATATGAGAATAGACATGGAACTTAGTTTCCCTTACCTTTAGTTTTCTCATCTGTAAAATGAGAAGATTGGATAATATCAGAGGAATCAAACATTGAATCTAAGTCAAGCCTAACACAGATTGAAATATAATTAGGAAATATTTAATAAAATGGCAATGCATAAACTATTGGTGGAGCTCTCTAAACTAAGTTTTGATCATCACTTCTGGGTCAGGGATAGAAGAGATAGTTCCCTAGATATGAATTGGACCAGATGACCTTTGGAATCTCTTCCAACTTCCAATTATATAATAGTACAATTTCAGATTTTTTTTTTACCCAAAGAAAGTAGAATGGGGAATCAAGAAAAATGCATCATTATATATAATTTGCTATTTGTGACTCTGAGCAAGGCACTTTATTTTTCTGAAAGTGAAATAACTTTCATGTCAAATGAAGGGGGCAAGAATAGACGATCTCTAAGAACTCTCTCAGTACCAAAGTAGATAAAAAGCCAGACTAAGAGAACATGTCATGAATTAATCAGTGACTCAATAAGCTTTTCTAAAGAATCTACTACATGCCATGCATTGGGGACATAAATACAGATGAAATAATCCATACTCTCAAGGAAATAATTAACCCATATTTCTTAAAGCCTATAAGAATATAGACTGAAAAAGCCTGCTACCATGGTTAGTTGGCAATATAGGTACTAGTGAGTGGGCCTCCAATCTCTCCATTCAGAACTGTCCCCATCCTGATATCCATCCAGTGTGTGTCTATTCATTTTTCTTTCCTAAGAAGAGTGAAAGAAAGGAGGAAAAGAGGGAGGGAAGGTGGAAGGAAAGAAAGGAAGGAAGGAAGGAAGGAAGGAAGGAAGGAAGGAAGGAAGGAAGGAAGGAAGGAAGGAAGGAAAGAAGGAAGGAGGGAGGGAGAGATGGAGGGAGGGAGGAGGGGAAGAGGGAGGAGGGAAGAAAGGAGCGAGGAAAGGAGGAAGGAAGGAAGGAAGAAGGAAGGAAGGAAGGAAGAGAGGGAGGAGGGGAAGAGGAAGGAGGGAGGAAAGGAGGAAGGAAGGAAGGAAGAAGGAAGGAAGGAAAGAAGGAAGAAGGAAGGAAGGAAGGAAGGAAGGAAGGAAGGAAGGAAGGAAGGAAGGAAGGAAGGAAGGAAGGAAGGAAGAGAAAGAGGAGGGGAAGAGGGAGGAGGGAGGAAAGGAGCCGAGGAAAGGAGGAGGAAAGGAAGGAAGGAAGGAAGGAAGGAAGGAAGGAAGGAAGGAAGGAAGGAAGGAAGGAAGGAAGGAAGAAAAAAGAGGGAGGAAGGAAAGGAGAGAAAAGGCAGAAGCTCTATCCACTGAGCCACTGACCAGTATCATGGGCCATAGGTAATAAAAGGCCCTGGGTTTGAACCCTAGTTCTGCAATTTGCTCTTATTAAGATATGTGGAAAGTAAGTCACTTTGCATTTCTAAGTCTCAATTTCTGTAAAATGTGGAGGATGCCTAAAGTTTCAATTCCTAAAGCATGAGATCCAAGAGTTTAGTGATTAAGATTAAGATCTGAGATGACTGTGGCTGTCAGGTCTGAGCTCTGGTCTGAAGACGTGATTACACAGTAATTCTGGCAATGTTAAGGAAGTGGGATGTGAATTAGCAGAATGACCTTGCATGAAGGAAAGCTTTCTTAAGAGACACTGGCTATGTACATCCAATACATACCCAGCCTTACAGCAAATTCCCTGTAGACAGTCATTGGCTACCTGGATTGGATTAGCCCAAAGCAATGGGGCCTTCAACTCAGGAACTTCCCTTTATGGCTTGTCAGCCCGAGCTCCCAGCCAGGTGAGGGGGGATTGGGGAGGGGAGCTGGTCAGTCATGTCCTTGTGGGAAGCCAGGCTGGCAGCCATTGCAGATTCTCAAGATTTCACCACTCTCCTTGGTATGTTGGCCGAGACTTCTCTCTCCCTCCTCGCTACCACTGGTCTCTAAAGAAAGGGATGCCAGTCTCAGCTTTGTCTCACAAACTTCCGTTGTGTTTCTGAGAATCCCAGCCATGGCTGAGAGCCGGGGCACATGAGAAAGCCTTCCAGGCCACTGGTTCCTGCCTTTGTTTTAATCAGAAAGAGACTTCTAGTCCCTGCACATACAAACTTTGTCCAGAAATTCTTTACAACTCCCTCTGAAAAAGGGTCCAAACTGAAGGGGTAAGAGAGGAGTCATGGAAGAAAGTGGCTATGAAATCACATTTCCCAGAGACTCATCAGGACAGGAAAAAGACCTTGGCTATCTGAGAAGGGGTCATTCTAGGCAGACAGTATCCCAAGTATACTCACATGGCATGAGGTCTCAGAAATTCCATTTAGGCCCAAAGGCTTCCTTTCGTCATACTCATTTTTCACTTGATATGGTCCACTTGTTTCAATCATGTCTAACTCTTCATGACCTCATTTGAGGTTTTCCTGGCAAAGATACTGGCGTGGTTTGCCAATTCCTTCTCCAGATCATTTTACAGGTGAGCAAACTGAGGCAAACAAGATAAAGTGTCTTGACCAAGTGTCTTACAGCTGGTAAGAGTCTGAGGACATATTTGAGATCCCCTAACTCTAGGGTTGGTGCTCCATCTACTGAGCCACCTATCTGCCCTTCATACTCAGTTTTCCAATCCTCAATTCCTTTTTCTTGGGGACTTACTGATCTTTTTAGCTACAGTCATGCCTTATTCTCCTATTAGATTTTAAGTTTCATACAGGAAAGCATATGGTTTGACTTAAAGTTTATGTCTTCCTTTGTATCTAGCATAGTGCATGGCAAATAGTAGACACTAAATAAGTGTTTGATGGTAGTCATAGAAAATACCAGCATCCATCTGGAGCAGACACACCCCAAGCATGCCCTACCATCATATTTCTGAGTATACACATGCATAACATGTGAACACATCAGGATCTCATAAAATCCTACATTAAAAGAAAAAGGCAAAAGTGGACTTCATAGAATTAAGAGCTTTGAGGGGGCAGCTAGTTAGTGCAATGGATAGAGCACCAGCCTTGAAGTCAGGAGGACCTGAGTTCAAATGTGGCCTCAGATACTTAATACATCCTAGCTGTGTGATCCTGGGCAAGTCATTTAACCCCAATTGCCTCAGGAAGAAAAAAAATGTTTTAAGGGATTTTAGAAATTTTCAAACCCAGAAAGACCTTCATTGTCACAAAGTTGATGATTTCTTCTGTAAATGTGTTTGTGTGGCTCTCTGAAGAAACAAATGATTAACAAGTATTGTTCAGTGATCATCCTCGCTACATATTGCAACTTATTTGCTTCTGCCAGACAAAACATCTCTTCTCCAGCTACTCTTTAGCTGTCTTGAGGATCAAGCAATACCATGCCCAGCATCCACTAGGGATGCTATGTTTAATAAGCATAATGTTTAATATTCCCTGATAGGAATGATATAGTCTACTAACTGAATCTTTCAGACATATACATCATCCACTCGGGAATGGTGGCTAATAAACTTTGACTGATAAGCCTTAGCAAGAAGGACTTTATATCTCTGCACATTCAGCCTCCTTCTCTGCCTCAGATATGAACCTCAGTACAGTTGCATTCTTATTCTGGATTACCTAGTGTCTCATCCTCCATCTACTGGAGATACTGTGATTTGTAGACCTCATCCCATATAAAAAGTTTGAATGAATTCCCTCAAGTGTTTTCAGATTTCTCTAAATCTGTCCCTTCTGTCATTTCTTAGAACACAATAATATTCTATCATAATCATATAGCACAAATTATTTAGACATTTCCCAACTGATAGTAATTTTATTTTTAGTTTTTGCCACAGTAATTTTATTCATATAGATCTTTTCCCCCTTGGGAAAAAAATCTCTTTAAAGCATTTATCTAGTAGCAGCACTATTAAATTTTTTTTTGGGGGGGGGTGTGAGACAATTGAGGTTAAGTGACTTGCCCAGAGTCACACAGCTAGGAAGTGTTAAGTATCTGAGGTCAGATTTGAACTCAGATCCTCCTGACTTCAGGGCTGGTGCTCAGCACTATTGATTTAATGAATATGTATGTACACCTTAAGTGTTCTTTTGAGTGTAGTTCCAAATTGTTCTCCAATGCAATGGACAATGGATAAGATCTTACTGAAATATAGTACCTCACACTTCTCATATGAACACATAGACACCTATTTATATTCTTTGAGTTGGCTTGTTCTCAAACCTATTGATTATAACACTGGAACATCTAGGCTGTTGAAGAAGGAATATTCAAGAACATTTGTATCACAGGAAGCTGCTTCTTTGCTAAATATATGTCTGTGGGTGTTTACAGTTCTATACCTGGGGAAATTATTTTCTGCATCAAATCAACATGGTATCAAATCAATTTACAATCATCTTTAAAAGATTATGGAGAAAGGTTTATCTTAATCTTGAAGTCAAAGAATTGTAAAGCTCATTAAATTGGCTATCTCTAGGTACTACAGACCAACCCTCTGGTATAGATGAGAATTTTGATGCTTGAAAGAAGTAGGAAACCTACTTTGATTTAATAAGAACGGCAAAAATACATGTTTTAAATAAGATTTGAAAATTTTTAAATTATTACCATAATGAAATATGGTACAAATATAAAGACAAATTATCTTGGCAAAGATGAATGATGATTCTTATTTGTTTGTCAATAGTATCATGGTTTTAAGTAAGAGAATGGCCATTTATTTCTTAAAAACTGGGATGGGAGGAAGAAACTCAGTTTCAAAAATGAGATAAGAATATTATGATAAAAATTTAGAGCTACAGAGTGTTGTTTCCCCCATTCATTTTGTTTTAAAAACTATTTCTTGATATACATATTTTACCAGTTTATAATAATGCAGATTCTCAGTCTTTTTCTTTTAACTCATCAAATGGTTCATATATATGTAAGGTATGACCCTAACCTTCTATAAGGGGTTTTAATTTTAATTTATTACATAAACCATGTTTTTTTCATCTAAAACTGTTCAATCCCATCTGAAAACTATTTCTCATACACATTTTTAACAGTTTTTATTAACCTAAGCTACTAAAGTTCTTATCACTTTCAGACTTCAAAATGTTCATCTCTAACAGTAGCCATATTTTACATCCTAATCAATTTCATTCTTTTCTTTTACACAAAATTTTCTGCTTCTTTTAGTACTAACTGGCATTATCTTAAAGACAAAGTACCCCACACCAGAATGGTAAATTCAATTCACAGTTCCACCATCAGTGGATTAGTGGATGCTTGTTCTCCCATAATCCATTCAAAAATTGCTATTTTTCTTTTTTCATGTTTAATAATATACAAACATGAGATACCTAATAGTTATCCAATCTTCATCTTATTACTAGTAATTTGGTACTTTTTTTTTCATTTACTGATAATTTCTTTTCTTTTGAGAAATTTTTGTTAATATGCTTGTCCATTTTTTTCTTGGGGAATTGCTCTTGTTCTTATATTTTTTTAATCTACTGCCTATATATCTTGACTATCAGACCTCTGTTCTGCCAAAATTCTGTCCCAGTTAATTATTTCTCTTCTAATTCTAACCATACTTATTTTGTCTGTGCAAAAGTTTCTCAATTTTATGGAATCAAAATTGCTTTCTCTTCTGTGATCCTCTCTATGACTTGTTTAGTTAAATTATTTTTCTATCCATTATTGTGATAAAAATTTCCTTCTTTGTTCCTCTCACTTGTTTATAGTATTATCTACTATATCTGTGTCCAATATTTATCTGGAGTTTATTGTAAAATGTAATATGAAATGTTGATCTGAAATTGATTTCTGCTCGTCTGTTTCCCAGCTTTTCTGGCAGGTT
Organism: Antechinus flavipes; assembly: GCF_016432865.1. Taxonomy (NCBI): domain Eukaryota; kingdom Metazoa; phylum Chordata; class Mammalia; order Dasyuromorphia; family Dasyuridae; genus Antechinus; species Antechinus flavipes. Next base: position 65,753,183 of record NC_067400.1, on the reverse strand, counting down.
TTGTCAATTTATAATAAAGTTTTATATCAGTAGTTGGAGTCCTCGATTACTTCTATGTCTTGTGTGCATAATCTCTTCCACTGATTAACTTCCCTATTTTTTAATCAAGACTAGATAGTTCTGACAATTACTGTTTTGTAATATATTTTAAAATCTAGTGTTATAAGGCTACTGTCCTTCCTACTTTTTGTGACTCCCTTGAGAGGACTAAGAGCCCTCTGAAATATTGCTTTATTCTTTGTTGCATCATCAATGCTTTACATAGGGCATGGTACATAATAAGTGCTTAATAAACCTTTGTTTATTTTCCTTGAGATTCTTTACTTTTTGTTTTACCAAATGAATATTTTTTAGCTAACCTTATAAAATTAACTCTTAGTAATTTAATTGGTATAGCATTGAATCTTCAATTTAGGTAGTAGTGACATTTTCATTAAATTGATATAGCACCCCCCAAAAAAAATTGGACATAATTCAAATGTGAGAGAGAGAGAAATTGGGTCTGGATTTGGGTCTGTAGATGCCATGCATATATTATCTCTAAATTAAACAATACAGTGAGGTTAAAAGAAAGCACAAATTTGAGAACAAAGAAGGAACAAAATTTTAAAGATGGCAGGCCTTAGAAAATATCTAGTAACCCTCCACCTTACATACGTCACATAACTTCTTAGCATCTTCAAACTCTCTCTTGCCTAGGAGTCTGGAGTTCTTCACTACACAACAGTATGATATATTGAGCATTTTTTTGTACAAAAAAAAACCCTACTCTAGTTGAGACCTGAAATAAATTATATTTCTGAGGCCTGGTGGTCCTCTTCAAAGAATCATTCCCTACTGACCAGACTGTCCTTGGCATGCTCACACTCAACTTTTTCTTTCCTAAGAAAAATAACTATAATTAACTTTTTAATTTGAGCTTTACATCTTACATATATTTCCTTCATGATCACTGAAAAATGTTTCCCAGTCTCCTGCCCCTTCCCAACCCAAGTGTTATACCCAATTTGATTTTTTTTTCTTTTTCTGAGCACCTTCCTCATTCTAAACCTGAACCCCTTTGTGGGGTCACACATAGAGGTACACTGATAACACAAAGAACTTGAAGACACACCCTAGAACCAATGGATATTGAACAGTTTTCCTTGTTCTCAGCTACAGACTCCAATTATTTCTCAAACTTGTAAGGAAATATGAACGTTTGCCTGCCTAGAGGTACATACTGAAGACATTTTTAAAATGTGTACTGTTATTGGCAAATTTTCATTCCCCCTTGCCCTCCAGTAATTATACAAGTACACTCCCCCTCAGATTCTTTAAAGCATATCAAGGCCATTAAGCTTTCTACGTGATTTGAGGAAGAATGTTTGAGTAGGAACATTTAAGTGTGGGAGAAGGTGGTTTGAAGGTGGAGTGATTAACAGATATATCCTAAAAAACTGGCTTATTTAGTTCATCACTCCACCTTCTCTCTACTCTCATACTCAAATTTTCCCACTTTATTTTTTGTGTGTTTTTATATATATGTGTGTGTGTATATATATATATATATATATATATATATATACACACATTTGTGTATATGCACATGCATATATGTGCACATATAGATATTTATCTATAATATATCATAAGTCATTATCATCTTAAACAGATTTTACCATTCCTCTGAATATTTACTATGGCTGAATAAGCTATTGGGAATCAAGTGAATCCAAAAAACATATTAAAAGAGAATATTTTCTATATTAAATATTTTACTTTCCTATAACCTGATTTTCTTTTCCTCTGTGCTCATTCAAACCCATGGATTTGTGAGCCAGCATTATCTCCCATAGCAGTAATAAGCCCACCCAGATGGAACTACCACTAACTTGTCAGGTTATCCTTTGAAGGAAGGGGGACATCTTGCAAGTTGGAGAGGATGGGAGTCAGCAGCCTCTATATTACTGTAAACTAATCTACTTCTGGTTATTAGTGTGTCCTCAAGACCATGGTTTTGCCTGGTTAGGGGAGTGATAGCAGCTGTCGTGATATGGGGCTGAGCTTCAAGGAGACGAACATTTCTTAATTTCCTCCAACTCATCAAATTGTCCTAAACTGAACTCTGGTCCCAGGCAGCTCCAGTCTCACTCTTTTCTCTTTCCCTGTTGTTAGAGACCTTCTTTCTCTGGCCCTGCCTTCTCCCCCTTCCCCCCAAACCACCACCTCTTCCTTATTTGGTTTAAATTACTCCTTTGAACTTTGGTCTCATTATTTTTGGACCTGTCATCTTGTTTGGAAGCTTTTCTTTCCAGGGTCTCCTTCTGTTCTTCCCTTTTCACTCTCTTGGACGCATTGCCCAAAAGCCTCTTTTACAGTTTCTTTTGGGTGGTTTTTATTGCCTCCATGCATCTTAATCTGAGCAGCTTGGAGTTTCAGAAGCATTGTGATCTTCCCCCTGGATCCCTGTTTGTTGGGTTGTCAGGGGCGCTTCTCTGTTTAAAGGGCCATAGCTAATTCTATTCCTCCAGCAGCTCATCATTCATCTAGAAACGTCCTTTTCCCTTCCAACTTGAAGAGTTTGCTCAGCTGCTACCATCACAGCCTTTCGCTTTCTACTTGAAGCCAGGGAAATACATTTCCACTCTCCATACTTGACCATTAAAAACCAATAGATCTTGGCACTATGGTCCCATCCTCTAGAAAGGGAGCTGGATTTGGAATTAGAATAAGCAAGTTCAAATTCTGGTGTGAGTCCTTTATTCCCAAAAGTCATTTCTTTTCTCTGGGCCTCAGTTTTTCTCATTTGTAAAATGAGGGGAATAGAATAAATGCTCTCCAAGGACCTTTCCAGATAGCAATCTCTGATCCTATGATTTAGCAGCAAATCTTGCTATATTTTTTCCCTGGAATGGACATCTTGGAATAGCAAAGAGGCTTCCCTAATGGTATAATAGATCAGTGACTGAACTGGGAACTGATCTTGTGATGAACTGCGTCTGTCCCCCTCTCATTACCACACCTTAGGTTCATCTCTTATGATCACAGTGTATTGGGTTTCAAAATATGGGAGATGTTATCTTCATCAAAGACCAGGGCTTTGGCACCAGAAGAAAGTGTTCTGCCTCCATCTATCATTTTGTACATTGTAACTCAATATATTTGTCAGGTTCTAATATGAACATTTACAAGTGAGCATTGTTTTGCATTGTCTGGTCCATTATTTCAAAAAAGACTTGGTTTCCTGTCCATGAAATTGGCAGGTAAATATCTGCCAGTGTGATGGAGAGTTTCTCCATCACAAAAATTCATTTCCTGTAACCATTCTGTTGATGAGTCTTTCTGATATTAGGCAGGTTGGTTTTTAGACAACCTGAGCTTGTATCCTACCCAACTATGTGGGTTATTTTGGCATAGCCTTTAAAAACCCTTAAGAATACCTGTCTACATGGTAAAGAATC